>NC_042615.1:30402394-30713341 GCF_901001135.1 Rhinatrema bivittatum | reverse complement strand
GACATCAGGACAAGGGCTGAAGCGAGACACAGGAAAGATCCAGGCGAGCAGGAACTCTGATGCTGGGATACTCACATCCGAAGCCCCCTCGGCTGGCAGAAGCTCAAGAGCCCATGGGACGAATCCCTCCTGTTGGCCACTCCAGGGCCTAACAGGACAGAAGGCTCAGGAACCAGACGAGGACGTAGGTCAAGGCAGAGACAGGAAGACATCCGGGCAAGGGCTGAAGCAGACACTGTAGACAAGGCTGGACGGAAACATGGCACTGTCCATCAGGGCGCCCTACTCAGCCAGCACAGCTAGACTGGTCACGGACCACCCCGTCCCAGATGCGCCCTACACAGCCCAAGAAGGCTGGTCGCGGACCACGCTGAGGAAAGGAGGGTGCAGGGAAACTCCAGGCGAACAGGAACTCCGATGCTGGGATACTCACATCCGAAGTCCTTACGGCTGGCAGGCACAGGAACCAACATCTAGGCAGAGACACTGGACAGGGATCCATCAAAGCATATGTGATCACGGAAGACCTGGATCAGCAAGGATACAGACGACTGTAGGACCTGATCCGCAGGCCCTTTGCAAGTGAACAGAAAGTCCTTAAATACTGGAGGTAGAAGGCAACTCCCTGGGAGGAGCTTGCCAGGACCGCCCACCGCTGGTCCTATAAGTCAGGTGGAGAGCTGCGGGCCAGCCCCTAGGAGAAGGGCGTCGCCAAACAGGAAGTCCAAACGCTGGCAAGCAAGCCACAGGCACAGCTAGGCCTCTCAGGCCCTGGAGCAAGTCCCGGATGGAACACAGGCGAGGCCCAGGCTTCAGAGCGGCCTCCAGAGGAAGGTAAGAGACCTCCTGTAGCGCAGCAACAGGGGGGATCGCAAGAAGATTACTTCATACTTTCAGGTTGTGCAGGTGCTACCAAAAGGAGAGTACAGTATGAAGGCCCCCGAGACTAAGCAGAGAAAGGAACAAAGAATCTGGGTACAGGAGAGAAATTTAATGATGTTGAATGTGGGAGGGGGAAGGGAAACACAGGAGGAAATATTAGAATTATGATTAAAGATTATAGCTTTCCCTATAGGTACATATTATATTCTTCTAATAGAAACCTTGGTTCTCAGAACTCACCATCCTTCAACATGGCCCCTAGAGGGTAGAAGTGAATGCTGAGAAAGAAAAGAGATAGAAGAGGAGAAATGAGTGCCTTTCAAAATAGCAATGGCTGGTCCTGAGACCGGCACCAAAGGGATGTCACTTATAACTCAGGATTCTCATGAACAGTGGCTAAAAATCTCAACATTTCATGTTGATACTCTAAATGAGCCTGCAAAGAGGAAATATTCATTATTTCTCTTTTCTAGATCTCTGCAAAAAATAGTGTGAGAAGAAATGAACAAAAATTGACTGTTAGGTGAATACCATTTATATTTAGTCCAATAAACAGTGGTGCATGTTCAGTAAGTCATATGAATGTTCAAGAGCACAAGTAAATCACACCGCAATATCTGGATTCCTTACAAAAGTCTAGTAAATCATAATGCAATAAAGCTTTGTTCCCCTGTATTAGGGTTCCATGATAAAATCCAAACAATCAAAAGTGCAAACCTTCTAGGTTCCTCGATTTGGCCATGTTTCACCAGATAGCTTCATCAAGAGGAGTAGGAGACGAAGATGGCCGCCGTCTGAGAAAGCAGTCCAAGAGTCCTCTCTCCTGAATTGCATTTTGTATACTTCCTTTTCTAATTCCTCATAGTAAATGCAAAGCTAAAGTGAAGGAGAACACTTTTAGCTCTCCTCAACCTGATTTACATCAGCCATGGATTGAGGGATTTTTTACCTCAATGCTGTCTCTTGGACCAGGAGTGATGGCTGCTGCGGGACTTGTGGTGGAGTGAACACCAAAGCTCCTGGCCGAGGAGAACTCTTTGAACCTCGGAGTGCTGATTACACCACCTCTCCCTTCTCGGGGTAGTTGGACTATTTGGAGCTTCAGCCGGTTTCTTCTGGGGTGAGTCTGGGGATCCTGGTTTTAGATGTAGCAGCAACTGAGGAGGCCGGTGGACCCATGTTTCTATCGGTAATGGCAGATTTGGTTTCTGCTGATGAGGAGAAATTTCCTCTCTCTGGGACACCTCGAGGGGAGGGTCCTCTGACCTGGGCTTCAACCTCAGCTCCCCTCAGGAACTTTGGTGATGGTGCTACACTGAGTTTAGGTGATGTGTTACAGGAAGGCCAGTTTTGTGAATCAGAGCTACCTAAACCTCCTGTGATAACTTTGGATGTGGTATGGGATGTTTTGGTTTCCCTTTTAACCTCTATCTCTTCTTTAATGAAGATTTCCTTGGATACTAATTGTCAGATGTTGGCAATTGAAAATCAAATCCATTCCCAGGAAGCTAAAATGGAAGCTCTGGACTCATGTATTGCCTCACTAGAAAAAATTCAGAATGGGTTGCTTTACTCAAAGATGTTCTGCTGGAAGCACATTATGGGGCGGATTTTAAATGCCCTGCACGCCTATTTTGCATAGGCCGCCGGCACGCGCGTAAGTCCCGGGGCTTTGTAAAAGGGGCGGGGTGGGGGCGGGTCGGGGGGTGTGCCCGGAGTGACGCGGCATTTTAGGGGCGTGTCGCAGCATTTTGGGGGCGGCAACGTGGGTGTGGTTTCGGCCCGGGGGTGTTCCGGGGACGTGGCCGTGGCCTCCGGGACCGGAACACGGAGCGGGGTTGCCGGCCGGCGCACGCAAAGTTACGCCTGCTGAAAGCAGGCGTAACTTTGCCGACAAAGGTAAGGGGGGTTTTAGATAGGGCCGGGGGGGTGGGTTAGGTAGGGGAAGGGAAGGGAAGTTGCGGGGGAGGGCGAAGGAAAGTTCCCTCCGAGGCCGCTCCAATTTCGGAGCGACCTCAGAGGGAACAGGCAGCGCGCGCTGGGCTCGGCGCGCACAGGTTGCACAAATGTGCACCCCCTTGCGCACGCCAACCCCAGATTTTATAAGATATGCACGGCTATGCGCGTATCTTATAAAATCCAGCGTACTTTTGTTCGCGCCTGGTGCGCAAACAAAAGTACGCGATCACGCAAATTTTTTAAATCTACCCCTATATGTACTGTTCTGCAATGGATAAAGATAGGACAGAAGTTGTCCAGAGAAAGGCAACCAAAATTATGTGGGATCTGCATCAGAAGACTTATTAGATAAGGTTGAAAAATATGTGTATCTTGGAGGTGAGATAGAGGAGATATGACATAGACTTTTAAATAAATGAAAGGAATTAATGATGCACAAAAATCAAATTTTTTCTGATGAAAAGAAAGATGCAAAACTAGGGTTCATGATATGCAACGTCAAGGGGGAAGACTCAGGAACAAGGTCAGGAAATATTTCTTCACAAAAAGAGTGGTAAATGCATGGAATGTCCTCCTAGAAAATATGGTGAAGACAAGAACGGTAATGGAATTCAAAAGGGTATGGGGCAAACACACAGAATCCCTAGTGGCTAGAGAATAGACATGAAGAAAATGAGTATATTTATTTATTTGTTGATTTTGTATACTGATGTTTGATGGGACCATCACAATGGTTCACAATATGATAAATTAATATAATAAATAATGAACATAAAGTACAATGCATAATAATAAAAGTAGATAAAGATAGTAGTAAAGTTGTTATTAGTAGCCTGTTAATAATAATAAATAATAAAGCAAAAACAGTAATAAAATAATTCAAATCATTATACAAATCATAAAAGGATAAAAATAGAATAAGGCAAGCATGATAAAGTGCATAATGTGTTATGTGGGGTCTTGGTATGCCTTCATGAATAACCAGGTCTTAACTTCCTTTCTGAAAATTTTTAAATTTGATTGTAACCATATTTCAGCTGGGAGAGAATTCCATATCTTTGGGCCTGCTAATGAAATTGCACAATCTCATACTTGCAAAGAAGATGTGAAGATTGGACCGAGGGGATACTCAGTAAACCTTTATTAGCTATCATAAGTTTCGTTGGGGGGTGTAAGAACATAAGAACATGCCATACTTGGTCAGACCAAGGGTCCATCAAGCCCAGCATCCTGTTTCCAAAGTGGCCAATCCAGGCCATAAGAACCTGGCAAGTACCCAAAAACTAAGTCTATTCCATGGTTACCGTTGCATAGTAATAGCAGTGGCTATTTTCTAAGTCAACTAATTAATAGCAGGTAATGGACTTTCTCCTCCAAGAACTTATCCATCCTTTTTTAAACACAGCTATATTACTAACTGCACTAACCACCATCCTCTGGCAACAAATTCCAGAGTTTAATTGTGCGTTTAACCAAACAGTCTGATCTCATGGATGTTTTTATATAAAATATATACAATTTTGTACTCAGTTCAAAATTTTATGGGAAACCAGTGCAGGGATGTTAAAATCAGGGTGATGTGTTCCTGTTTCTTAGTACCTTTTCAAATTCTAGCAGCTGAATTCTGTAGAATCTGTAAAGGCCGAATTGTAGATAATGGAAGGCCAAGTAAAAGCGAACTACAGTAGTCTGTATTTGCGAATATTCAAAGTTGAAGCACTGTTCTAAAACCTGAATGATTTAGAAGAGACTTTAGGTGTTTCAGTGTTAAAAGTTTATGATAACCTTCTTTAATTTTGGTAGTGATATTAATTTTAAAATTCAGTTCACTGTCTATAACTATTCCGAGGTCATGTGCATGTGTGACAGGATATATTTCAGTTAGTTGATCTTCTAATTTCAGTGGGGGCAAATTTGTGGAATTCATTTTTCTATCCAACATTATAATTTCTGTTTTATTGACATTTAAAATGAGTCTCATATGTGTTAGAAGCTGTTTGATGATTGATAAATATGTGGCTGTTTTTTTATAAGTGGCATCAAGAGATTTGTGTATTGGAATTAGTATCTGTATATCGTCGGCATAAATATAATGGGTGAGACCAAGACCATCTAGTAAATGTCAGAGAGGAAGCATGTAAATGTTAAATAATGTAGCAAAGAGTGAGGAACCCTGTGGAACACCAGTTTTAAGATGGATTTTGTCTGAAACTGAATTGTTGATTTTTACCTGAAAATAACAAATTAATAGATAGGAAGAAAACCATTGATGTATGATGTTTGAAAGCCCAATTTCTGCTAAGCGGTCAAGAAGAATAGTATGGTTTACTGAGTTGAATGCAGTGGATAGATCTAATAAAATCAATAGATAGCTTTGTCCATTATCAAAGCCTCTTAGCACTGTATTAGTTAACACGAGAAGTAAAGTTTCTGTGTTGAAGTATTTTCTAAATCTGTACTGTATTGGAACAATATATTATTATTCTCTAGGTGTTCGGTCAGTTGTTTTTGTACAACTTTCTCTAGCAGTTTCGCTATGAAAGATAATTTAGAGATAGGTTGATAATTGTTGAGTATATCTAGGTCAAGGATGTTTTGGGTTTTTATTTAAATGGGTTTGATTACTGCTAATTTCAAGATTTCTGGGAAGTGACCTTCAGAAAGGGATAAATTAATTATTTCCACTAAAGGACTGGTGATTATATTAATAATTGACTTCAGGGTCTGGATAGAAATGCTATCTAGTGGATTATTAGCAGGATTCATTTTTTAATAAGGGATTGTATTTCTAGTGTTGATGTTAGCTCAAATTTAGACCAGCTAGATACTTCCTTATTGCCTAAATTAATGGATTGAGCATTAGCATTATTGTTACCAGAAGTTAAGTTTATGATTTTATCATTGTGCAATTTAATTGCATCTTTTTTCTGGTAAGGAGGGTTTGTCTTCATGCGTATTCCTGGTGAGATTCTGGACTATAGAAAATAACGCCCTAGGATTATGACTGAATTTATGCATTTTATTTGCGTAAAATTCTTTTTTTTTTTGTTATTGATTAGTCTTTTGCAATATGTGACGATAGGATCTATAGACTGCAAGAGTAGGAGCAGTTCTATGTTTCCTCCATGATTTTTCTTTTTTTCTAAGTTCACGTTTGGCAGTTCTAATTTTATTGTGGTACCATGGTTAATGTGAAAGGGTTCTTTTAGGGTTTTAGTAACCATAGGATGTATGTTTTCTGCAATTGAATTTATTTTGAGCCAAGAGTTAGGAGCATTTTCACTATCTGAAAAGTCAATATCCTGAAGATGAGTTTGCATTCGGTCTTGAAGTTCATCAAATTTAAAAGAAGGATGATAGGAGAAAGTTTTGGGTTTGGTGTTCACTAGTGCTGGGGTTGATTTGAGGGTAATAGTAGATCAAATCATAAAATGGACTGACCATGGGACTGGTGTTTGGTTCATGGACAAAACAATGCAAATATTAGTATTAATGAAGATAAGGTCCAGGGTATGCCTAGCTGTATGTGTTGGACCTGAAATAATTTGTTTGAATCCTAAAGCAGAGAGGGAATCAATCACAGTTTCATAGGTGAGAGAATGTGATTTGGAATAAATATGTACATTTATTCCAAAATAATGGAAGGCCTGGATTGGCCACTGTTGGAAACAGGATACTGGGCTTGATGGACCCTTGGTCTGAGCCAGTATGGCGGGATCTTATGTTCTTATGTTCTTATAGGGGAGCAATTATGGTCCAGGATTCCTGGAGGTCAGAAAGCAGATACATTTGTAGATTAACAGATTTGAATAACACAATTTCATAAGGTGGGGTAATGTTATAAGACATCAGTTTTAAATGTAGATCTTTCTTTTCAATGAGCATTAAGCCTCCTCCTCTTCTGTTCGGCCTAGGTATTTAAAAAAGTTATGTAGTTTGAGTTGGCTATTTGGTTAATCAAAACTATATCTGTGTTCTTCAGCCAGATTTTGGTTATGGCAATTAAATCTAGTTTTGAATCCTCTAGGAGATCTGTAATTATTGGAATCATTTTGGAAATAGATTGTACATTAAACAGTAAAAAAAGTCAGTAAAAACAGTTACTATAAAATGTAGTATTGTTGTAAGGAATATTAATAGGCGTATGATTGTCCATGTCTTACTTTGTATCTCGAGGAGTTGTTAGTCTTGCAGAAGATGCTTTCTTCTGTCCTGTGTTTGCCATTTCTGTGGCAGATTGGAACTGAAATGGAAGACATTATTCAGAAATTCAGGAGAGTAAAAACAATATTGTAAATTAAGATTTAGACACCAGAGGGTCGCACTAAGGGGCGCACAAATGGGCGTGCTCCTTTGTAGTGCTCCTGCAGCATGTGACGCCTGGCATGCGGCACCTACGGCCCAATGCTCGTGCTTATGACCTCCTTGCTACCCTTGATGATGTCAAGCAAAAGGCAGGGTCAGCAGCCGTGTGGGGAAGTGGCGTGGCAGGAAGTCCGGGGCTGGGAGAGATGAAGGCAGGCGGTTGAGAAGAGCCTCTGTGGTATCTGAGGCAGCCAGCAGGAGGAGAGACATGGTGGTCATGAAGGAGCAGCAGAGAATGGAAGTTTACTTTTCTGTAACGAGCAGACAGAAGAAATGGTACTAATATGCATGGACTAGCAGTCATTATTCTAAGTAACTTGCTGGGCAGAGTTGGATAGAATATTTTGGCCTTTATCTGCCATGATTAACTATGTTATCATGTTACAATATTACTCTGGCTTTGCATATCTGGCTGCTATTCCATGATTCCTTCTAGCCTTGGATGATATCAATGGAAGTGTGCTGCTGAAAAATGTTTGTTTTGTTTTTGTGTTCATCTCATATTAGTGTACACCAAATGTCTTTGGTGCATGTAAAATCCCATTTAGTGTGCACTAAATTGATTTAGCATGCACCCATTCATTTATTACATACATATACTAACATATACTAAATATGTGTTATGTGCATATTTGCTCACATATGTGCATATTCAATTGAGTGCATATTCAAAACAATGGTGTGCACTAATTGAAACAAAACAAACAGGAAATTCCTAGATTGCATCATGACTATTTAGGCTTTTGCCATGTCTCCTGATTATGTACATCTCTCTTCTTCCACCTCTTTACATGTCAATTCAATGCTATTAATAGCAGTATGAATTTGATTTCAGAACTGCTATTTTGTTAATGTTATAAATGATGAAAGTGTTACTCATCAAGGAAGACCCTGAGACCCACTACTTTTATAAAGTTTTTTTCAATTCTCTGGGATAAATGGGCCTTCCTTCCATTGCGTGGTTGGTGAATTTATTACAGACAGTCTTTGGACTAGAGATGTGCAGAGGGACGCCATACGTTGCATTTGTGATTCGGATTTGTCGGGGAGCAGATACGTTGTATTCGGCCGTATGGCGCCCTGATGCGTTAATACGGCGATTTATATTCGTGTCCCAACTAAAATTAAAATTAACTACAACCCCCCACCCTCCTGACCCCCCCAAGACTTACCAAAACTCCCTGGTGGTCCAGCGGGGAGTCCGGGAGCCATTCCTTGCACTCTCACACCCTCGGTGCTGGTTTCATCATGGTGCCGATAGCCTTTGTCACAGGGGCTACCGGTGCCATTGGTCAGCCCCTGTCACATGGTCATCGGTGCCATCTTGTGCTCCTACCATGTGACAGGTGCTGACCAATGGCACCGGTAGCCCCTGTGACATAGTATGGGCAAAGGCTATCGGTGCCATTTTGAGTACTGGCATCGGATGGCCAGAGTGCAGGAGGTCGCTCCAGGACCCCCGTTGGACCCCCAAGGACTTTTGGCCAGCTTGGGGGGGCCTTCTGACCCCACAACATTTGCCAAAAGTCCAGTGGGGGTCCGTGAGCGACCTCCTGCACGCCGGCCGTCTGATGCCAGTACTCAAAATGGCACCAATCACCTTTGCCCTCACTATGTCACAGGTACCGACGGTCGGCCCCTCTGACATAGTGAGGGCAAAGGCAATGTGTTGCCAGTATTCAAAATGGAGCCGATCGCCTTTGCCCTCACTATGTCACAGGGGCCGACCGTCGGTACCTGTGACATAGTGAGGGCAAAGGCGATCGGCGCAATTTTGAGTACTGGCATCGGACAGCTGGCGTGCAGGAGGTCGCTCCCGGACCCCCGCTGGACTTTTGGCAAGTCTTGTGGGGGTCAGGAGGCCCCCCCAAGCTGGACAAAAGTCCCTGGGGGTCCAACGGGGGTCCCAGAGCGACCTCCTGCACTCCGGCCATCCGATGCCAGTACTCAAAATGGTGCCAATAGCCTTTGCCCATATTATGTCACAGGGGCTACCGGTGCCATTGGTCAGCCCCTGTCACATGGTAGGAGCACAAGATGGTGCAGATGACCATGTGACAGGGGTTGACCAATGACCCCGGTAGCCCCTGTGACAAAGGCTATCGGCGCCATGATGAAACCGGCACCGAGGGTGTGAGTGCAGAGGATGGCTCACGGACCCCCTGCTGGACCACCAGGGAGTTTTGGTAAGTCTTGGGGGGGATTCAGGAGGGTGGGGGGTTTGTTTAAATTTTTATTTAGGTGGCCATATAATTCGGCGATGATTCATGTATTCGTGGGGAATTATGATACGTTTCGCTTCCCCACGAATACTACGAATAGTGCATTATACGTTGCAGATCGCCAATACGGCGAAAACGAATGCACACCCCTACTTTGGACTCCCGCATCACAGTCTACTCCTTAGAGTCTGAAGGTTGCCTTTGCTCCTGGCTACTGCAAGCAATGAAAGGTCCTTGATAGGCTGAGGTCTCTGAAGCCTTCTCAGTCTCCCAAGAAATGGGGGGGGGGGGTTATTAGAAGTTTCCTTTTTTCCTCCTCTTTACATAGTGAATTAGAACACAAAGTGTGTATGTGGGAGGTCCTCTTACATACAGTCCTTGCAGCTAAGTGCAGAAATGTGTTAACTGTCTTATGAGATGCTATGGTGTTGATCTCATTACTGAGACTGAGATCTTATTTAGTATATATAGGGATGTGAATCGTTTTTTGACGATTTAAAATATCGTCCGATATATTTTAAATCGTCAAAAATCGTTAGGGCCACGATACAATACCAATTCCCTCGATTTATCGTTAAAAAATCGTAAATCGGGGGAAGGGGGAGGGCAGGAAAACCGGCATACTAAAACCCCCTAAAACCCACCCCCGACCGCCGCTGAATGACCTCCTGCAGTCGATCTCCTGCCGGCGCCATTTTCCGTACGGAAAACGATTCGCGGCAAAAAATCGCTTCCTGAACCCCGCTGGACTCCCAGGAACTTTTGGCCAGCTTGGGGGGGCCTCCTGACCCCCCCAAGACTTGCCAAAAGTCCAGCGGGGGTCCGGAACGACCTCCTGCGTCGAATCGTTTTTGTCTATGGCCGCCGCCATTTTGCGGTGGCCATTTTGCAAAATGGCGCCGGCTGAAGACAACAGGATTCAATTGAGGGGGCCGTTCCGGACTGCCGCCGTTCTGGACTACTGCTGGATCCCCAGGTTATTTAAAGCATTTGGGGGGGGGGGTTCGGGAGGGTGGGGAATTTAATTTAAAGGGTTGGGGGTGGGTTTTAGGGGGTTTTAGTGTGTCGGCTCACGATTTTAACAATTTTTACGATAGTTTACACACCCAACGGCAACAATACGATTCCCTCCCCCTCCCAGCCGAAATCGATCGTTAAGACGATCGAGGACACGATTCACATCTCTAATATTAGTTACACAAATTGCACAGCAAAGGACTGTGGTTGCTGTGCTAGTCCACTTTTTTTGTTTCTGAAATGAAAAGGTTGGCACAGACAGTATGTGTTTAATGATACAAACAAATGTGCCAATCTTTTCATGTAAGAATTGGGAGGGACATTCCCGAGTGTTTACCACAACAAGCCTTTCATATATTGCTGGTATATTGATGACGTCTTCATGATTTGGACTGAAGGAGAAGGAAAACCTTGTGCAGCTCTTTACAAGTCCTTCAATGAAATTACATCCACAGTCAGATTTAAAATGGACTATCCCATAGAAAGAGTTAGCTTTTTTAGATATTTTCAGGTTAATTTTCAAAGAAGTTATGCCATGTAAATGTAAACATATGTAGTGAGTCCACAATTTGGTGCTTTATCCTAGACTAGGAATGCTACAGGTATTGGTTTAGATCCGGAGGGGAGGAAGACTTCTCTTCCTGGGCCCCCCAGTGCTTGTCGATTGCTATCTGAGTGACCACGTCATATTTCTACATCAAATATCTCTAGGACGGTGCCAGATCGTGAAAAATATCAGCAGGGAAGCCAACATTAGCAAAACAGATAGAAATCAGGAATCACAAATGGCTCCTTCCATCCCCTATTGAGTCCCCATGGGATATACTCAAAGAAAATACTGGAGTTTGTAGTTGGTGTTCAAATAAAAGATAGTCTTTACTATAACTTAATGAAAAGGATCCAAGACGAGATTACAAAAATATGAATCAGCATGCATCCAATGATCAATTAAAAGCAAATAGTTTCCATCCTTCTTCTATTCACTTCCCTTCTGGCTCTTGCACCTTCATCCTGATTGAAAATATCATCACCAATGAGAATGAGTGTAGTTCCAATTCTGGCATGTACTGGACTGAAAGAAGTAAAATATCCCCAAACAAAATATTGAAACTGGATTTAAAAATGTCAAAGACTTCAATTGTTAACCGAACTCTCAAAAATGCAAGTCTCTTGAGTTATTGGTTCAAAAGGTATCTTCCTTCTGATTCCTGATTGAATGGGCAAAACTATCTCTGATCCAATCCTTTGGGATACTGGGGGTAGGCCGGTAGGCCCTTACCTCAGGCACTAGTCAGTTAAAATCCAAAACTCTTCTCAAAACATCTTCCTCAATACCTCTTTGCCAAATGCTTGAATTGCCTTCTGTGAGATCCAGGGGGAATCTCCAGCTTTCCATCCACTTTGTTTGGAGATCTTGGGGTAATATCTTGCTCTTCAATCCCCTCTCTGTTGAAACCCAGAGAAGATTTCAGCTACTACTCTTCCTCTATCTCTTATCCAGTTGCTTTGAGAATCTGAAGACTTTCTAGCAGTGACTCCTATCTGTTTCTCTATTGCATTCCTACTGAAGCACTGGGCATGCTTCGATGAACTTTGTATCCCAAAACAGTGGGGTTATAGTAATAAGAGGAATCAAATCCCTTCCTACTGTCCCTAGATAGAAAAATCACATAGAGATAATGTTAGTGACTGGTGTAGTCCTGTGACACATGAAGTCTTAGCAATTTTCAAAAGTCATTGACTCTTGTTAAATGCAGAGAACGTGGGTAATATTTAATGACAATTCAATGGTATATTTTGTATCAATTTTCAAAAGCCTGCTTGCACAGTTAAAATGCATTTATAGGAGAGATCACGTGATGTGATGAGCGAAGGTGGTTGGGCTTAGGAGAGCTCCGGGTGCCCGCTCCGAATTTGCCACTAATCTGCTAGTTAAACTGCACAAACGTTCTCAATTTTATCGGGGAACGTAAGGGTTCATGTCCATCACTAATTATATGAACCGCTCTTCACCCGGCATGCCAATACGAGCTGGAAGAAAAGAGAGAGAGAAGCCAAAGACAGGGGAACCTAAGATGGCGGCCAGTGAACCTCCGAATGACTCTTTGGTCTTAAATGCCACAACTACAGAAAACTTCAAGGCGATTCTGATGGAAACTCTCGATTTGAAGCTAGCTGCAATATCGACTCAAATCTCAGAGGTCCGTACAGTTTTGGATGATATCAACCCGAGATTTGAGAGGATTGAGGGGAGAGTCAGTCTGTTGGAAGACGATAACCTCTCTCTTACGAGTAAGATAATGGCGTTGGAAAAACAGGTCGAGTCCCAAACTAACAAGCTGGATGACCTGGAAAACAGGGCCAGGCGTTCCAATATTCGCCTGATGGGGCTGCCAGAAACGCTAATAGAAAATAATTTGAGCAGCTTTTTGGAATCCTGGCTTCCTGATGCTTTGCATGTGCCGGAGATCTCCCCAGCTTTCCATGTGGAAAGAGCACACAGACTGGGGCAACGTAAAGAAGGGGAAAGTCGACCGCGGCTTGTAATAGCGAAGATACTAAACTTCTCACACAAGCAGACCCTCCTCCAAGCCTACAGAAAAATACCAGACCTTGCCTATGAAGGTAAAAGAATCAGAATCTTTCAAGACTATTCAGCTAAAGTTTCAGGTCTGCGGAGAAGCTTTTCCCCCATATGTTCAGCACTATATGACAAGCAGATTCGGTTTACTCTTCAATTTCCAGCGCGACTAAAAATTTGGCATGATAACCAGACCTCCGTTTTTGATGAGCCAGACGCAGCGCGGAAATTTATGGCTTCAAATGCGAAGTGAGTGGACAAAGAAAAGAAGAATCGGCGGCCATCTTGTGGTTTTTTTTTTTGATAAAGGAATGGCGCAGCTGGATCGAGCAAAGGCTTCATCTCCTAATTTGGGCGTTGGAGCAACACAGGTTTGGAGTTAATTCATAGAAACATAGAAACATAGAAATGACGGCAGAAGAAGACCAACCGGTCCATCCAGTCTGCCCAGCAAGCTTCACACATTTGTTCTCATACTTAACTGTTTCTCTTGGCTCTTAGTAATCTTATGTTCTAATTCCCTTTTCACCCCCACCATTAATGTAGAGAGCAGTGCTGGAGCTGCTTCCAAGTGAAATATTAAGTTTGATTAGTTGGGTAAGCGGCAGCATAGCTCTCTGCCATGAAGCAGAGGGCAATGCTGGAAATGTGTGAAGTATCAGTTTTTCTTTTCCCCTGTCATTGAAGCAAGGAGTCATGCCGGACATGCACCGAAAGTGAAGAATGCCTTGAAAGTCACATTAACTATCATCAAATATTGAAAAGCCTAATAATTGGTAATACCTATAAGCCCATGAACCCATCCCTGTTTTTTTTTCTTTTTTTCTTTTCTTTTTTTAATTGGGAGATGGATGCCCTTCATCCTTGCGGTTTAACACGATTTTGGTTAGAAATTTCCCCCTTTGATTAAATAGCTGAAATAGATACTGAAAGATAAACGGGGCACAGCTTGCGGCATCAGACGGGTTAATCTCTGGTAATGGCGACGAAGTAGACGACAAGCAAATCTCAGCAACGTGGTATCTTTGTATTATATGGACGGGACAATTTCCATCTAATTTGACTTATGACATTTTTCCTTTTCCCTTTTGGATTTTCCTGGGGTTGTTCCCTTTTGTGGTTTTTTTTTTTTTATTATTTTTCTTTTGGGCTTCTTTATTGACTCATTTGTCTACAAATTTTTGAGGGTTCAGCTTAAGAAGACTTTTTTGTGTTTTTATTTCAGGGCCAGTTCATTTTCTGTGCACTGCCTTTGCTAAAAGCTATCATATTACCACCTGTATATGGGAAAGGCGCGAGTAGGGATGAATCTGTGAAAGTTTACTGACTGTTTAAGGGGAGGTAAACCTTACATCATCATCATTCCCTGGAATTATTCTTTTACACTTTCTCCCTAATGTAAGATCTAACCATATGGCCCTAGTCGTCTATTGGGAGAAGAGATGAGGTCTCTAGGAAAGAAATTACTGTTGGCAGTATTAATTGGTAATAGAGGCCAAGACAATATTTTGAAACAACAAACAACAAAGGGGAATAGTGAAAAAGGAAAAAAGACAACAAAAAATTTAATAATAATACTAAATGGAGAAAACCAGATTACTGGCCTGATTGCCTCCTTGCTATCAGGCCTATCCAGTACAGAGCGGTAGGAAGAGCTGCGTTAGTGCCTACGGCACCCGCGGTTACCGCCCGCACAGTGCAGCTCACCTACCGCTCGATCCTGAAGCCTAATTATATGTAAATGTAAGCCGCGTCCGAAAAGCCTTAGGCCCGCGCAACCCAGGATACTGGATAGAGCGCCTATACAGGATCCTGGGTGCGCGGGCCTAAGGCTTCACGCCACGCTGGTATCTGTCATTTCAAATGTCATTTGAAATGACAGATACCAGGAAGCAATGGCGGCGACAGCGCAGAAACAACGGCGAAACGACTTGTCAGTGTCCCCCTTCCTCTCGGAGCAGGGCGCGAAAAGCCGCCTTGCTCCGGGAGGAGGAGGGACACTGACAGCGGCGAAGCAACGGCGAAGACAGCGGCGAAACAACTTTTCAGTGTCCCCCCTCCTCTTGGAGCAGGGCGGAAAAGCCGCCTTGCTCCGGGAGGAGGGGGGACACTAGCAACGGTGAAGCTTTCCCCCAGCCCGGACGCCGGCAAAAAACTTACTTTTTTGCAGCCAGCCATGAGCAGGAACATGATCTGGCTCCCGTAGCTCCTCCCAACAAGATGGCCGCCTGCACGGGGAAAGCATGCAATTGGCCGCTCAAGACGTGATGTCGTGACGTCACGTCTTCAGCGGCCAATTGCACGCTTTCCCCGTGCAGGCGGCCATCTTGTCGGGAGGAGCTAAGGCAGGCCAGATCGTGATCCTGCTCATGGCTGGCTGCAAAAAAGTAAGTTTTTGCCGGCGTCTGGGCTGGGGGAAAGCTTCACCGTTGCTAGTGTCCCCCCTCCTCCCGGAGCAAGGCGGCTTTTCCGCCCTGCTCCGGGAGGGGGGGAGATGACAGCGGCGAAGCAACTTAATTTTAGCTTTTAAGTTTTTTTCGCTTATTTTTTGGTTTTGCCGCTGTCATCTCTCCCCCCCCCCCCCCCCTCCCGGAGCAAGGCTGCTTTTCGCGCCCTGCTCCGGGAGGGGGGGAGAAGAGATGACAGTGGCGAAGCAACTTACTTTTAGCTTTTAAGTTTTTTTCGCTTATTTTTTTGATTCGCCGCTGTCATCTCTCCCCCCCCCCTCCCGGAGCAAGGCAGCTTTTCGCGCCCTGCTCCGGGAGGGGGGAGAAGAAGAGACAAGCGGCGAAACAACTTACTTGCATGGGGGAAAGCGGTCTCCGTGGCAGCCCCAGTCCTATCCCCTCCTCCCAAAGCCAAAAAAAAAAAAAAGCTTTTTTTTTTTTGGCTTCGGGAGGAGGGGAGAGGACTGGGGCTGCCACGGAGACCGGCACCCATGATTGCGGCCGGGGCAGGTGAGCGGGGGCTGGGGGAAAGCTTGCCACCTACCCTTACCCATGCCTCTACCGCCTGGGTCAGGGTAGGCGGTAAGTTTGCAGGTTAAACGCGCGACAAAACGGCAGGGACAGGTAGCGTAGTCGGGGCGCGGGTTACGGGATGCTAGGGGAATAGCTAATTGGCTCGTTTGCATGCAATATCGAGCTAATTCGCTCGTTTGCATGCAATATACATGCCGCGGGCGGAAGGGGTTACCCGGGGAATTTAGGACGCCGTAGGAGTAGGTTTAAAGGGGATTCGGTATCGCAGGAAGGGCTAACGCGGCCGGAACGTGAGTTAAAAGCGGCTTAGGAGCAGGGTAAACGGGGCCGCACTTTACAGGATAGGCCTGTATATCAGTGTTCGGAGCGGAGCACCCGATCACATGCAGCGTGATCTCTACCCCAAATTAGGGGCGTATAACTCAGAGGTTTACCTTTCCGGGGAGGGTAAAGTGGATGGGGGTTCAGGGGGTTCAAGGGGATGGGGAGGGATCTGGGTTTAGTGATGGGAGATTCAAAGGGGGGGAAGGGTGGAGGGGGGGGAGGGGAGTGTGGGTGAGAAAAATGTGTGTATGATACAAAAATGGCAGCGTAGAGTTTGTGAGGAATCAGTGAGTGTGTACAAGTCTGGAGAACTACAGCAATGTTGTGTAAATTATATTATGGTAAAATGTATTGGACTAAGAGGCTCTTAAGGGGAATTAGCGATGTGAAGCTCAGCCTGCAGGGAGGTTGTTGTGGGCGAACATGGTATTCTCTAAGACTAGGGGTTCAATATCTCCTCGGGAGTTTAGGTATAGTGGTCTGCACCTATGATAAAAAGTCACATATCAATGGCGGGTGATTACAAGATTCTCTCATGGAATGTGAATGGTCTGGGATCACCAGTTAAAAGATACAAGGTCCTGAAGCAACTTAAATCTTATCACCCCACAATAGCATGTATTCAAGAAACACACTTAAATGCGTTGGAAAGTCAAAAATTAAAAAGAGACTGGGTGGGAACATGTCACTACACCCCAGCGGCAGGAAAAAAGGGGGGAGTGGCTATCTTAATTCATAAGGATGTCTCCTTTTCCACAGCAAACATCTTTCATGACCCTGAAGGACGAATGGTAATGGTAGTAGGTAATTTAAATGGCAGGGATATTACCATATGCTGTTTATATGCGCCTAATGCCTACTCGCATGGTTTTTACACGTATATCCTCTCACAATTAGTAGCACACGCGAAGGGATACTTGGTGGTGGCCGGAGACTTCAATCTTCCGGCGGATCCCACTTTAGACAAAAATCCTCCAGGGCCGGCTGAAGCTTCCAGATGTGGGAAGGGGGTTCCATTTCTTTGTTCAGAATTTTCACTGTTAGATTCCTGGCGCACACTCCATCCCACAGAAAAAGACTTTACGCATATATCCAGGGCACATGTGTCCTTATCCAGAATAGACTACATATTGATTCCCAGAGATGGATTACAAGCACTCACCAAAGCAGTCATAGGTACTCAGGGTATATCGGATCATGCAATTGTCTGGGTAGAACTCCGTTTCCAAAAATGGGAACAGGAAGAAAGGTTCTGGCGTTTCCCTAGCTACTTGCGCTCCGATGCAGCATTTCAGGAATTTCTGAGAACAAAGTGGGCGGAATATGATAGGCACAATTCTCAGCACTCTTCTGATCCTCAATTATATTGGGAAGCTGCTAAGTCCGTACTCAAAGGGGAAGTCATATTGTATATAGCCTATCGAAAGAAAAGGTTAAATCTACAGATGTTAACATTAGAAGACAAGCTGGAAAAGTTGAAGCATGCATTGGCGACTCACCCTAATACACAAACACAACTGGAGTATTTTAGTGTCTTGAGGGACCTCAACAGTATTATACATCAGCGGGCCCAGAAAGTATTTCAGGTGGCAGATAGAAATTTTTTCAAGTTTGGAAACAAAGCGGGGAAACATATGGCCAATCTAGTACGAATACATAAAGGCAAGACCCACATCTCCTCAATGAGAGCCAACTCGGGGAAGACAGTTACATCACGGAAAGAGATATGTGAGGTTTTTCGCCTCTTCTACGAAGAACTTTATACAGATGATGTTACAGGGGGAGCATTAGAGGAGGAAGCCTTTTTCAAAAATGTACATATCCCTACAATATCCTCTACTCAGTTATCCTTTTTAAATAGACCCATCATTCCAATAGAAGTCCTGGCGGCTATATCAACCAGCAAAGTGGGGAAAGCCCCAGGACCAGATGGCTTCTCATTAGATTTTTACAAGATCTTAAAAAACCAAATAACTCCCAATTTAACAAGTTTTTTCAATGAGGCTGTCCGGAAGCATTCACTCCCTAAACAATTTAACTCGGCTTATATAACAGTGCTGCCCAAACCAGGGAAAGACTCACTGATGCCTAGTTCATATAGACCCATATCACTACTGAACTGTGATCTCAAAATATTAGCCAAGGTGTTGGCAGATAGGCTTAGTACTATTCTTCCACAGCTTATCTCAGAACACCAGGTGGGCTTTGTCAAGAATAGACCGGCATGTGCTAACATTATCAAGCTGATTACGGCAATGTCGCAGTCTCTAACACAACAAACTGGAGCATTGGCGATAGGGTTTGATTCTGAGAAGGCATTCGATAGGGTCTCCTGGCCTTACCTATTTTCAGTTCTAAAACGATATGGGATGGAGGGTACTTTCTTGAGTTACATCAACCTGCTCTATACCCATCCCATCTCCTATATAGTGGCGAATGGTTTCAAATCAGAGGGATTTCAGGTTAATAGAGGAGTACGCCAAGGATGTCCTCTTTCCCCGTTGCTATACATTCTAGCTATAGATCCTCTTCTTCGGAAGATCGCAGCCACTCCGGAGATAAAGGGATACGGGGAAGAGCCCCATGCATTTAAAATAGCGGCTTTTGCCGATGATATTTTAATCTATCTCACAAACCCCCAACAATCGCTACAACCTTTACTGGATATACAAGAGGAATATGGGAGATTTGCGGGTTTACGTATAAATAAAGACAAATCGGAGGCTTTGGATGTAGGGGGGAGGGTAAAACCATTGTGGCAAGGAGCTTTCCCCTTGAAATGGGTAGACAGACACAGCAATGAAGTATCTATGAGTCAAGATACCACCAGACATAGCTGATTTTTATAGACTCAACATAGATCCCTTGTTACAAGACACAGCACACAAACTTCAGAAATGGCAGGGATTACCGCTCTCTATCACAGGCAGAATACAGATCATAAAAATGTTAATCCTGCCAAGATGGTTGTACATAATGCAAATGTCATCCCTGTGGTTAACAAGAAAAGATTGTCGAACAGTACACGCCTCCTTTCGGAGATTTATTTGGAATGGGCGTCGGGCACGTGTTTCCCTCCAGGCATTAATGCAAGTTCCGGTAAAAGGAGGACTGGGATGCCCTAACATGCGCTGGTACAATCTGGCGTGTTTACTGAGACATATTACAGACATAGTAGGTGACTTTTCATACTATACCCCCCAGAGTCTCTTAAAGGAGTGGTGGGGATGCAGGTCCTTGAATCCTCTGCTTCAGATCCCGAGAGCCTCACTATCCAATCAAATGGGGCAGCAGCCTTTGATACAAGCATGTAGGAAAGCATGGGCTTATTTATGCACTCAAGTGGGTCTAAGTTCCCAACTTACTGCCTTTCTATCAATATGTGACCACGCCCTTTTTCCCCCTGCAGCTTCATCGTCGGTTTTTCATAGATGGAAAGCTAAGGGCCTGGTGTGGATTTATCAGTGTTTCTCTAAGGAGACCGTGCAATTCTATACCTTTTCTGAACTACAACACATCTATCTCCTTTCTCCCACTGACCAATATGCTTATATGCAGCTGAGGAGCTTTGCACAATCACACGGAAAGTCTATTAGGCCAAGCCAACAATTTTGGACACTTCATAGCATAGTGTTAGCGAGGAAACTTGGTAAACCTACTATTGCAACATATAGTGCGGTGTTACATAACACAATTGTGAAAGACACCATTGAGATGGTTTTATTGAAATGGCGCCAGTGGTCGGATTTTCAATTGACGGATTGTGAGTATAAAAACTGCTTCAGAGAATTGACTGAGTGGTCAGAAAACATACTATACAGAGAATTGCAATTCAAATTTTTAAGACATTTTTATATGGCGGCAGATATAGCTCATAGAGTTGGTATCACACCTACCTCGGAGTGTATGAAGTGCAAATCTGACATGGGTTCTTTTACTCACAATTTTTGGCCATGCACAATAATCAACACCTTCTGGGGACAAGTTATTAACAAATGTAACCAACTGCTTCAAACGCAACTAACCATGGACCCCATGTTGTGGTTGTTTGGAGTAAATACGGCATCGGTTAGTGCCCCAAATAAATACAACATGAAATTTATCCAAAAAATAAGTATGACGGGGAAAAAATCTATACTAGCATGTTGGGTGTCTACAGAAGGCCCGAATTATGAAACATGGTTTAAATTGTTGATAAGATTATACACACTGGAGTATTCAAGTGGGCAGGTTGCTTCAGAAAAAAGAAAGATGGAGCTGAATAACATTTGGAAACCTCTGGCGGATTACTTAACACCCAAGATAGGCTAGTAGTCATTGATGCAATCTGTCCATGGACGTCTTGCCTATATGGGTGTCTTCTGATAGGGCTAGGACTACGGGCAGTTTCCCATTGCTTACAATAGCCTCTAGACAAACACGAAGGACTTACAGGACACGCACTGACTGTTCTAAAGCAGGTTTTTGTGTCATAGCTGAAACTTCCATGCATAAGATAATCAGCACACACTCAGGGGTAATGGGGTGGAGGGAGGGGAAAGGGTTATATGGGAGGATAAAGGGAGGGGGGCAGGGGTATAAGGGAGGAATATACAACATGTACTATATGGAAACTTTGCACAATTTCTTTGTTTTTTTGTTACTCAGGTATGCGGGCTAGATCGCTGTTACAATAAGGACTATTGTAAACTTCTGCTAAATTTTAAAGTTTCCTGGTATGGAATCAGATTATCAAAAGTAATGGCGACCTTTCTCGACCATTGGTGACTGTACATCTTGTTTAGCAATTGTTTCTGCTACATTACTTGTTTTGCACATTATTTGCACTCTTGTTATTGTTACTTGCAGTTAAACTGTATATTACCACTCTTGAAAACTAATAAATATAATTCACAAAAAAAAAAAAAATGCATTTATACATATAAAACCCAGTTTTCAATAGCATATAAATGCTATTGAAAATCGGGCCCTAAGGCTCTATCAACAATGGACACCTATAAATATCCACAAACAGAAAACCAACTGACAGATGCTGCTACCTACACAGCACAAGTTTCCATCCTTATCCCCCTGATAGCAATTCTGCCAAACCTCACACTTCTATTTAGTCTGACACCTTAGCTATAACATTAGATTTATTTCTATGGTCTCACAAGGGAACATTGTTCTTTACTTTTCCCATCATTATGGATCTTGCACACAGAACTGATAATCTCAGCAGCAAAGAATAATGAAGTCACTACTCAATAACCACATGAAAATTTTTGGAGGTTTCCAACATTTTTCTTTTACTGATGCAGTTAAATGATTAATTAAAGTCTTGAAAATTGTGTACTTCATGGTTAAAATGGTACAATTTCTTTTAATAAGTTTGTGACTTCGTACAGTCTTTCTTAAGTTTCAGATGTTAATACAGTTGAATCAGTTCTTTAAAGTCTTTAAATTACTTGATTTCTTCCATCCCATTGGAATATAAGGCAAGTGTGGTACTTCCTTCCCAATGTAGATGAAATCTCATAAATTGTGATTCAAAGGTTTTAATTTGTTATCTCCTACTTCCTTTTGAAGTATCAAGGGTGATACCTCATGTTCCTTCTCTTCATCTTCAGTAAATATTCATGGGCTATTGATGTATTCCATCTCCCCTGCAACTCTCCCTTTTCTTCTTCTTCCTTCTCACAGGATGGCTGGAAGTCTTCCTCTCCTTGGATTCTGATGGTAAGATCCATTTGTAAGAAGGGAACCTCTTCAATTGATTAGAAGAGAAAACTCAAAATATCTTAATTGAGTCCAAAAGGATTTGGTACTACAAAGCTAAATAAATTAAGAAGGTAGAAATAAACTCTCATCCAAACAAAAGTCTCCATGGAGCTTAAAGTTATAAATTAGAAAAATGAGAGGACAACCAGACATGCTGCCTCTGTGAAAGCAAAAAGGATCCACAAGGTTAAAATGGTGATCTCACTTGAAAACACTGAGAATATTACCATTTCCAGCTGCCGCATGGGGGAGGTTCAAACCCAACCAAACTATAAACCTGTCTACCCCATACCAACTGGTATAATCCTTATCCAGTATTAGTAGGGGACTACCAGAATCCCTACACACAAAAAAAAGGAAAGTCATGAGGTGGAACAGCTTATATTAAGATACAATCCAGAACTTAAACATTTACAGAAAAGCATAAAAGACCTACAACCACTACTTCTAGAGGATAATTACAGAAATAAATATTCTCTGCTGACACGTAACCTGAAACAGAAACTTATTAGACATAAACTCCAAACAGAAACCCAATGAGAAGAAAATGGCAGAGACTCCTGCAAGAAACTACAGTGCAAGTTCTGCCAGCCCCATATCACTGGACCCTCCATCCATTTACTGTACATGGGAAATACATTCAAAATAAAAGCATCTTATTCATGCTTCTCTATGAATCTTGTGTAGATGATCCGATTAGAAAGTGTGAAGAAGGATACTACATTGGTGAGACAAACCAACAATTAAGGACAAGAATCAAATGTCATAGTCATAATATAAAATATTACAGAGAAAAGCAGAATGGCAGATCAGCAGGAAGATCATTCCCTTAACAACCTCACAATC
This sequence comes from Rhinatrema bivittatum, assembly GCF_901001135.1. Classification (NCBI taxonomy): domain Eukaryota; kingdom Metazoa; phylum Chordata; class Amphibia; order Gymnophiona; family Rhinatrematidae; genus Rhinatrema; species Rhinatrema bivittatum. The sequence continues at coordinate 30,690,404 of NC_042615.1, read as the reverse complement.
TGGATACTTAAAGAGAACTATAGGAGTACAGGAGAACCAAAACATTTTAAATTAAGATTATCAAATATTTTAAACAAACACAGAATGACTTGATAAGGACATTGGTTTTCTCACCCTTTCAACTGTATAGATTCACTATCTCGTCAACTCTGGAAAACTCCCTCTTCCCCTTCCTTTTACTGAACAAGTAGCTGAAGACTTAAATTTCTCCATATTATTTAAACTCTCTGTAACTGTGCTATTTCTTCACTGACCTAATCAAAAGAGGATGGCAGAGACACATAGTAACATAGTAATGATAGCAATAAAAGAACAAATGGTCCATACAGTCAGCCCAGCCAATTTCTTATGATAGTAACTGCCGCTCCGTGCAGGTCACCCCCAAGCCTTATGTTAAGGATAGCAATATTTACATTCAAAACCAATCAAGTGTCAAACCCATAATAAAATTTCTGCTAGCAACATTTTTAGGGGTGAGCAGCCTTCTTGATAATTCAGACAATGTTGCTTGAATTTGCTTGATTTTGGACATGGCTGAAGAAGCGGTTCTGTGCTTTATCCCTATCGTCAGCGTATCAGTACCCTGGACCATAAAAGTCAGGGCCCAGCATTGGCTGTCATCTGAATACAGTTCCCCTTTTTCACCTGCCGTCGATGCAGAGAGTAATGTGCAAGAGTCCTATGATCTTAAATTCCATAAATATTTTTGGAACTCCTGGATTGAAGTCACACTCTAGAAGTTTAAGGGTCTAACTTTCAATACAGAGATGAACAATGTATTCTCAGTGTCTTACCTTCTAAAACCCATTCTGTTCCAGGATTCCCTGTAAGGAGAGGGGGGAATTATTTCCTAGGTCCTGGGCATTGTCCATTCACTGTCTTTAATGCAAGTAATATACATCACACTGGAGGCCAAACTGTGGTACCAAAATAACTTTACTGAGGTGGATTCAAACATAAAGTGAATATCATTGACAAGTCCAATTAGCAAATAGCTCTATACATCAAGTAATGGTTTCTGTCTATATCTGTGACTCTTTTCAAGTAGTTTCCCATCTACATCCTTTCCCAAACACCAAAGCTAATGTATAAGCATCCCTTCAGCATTGGGTTCACGAGCTATCCTAATTCAATTCTCAGTTTTCTCATACCTTACCTTTCTGTTCCTTGTTGAGAGTTATTGATTGTTTTCCTCGGTCTTATAAAAATGATTGTTTTCCTCAGTCTTATAAAAATCTCCCCCAATATAAAGAAGGAAAAGAAATAGGAACTTAAATAAAATACTCCTGTTTTCTCCAAATTGAAACGAAAAATCCACATTGACTACAGCAGGCTCTGCGATGTTGCAACCCGGCTATTAGTTCCAGGGGCCATATCTCAAATGTCTGTTTTTAGATGGAACACTGTTACTATGCCAAAAGATGTAATTCCAGGGTTTCCTGTATGGAGGCCCTTCACATTGCTATTGAGGTTTTCCTATCTTAAAGTCTTAGCATACAGCCGTGTTGACAGGAGCATAGATGAGCATTAAGGTCTTTACTCAATGAATCAAATGAGACTTTTGGTGGTTTCCAACATTACTCTTTACTGATAAGGTACACAGTGATGATTTTAAGTCTTTACAGAAGATGTGGTGAAAGCCATCAGTATAATTGCATTTAAAAAAGGTTTGGACAAGTTCCTGCAGGAAAATTCCATTAACCATTAATATGGAGAGTTGAAGAAATCCATTGCTTATCCCTGGGATAAGCAGCTTGGAATCTACGGTATCTATCCCTTGGGATCCTGCCAGGTACTTATGACTAGGGATGTGCATCGTTTTTTTTTGATGAATTAAAATATCATATGATATTTACTAATTCATCATATATCGGGGGTCCCCGAAAATGATAGGAAAAGCCCACAAAATTTTGTGTGGTTTTCTTACCATTTTGGGGTGGGGGGGAAGGGCAAACAGAAAAAAAAACCCAAACCCACCTCAACCCTTCAGATCTAATTATTTACAATCCCCCCTCCCAACCCCCCCCCCCCCAAACTTGCCTAAAGTCCCTGGTGGTCCAGCGGGGGTCCCAGGAGCAATGTCCACCTCTCGGGCCATCAGCTGCTACTAATAAAAATGGCACCGATGGCCCTTTGCCCTTACTATGTGACAGGGGTTATCGGTTCCATTTGTCAGCCCCTGTCACATGGTAGGAGCAATGGACGGCTGGCGCCATCTTAAAAAATGGCACCGATAGCCCCTGTCACATGGTAAGGGCAACGGACCACCAGCGCCATTTTATTTACTGGCAGCCAATGGCCCAAGAGCGGAAGATCGCTCCTGGGACCCCTGCTGGACAACCAGGGACTTTAGGCAAGTTTTTGGGGGTCGGGAGGGTGGGGAATTGTAAATACTTAAATCTGAAGGATCGGGGTGGGTTGTTTTTTTTCGGATCGAGACAGCCGAAAAAAAAATGATCAGAACCGCGGGAAACAAAATTACCCACGGTTCTATAAAAACAAAACCGGAAACGATTGCCGGTACGATACACATCTTTACTTATGATGAGGCTTGGTTACTATTGGAAACAGGATACTGGGTTTGATGGTTGTTTGGTCTGACCCAGAATGGCAAGTCTTATGTTCTTATATAGATTTGAGTGGTATCAAGGCAAATAAAAAAAATAGTTGTTTAAAAATTTTACTTTTGAGGATACCAATTTAAATTTTGACCTTTTCCTCATACTGAACATTTCCTTCAGACATATTTTTAAATCTGCACTTATTAAATTAGTTACAAGAAAACAAGATAGAGAAAAAAATATATATACATGTTGTAAAATTTATATATTGACTTGACCAGGGAAACCGGAGAAGTGGTAAATATGATACAAAGGAGGAGGACACATTTATAGCAACACAGAAGCACAATATTTTAATGCTTTATGAAGTTAATTTCCCTAAGTTAAAAAATGTGTGTTGGTCATCCAGCCTTTGGGCATGCTTTCCTGCATCGGGCGTTCATAGCTAATGTCTTCATTTACATGGGATTTAAATGCGATGGGAGCTATCCTGTACACGTTTGTTAAGGCGCACATTTTAAATGTGCTAAGGTCCTTGCTGCATCGGATGCTAATTTTGCAGTCATTAATTCATGCGCAACCATGAGTAAAACCATGCACTAGTCTGGATGCACCTTATTGCATTGGCCTGTGAGTTAACAAGCCTTTGCTAAATAATGTGAATGGTGAGGAGGACACCATGTTATTTAGTGTAACCTTGGTAATCTCATGAAAGACATGCAAATTGTGGCATGCTCAAGCTAAATCTTTTTTAATTAATCCCTTGATGTGCATGATACAGCCTTCCTGTATGTCTCACAAGAGAATCTTAATGTGCAAGCGATCAGTGATCAGTTCTCCCAGGATGGAGCAGCCACCTGTAACCCTAGTTTGGAGGAAGAATGAGAGGGCCATGAAGATACCTGACCTGCAGAGGGGTGATTTTATTTAATGACAGTCAGTAGCCACAGATCAGGACTTTGCTCTGGGTCCTCGTCTACTTTTCAGCCCCTGACAGGATGGGATCTGCCCAGGGCCTATTTTTTTTTCTCTTCCAAAATTTGGCAGCTGGCAACCCTGTGGTCCTCTTCTGCTCTTTGGCCTCCAGTAGGACAGGAAACACCATTGACCTCTTCCACTCTGATGCGTGTGATGTCGGGCAGGCAGATGGAGGATGGCATTGGCTGCCTGCAGTTAAGGGAGCAGAGGACACAAACGGACGAGCCATAAAAATTACTGTGAGGGGGCCTCTTTTGGCCTGTGGAACTGAGTGCTGCCACATGATAAAGTATATATAACGATCTCATCCAGGTAATATATGGAAGCAAGAAAGACTTTAACCTGGCCCATATGTGTTCATTTATTTTTCTAAATATATCATGAAAAGTAAATCTTGCTGTTAAATGCTTGTACTTTAGTTTTAATATACATAATGCTTTGCTTACTTTCCTTTCTGCATTTAAGTAGTTTAAAAGGCACTTTCAAACTTTTATTTCATGCATACAGCAGCATTACAGACTAGGATAAAGCAACTATCAAGTCCTATTAATCACAACAGGTTTAGGGAACCTCTGCTGTTCCAACTTTTAATAAATGTAGTCGAGCTATGTAACTGGTGAGAAATGGGCCTTTTAAATTCCTGACCTTCATAGTAACCTACATCAGTAATTTTACCACTTCTTCCAATACATTGGTTAGCGATGAAATAAAAATGTGTATACTTTTTTTTATTGAAGATTTCATCATTGTTATAAAAATTTATCACTAGATCAAGCAATAAACATCAAAATGCTGACATTAGGGAAAGAAATATATACAACTCAAGAAGCAAAACATAAAATTATACTTGTTTTGCAGTTTATTGACTGTCACTGAAATAGTTCAATTCCTGGAGTTTCTGTGAGAACTGTTACAAGGTTTTACACATGGGGTAAAATTTTAAAATGTTACACACAAAAAATAGCATATACACGCCTAAGTAGCGTTTACTTGCATATTCCAGTTTTGTTTTGTTCTTTATAAAAGTGAAAAATACATGCATATTTTCACTTTTGCATGCACATATATGTGCATGCAAAAGCAAATACAGAAAACTCACACAAACAGAATGTATGAGAAGAGCTAGGAAAACTGAACGTGAACAAGGCTATGGGGCCAGATGAGATACATCTGAGGGAGATCAGAGACGTGTTGGCAGGTCTGCTGAAGGACCTGTTCAATAGATCCCAGGAAATGGGATTGGTGCCACGAGATTGGAGAAGAGCAATAATGGTCCCTCTTCACAACAATGGTAGCAGAGAGGAGGCTGGAAACTACAGACCGATTAGCCTCACTTCGGTGGTGGAAAAATCAATGGAAACTCAACATGTGAGTATACGTGCGCTGGGTGAAAACTTAAAATAAAGATGATTTAAAAAATAGTGCCTCATATCTGGCCCCATGCCCATATACACATGTATATGGGCACCAGCACACCCGTTTTAAAGTTACTGTTGTAGATTTGTCAACTTGCGTAATTTTATATCTGCTAATTATTTGGCATAAGTGATATTATTAAATGTGTTTATTGTTTACTATTGGCTGTGTGGGAGTTCTAGAGGAAATGGGAGAGTGTTCAGGCTGAGGAACCAGAAGGGTCTCGATGACCTGGAGAAGGACTGGCTGATCTGCTGGACTAATTGATATATTTTAAACTACACAACTTAAGGGCTGAATTTTCTATGTTCATGCACCTCTCTGAATCCCATGGTAACGGGGGGGGGGGGGGGGGGGGGGGGGCTGCGAAAGCCAGCAGTGTTCGCACCACCTCAGTGTTATCGCTGCCAGCTTTCGCACCCAAAGCGCCACTGTGAAAGTTGCTATTGGACGCGCTTCTGGTGGTGACAAGGGGGGTCTTACCTTTTCACCGCCAGCGAAGTTTCCGCAGCGTCCTCCCTGACGCCGCCCTCACTCCTCCTCTTCCGGTGCCGACTCCGCCCCTATCTAGCTATCACATGCGAAAAGGGATAGAAAATGACCCCCTAAGTGAGTAAATCCTGATATATGCAGGTAGGTCCTACTTTATTTTCACGTGTAAAATAGATGCATGTATATTTTTAAAATAGGAAAAGCATGAGCATTCTATGCTCTGATATATGTTCTTTCAATACATTGCATATATTTGCACTTATCTTGCGGGTTAGAGAAACGTATTTTATGAAACATGGATTATAAAATTCTAGCGGATCTGATCACAACCATAGATGCATTTACATTATGCCCACACAGTTGTTTGAAAGTTATCATCACTTGATCTTGGTAAAGATCAGTACATTAAAAAAAAAAAATGCCCTCTGGGGATTTTGTCCTCTGTTCCGAAATGTTGCTGGGGTGAGCAAATGGCTGACTCTGTGTTAGGCATTTAGCCCATATTATCTTTCCTCATGCTGTGAGATTGACTCTATTCAGGCTGTGCAGAGTTCTTCTGCACACCTCTGAATTTTACAGAATAAATGTTGAAATTTCTTTCTTGAATCTCAGTAATCTGACCTCTGACTGAGATTCCATATGGATTCTGACAATCTGTATACGCTCAGAATATAGGCATACACTGAGATTGCTTATAGAGGACAATAACACCATCATTATAGTAGGTTTGCTAGACAGGTAAATGCATATATTTCTGGATATTTTTTGAGAATATCTAAAGTCCGCAGTATTTTTACAAAGAAGTTTGCCTCACTTTTTTAAATTATAAACCTGCAGTGTTATATCATACAGTTTGAAATACTATGATAAATGTCTAAAGATCATCAGGCAATTTTCAAAGTGTCTGATGGGGACAAAGTCTAGGATGGGGGACATTTCATTTCATTCTTTATTTCACTTTTGGGGGGGCTTTTCCCCATTTTTATTTTGTGAAATGTTTATTTTGTTTTCTTTTTATTTAAATAAAATTAAATAAACATTGGAAAAAAAATCCCAAAAACAGAAACAAAAAAAAAAAGAAATGGGGCCTCCCAGGGTCTCCCATGCCCCCCACCCACCCATCTCTCCTACCCGGAAAAATGCCAGGGCTTGGATCCTCACTGGGGGGTGGGGTGGAATCCAAGCACTAGGCCTAGGCCATTCCTCTTCTGCATCCAGTTTCCTGGCAGAGGTAGGAGCTTCTCCCTGAGCTGGTGGCAGCGGTGGTGAGGCTTCAGGTGGCTGTAGGTGGTGGTGGTCACATCAAGGGAGATGGTGGATGGATGGGTGGAAATGGAGGAGCAGCCACTGGTCTGGTGCTGTTGAAACTGCACCCTAGGGGAGAACACATCCAGCTTGTTGTTAGAGCAAATTCTGCTAGTGGATACATGAAGTGTCCCATGAAATGGCAGGGTGCTGCTGATAGCAGTGGCTGGCAGGGTGGCATTCTCTGTAGCATCTCCCTTCATACTTCAGTCTAGGCATCTGTGGAATCCCAAATAACTCTCTTTTCCTCACACACCACTTACTGAAGGCCACGGAATTCCTCACTTATTACCTGTTGCAGGCCCTTTTGCTGGCTCTGGAGTTCCTCCCACACTACCTCTTTCAGGTCCTGGATAGCCATCCACAGACCTCATATCTCTTCCCTCAAGCAGATTTTTATGTTCAGCATGGTCCTATCTGCTGATGTTATCTCTATATCCTCTTGGAACACTGCCCAACCACCTCCTCTTCCACTGAACAGATGGGCTGCTGTGGTTCTGCATCCAGCTGCTAAGACACTAACATCTTGCTTGGTGTCCTCCTCTTCCTCATGTTCTTGATGCTCCCCCACAACTCCCTCTTCTCTCTCACTCTCATCCTCAGAGGTGGCGGGCAGCATTCTTGAGTGTTATCTCTTCCATTAGGAGTCACTTGGTCCTGCTTCTGCTGTCTCCTCACTGTGCTGCTCCCCTGTAAAAGAGAAAATATTTGTTGAATTGAACATGTATGCACTGTTGTTTCTATTCTCATTCAGGACTCTTTCCTATGTTTAGGAGAACTGCTCCATGATCCCTAAAATTGCACCTGCTGATGCACCATTCACTGCATACAGATAGAAGCCCTGGAAACACCTGTTAGCACCTGCAAGCTATGCCATTCAGAAGGTAGAGTAAATGGTGTGGATCTGGAATTGGGCTACTTATTGCCTATAGGTTTACAGAATTGTAGTAATAAGGATGCATCATATATTATTCTGGGGGTGAGAGAACTGTGGGGATGGCCTATCAGTGCTAAAGCATTGTCCAGTGTGGTGGGTCTGGAGGTATTTTGTGCAAACCAAGTCAGAGGCTACATGAACACAGAAAAACTGGTTGTCTACACATGCAATTCTATCACATCTATAAATCAAGCAAATGCCATACCATTGCTGGCTTTTGAGTTTATAGCAAGAACTGTAACAAAGGAGCTGTAAAGGTATTATGACCTACTATGGCATGATTGTTATTATATCACACATATGATAATAATATCATCACTTGGATTCCATATGCACACTATAGCTTCTTGCCCTATATGCAATGCTCACCTTAGGTTGGAAGGTGTCCAAGTAATACACACAACTCACAGTTGATTCAGATATGGTACTCAACACCAACCTTTCAGCAGCAGTAAAGGTGACCTGGCTGAGAAGACCCTCATCATTCAACCTGGCCTGCTTTTTCTTCACTAGCCATCTGAGGTCTCTCCACTTGTGGGTGAGCTCATTGCTGCTACAGTGGTTGAGGCTCAGTTCCTGATCTGTACCCATACCTGATCCTTTCTATAGTTCCCCAGTCTCCTGGACTGAGGTCCATACAGGACATCCTTGGCTTTTATTACTTTATTGACTAGAAGGTACACCTCCCTGGGGAAGAATGTGGGCTTATGATCCAGGGGTGCCTTCCTCTGAGACATGCTGGAAGTGGAAAATGTTGTGGATGTATAGCAGCACCATAGGTAGTAACACACAAATTGCCCCAATATACGTGCATACATGGGTGTGTATTACACCAAGAAATTATGCACGTGTATATTGTCAAAATGGATAGTATTGTTACATGCATTAATTAGAAATTGTCACACCAAGAACCTGTGCAGGAGCATTATTACTTCCTTTTATGCTGGTTATTCCTCTCTCTATGCAGCCCAGCATTCTTCTGGCTTTATCTACTGCCTTGTCACATTGCTTCGCCATTTTCAGATCAACAGATACTATTATCCCAATGTATTTCTCTTGATCCGTTCACCTAAGTTTTTCACTCCCCATCATATACAGCTCTTTCGGATTACCAAACCCCAGATGCATGACACTGCATTTTTTGGAATTGAATCCCAGCTGCCAAATCTTTGACCACTCTTCAAGCTTTCTTAAATCATTTTTCATTCTCTGTACTCCTTCAGGTGTGTCCAATCTGTTGCAGATCTTAGTATCATCTGAAAATAGACAAACTTTACCTTCTATCCCTTCCACAATATCACTCACAAAGATATTGAACAGAACCGATACCAAAATCAAACCCTGTGGCACTTCACTTAACATGGTTCTCTCTTCAGAGTAGGTTCCATTGACCACTACATTCTGTCTTCCATCAGTCAACCAGTCAACTTTTGCACTTACTCCCAAGCTTCTCTTTTATTCACAAGCTTCCTATGTGGGACAGTATCAAACGTTTTGCTGAAATCCAAGTAGATCACAGCGAGCGCTCTTTCTTAAGCCAATTCTCTTGTCACCCAATCATAAAAATCGATAGGATTGGTCTGACTCAACCTTCCCCTGGTGAATCCATGCTGCCTTGGATCCAACAAGCCACCTGATTGTAGATAGATCACTATCCTTTCCTTCAGCAGTGTCTCCATTATTTTTTTCATCACAGAGGTGAGGCTAATCGGTCTGTTGTTTCCAGCCTCCTCACTTCTACCACCCTTGTGAAGAGGAACCACAACTGCACTTCTCAAATCTTGCAGTAACACTCCAATTTCCAGGGATCTATTAAATAGCTCTTTCATCGGACCTGCCAGCACATATCTGAGCTCCTTCAGTATCCTGGGATATACCTCATCTGGTCCCATGGCCTTATCCACTTTCAATTTACCTAGCTCATTCCATACATTCTTTTCTGTAAATGGAGTTTTGGCTACTCCATCCCAATCTACAATCTTGTCAACCAGCAATGGTCCTTCTTCTTTAGAGAACACCGATCTGAAGTATTTGTTTAATATTTCCATCATTTCTTCATCTCTCTCCACATATTGCTCCTCATCACCTTTTAGTTTCACTATATTACTTTGGCCTTCCTTTTTTTTCTCTGATAGATCTGAAAAATGTTTTGGCACCTCACTTTATCTCTTTTCCAATCCTTTTTCCACTTGATCTTTCACTTTATTGATGTATTTTTTCATCTCCTCCGACTTCACCAGATATTCTTCCCTGTGTTCCCTTTGCTGGGATCCTTTATACTTCTTGAATGCTATTTGTTTTGTTTTTATATTGTCAGCCACTTACTTTGAGAACCGGATCGGTTTCTTTTTCCTCTTACTTTTGTTTACTTTTCTAACATATAGATTTGTTGCCTTTGTAATAGCTCCTTTTAATTAGGCCCACTATTGTTCCATCTCACCCTTTTTCTCCCAGTCTTCCAGTTCTTCTTCCAGGAACATTCCCATTTTGACAAACTCTGTATTTGTGAAATTCAAAACTTGGATCTTCATGTCATTTCTCTGTATCCTGTTTGCAATATCAAACCATACTGTCTGATGATCTCTGGTGCTCAGATGGGCACCTGTCCAGACATTAGAGACATTATCTCCATTAGGGTTCACTAGGTCGAGTATCATACCCTTTTCATGGATTAAATTACTATTTGTTTGAGCAGAACCTCCTGTAGGGATAGACTCCTCCCCAATCCCATCCCCAGGAATGTCTCCTCTCACTGCAGGTAAGAGTACATGAATAGAGGCACCAGTTCTTGCGTTTGTGACTTCACCACCTTCTCAGAGCCTTGTGAGAGCTGAGATGATACAAGTTGGCATGAAGACTATCCAGAGGACAAATCATGGTGCAACATCTTTTTAATTATCTGAATCCAGTGAAACTAACATCTTCTCACTGTAAAGTCGAGCATTTAAAAGAAGCTTTGTATTTCCTCTCTAGCTCTTGTTGGTGAAGGACATGCTACTAGAAGTTCTCACAGAGTTTTAACAAAATTTAAAACATTTTAATTTGGCACTGGTAAAGGGTTATATCTGGTCTTCTCTGTGAGTAGTCACACACTCTCTGTGCCAGAAAGACAGGCAGTGCATTGCTGCTCAGTTTGAAATTTGTTTTCACTGGCGGAAGGTCAAAGTGGGATAAAGTGTGGAAATTGCAGTTGTAGCTGTGCTAGTGATATTTTGTCACTGTCTAGACACAAGTGAGGAGAGCAGTGTACACTCAGTTACTGAAGAAAAAAGTATTTCCAGGCTACCAGTCTTTTTTGTTTATTAGTGTTTAACAGTTTTTTTTATATATGTGGAATCCACATATATGTGCTGATTCCAGCATTATATGTGTGTATATGTGTGTGTGAGAGAGAGAGAGAGAAAGTTCTCCATAAAGTGAGTGTAACTGAGAATGGGGGTATAGCTACAGCATAATTTGTAAAATCTATACCTCCAGTAGGCAGTGCATGTCAACAAATTCCATCATATCAGGAAAAAAGAGAGGAGTGAATTTTGGCACGGTTGGCAGCTTTGACAGGGGAAGCAATAAAAAAAAGCAGTCCTGAAACTAAATTGAAAAGGGATTTTTTTTAGGTCCAGAGTGGCAGGAGACAAATACAGCTCAACATTGAATAAATTGAAATTTGGAGAACATGTGCCACCTCAGCCTGTTTCTCTCCCTCATCTTGTGGAGCAGAGTGAAATGGTGGGAGAGTTACTCAAGATGGACATTAGCAAGGAAGGAATAGCAGAAATGCAAAACCCAGAACCAGCAATGTACTCCTTTTTGGCTATTGCTTCTAAGGCAGTGAAGGCAGTATTTTCACCAACTGATTCTGAGAAAGAAACTTGTCTGGGATTCTCTGAATCTGAAGATACTGAAGAGCTGGAAGCCAAAGACAATTTCAGTAAGGTAATCAATCTGCTCAGGAAAAAAGCATAAGGAATACACCTAGCATCTTTTCTCAGGCTGGGTTCTACTCTCTCTACCTCAACGCCAGTGCCAGCAATGCACATCAAGGTTGTCGAGAAGGGATCACAGAAGAAATCACTGATCTTGAAGTACTTTAAAGTGCATTTTACTTAGTATATTCACTGCAGGAAGGATATCAGTCTGGGGAAGTAAGTGGGACCTCTCACAAATGCTTGTATGTATCATCACCTGCAGAAGAAGCACCTGCTAGTATTAGCATCAAGGAAGGTGGCAGTACTAGCCTGAGGTCTCCTTCTGCAAGTAAAAACCAGATAAAAGGGGGTATAAAAGGGGAAGACGTTTCCCAAAACTGATCTCATGGCCCCTTTCACCAGTCAGATAGAAGGTCAGCAGTCCCCAGCCATGCATCTGCAGCAACAACCCAGGAAACAGAGAGTAGGATTAAATGGGCAATTTTCTCAGTGGAAGGGAGTGGACAGTGGAGTACCTCAGGGTTCTGTGTTGGGACCCTTACTGTTTAATATATTTATAAATGATCTGGAAAGAAATACGACGAGTGAGATAATCAAATTTGCAGATGACACAAAATTGTGCAGAGTAGTTAAATCACAAGCAGATTGTGATAAATTGCAGGAAGACCTTGTGAGACTGGAAAATTGGGCATCCAAATGGCAGATGAAATTTAATGTGGATAAGTGCAAGGTGATGCATATAGGGAAAAATAACCCATGCTATAATTACACGATGTTGGGTTCCATATTAGGTGCTACAACCCAAGAAAGAGATCTAGGTGTCATAGTGGATAACACATTGAAATCGTCGGTTCAGTGTGCTGCGGCAGTCAAAAAAGCAAACAGAATGTTGGGAATTATTAGAAAAGGAATGATGAATAAAACGGAAAATGTCATAATGCCTCTGTATCGCTCCATGGTGAGACCGCACCTTGAATACTGTGTACAATTCTGGTCGCCGCATCTCAAAAAAGATATAATTGCGATGGAGAAGGTACAGAGAAGGGCTACCAAAATGATAAGGGGAATGGAACAACTCCCCTATGAGGAAAGACTAAAGAGGTTAGGACTTTTCAGCTTGGAGAAGAGACGACTGAGGGGGGATATGATAGAGGTGTTTAAAATCATGAGAGGTCTAGAACGGGTAGATGTGAATCGGTTATTTACTCTTTCGGATAGTAGAAGGACTAGGGGACACTCCATGAAGTTAGCATGGGGCACATTTAAAACTAATCGGAGAAAGTTCTTTTTTACTCAACGCACAATTAAACTCTGGAATTTGTTGCCAGAGAATGTGGTTCGTGCAGTTAGTATAGCTGTGTTTAAAAAAGGATTGGATAAGTTCTTGGAGGAGAAGTCCATTACCTGCTATTAAGTTCACTTAGAGAATAGCCACCTCCATTAGCAATGGTTACATGGAATAGACTTTGTTTTTGGGTACTTGCCAGGTTCTTATGGCCTGGATTGGCCACTGTTGGAAACAGGATGCTGGGCTTGATGGACCCTTGGTCTGACCCAGTATGGCATTTTCTTATAGAGGAAAAGGGGCAGTGTTCCACAGCTCTGGCCCAGGGAAAGAGGCAGGCAACATAAAAAAAATAGCAACAAAGAGATTTGGGAAATGATTGCTCTTGATGACCAGCTCCTGCAAGTAATGGAAAATATGGGTTTGAAGCCTCTGCTGTATGTGCTAGCCTACAATTACAACGTGCCCTCCAGGACTACATTTATTTATTTATTTATTTATTTATTTAGCATTTTTCTATACCGAACTTCATGGTTAAATACCATATCATACATTTATTAGGAAGGTCATCCCTACCCTATACAACCAGTGCAGTAGTCACGTGTGGGCTGAACTGGCTAAGGCAAAAGGGAGTAGTGTGCATTTCACCACTGATATCTGATACAGCACAAACACTATGCATCCTTACCTCTCCCTGATGGCACATTGGTGAAAAACGACTGAGGCAGGGGCTAGCAGCAGCAGGGTGCAGGTGGGCTTTTCTGCACATCCAGTTAATGCACAGCCCCCCTACCTCATGCAGTATGCTATCAGACATAAGAAAGATGCTGGAGGTTAGCAGATAGAATGATGGTAACATAGTTGGTGCAGCAAAGTATATATGTCTTGTTTTAATGTTTTTTTCATTTGCTTTTCATTGTGACTGTTATCTGCCTAGATGTTAAGAGAGAGCAGGTTATGCATTTTAAATAAAGCAAATACATAAACAAACAAATAAATATCCCTAGATCACCCTTTTTCCTTACTAAAATTTACCCATGATACTGCAAGTATGCACACAGTCATGAGGTTTTTAAATATCATAAATGCACGTAGGTGCTACTTATTTGATTATATGCTATTTCTTTGCACTGTGCAGTTCTTTGAAAATTCCCTCCTAAAATATTTATAGATTCCAATTATAAATGGGGCTGTTTTACTAAGCATTTTAGCCATGATACAACATGGGAAAAGCCATTTAGTAAAGCTGGCCCATGAATCGTGATTGTCTCAATTTTTTTGTTTCAAGATGAAAACCATGATTAATTCAAGAAAAGACAGGGTAAGCAGTAAAGCACAGAAGATCCTTAGATGCAAGAATATGAGGGTAAAACCTGAGATCAGGTAGGCTCTGTGCTGCTGCATCAGGAATAGGAAGACTAGAAGGGCTTTGTGGTCCTTTCCTGCTGTCATTTTGTATGTCTCCTATAATAAATTACAACTTTTTCAATCATGGGGCCTGATATACTAAGGATTTTTAGCCCTGTTCTGTCTCTATGGGGAAAAAATGCTTTGTAAATCTAGCCCATAGCTTGTGAAACAGAACAGAAAACTTTACTGGAAGATATTAAGTGAGATTTAGAAAATGCAGTCTACATCTGTTCTATTTTGACAACCAAAAGGCATTGTCTTTTGACAGTTCTTTTTTTTATGTGGGTAGATTGAAAAGAAATACCACTAATGAAATTCAGGGCCTGATTCACGCAGGCCTTTCTCCTATTCTATGTCTCTGAGAAAAAATAAGGGTGGTGAATCAGGCCCTCAATCTTGTTTTAACGTTCAATTTGTACTGGTTTAACAGCTTTCCACAAGGCACTATGTTAGTCTGTTTATTGGAATGCCAAAGAGATATTTGATTAGCAAAGCACATTAGAAATCTAATTCAATGACTTTATAGTAAAGTCGCACAGGGAACAACCTAATTGCAAAGTCATAGGATTCGTTTTACCTGTGGACCTTTTAGCTAATTTTCAAAGGTAATCTATACAGGTGATTTCCCTTTGAAATTTACCTATAAGGATCCAAAGGTGGAAACCAACAGCAAACCTTCCATTTGCTTTTGGCTAGGACCATCATTTTGTGCAAAACATATGGATTGGAAAGCCAAGTCAACACATGCTTTTTGCCTAATATACCTTGTCACCTTCCCCAAGAATATTCTCCTTTAATCTGGCTAAAAGCATGAATTCTGTGAAGGTGGCACATGCCATTACCTGGGCATTGGAGGGCATATTTTAGTTGTCAAGTTACCTGAGTAAATACCTATTTACCCAAATAAATGGCTTTGAAAGAATGAACACAACCTGTGTTTATCATTTATTTTCTGCATGGCATTTTTAAAACAAGAAAACTTTTTAAAATAAACTAACAACAATATGTACACCTAGATACTTGTTATTAGCTGTGGTCATTTCACTTGTTAAGTGATATCTGTCAAATAGCCTATTCCAGTAGCTCTCAAATCACTCCTTGAATATCACTCCGACAGTCTTGGTTTTAGGCTATCCATAATGAATATTCATGAGACATACTGTATTTGCATGCACTGCCTGCATTATATACAAATACATATCATGTGTAATCACTGTGGCTCTCCTGAAAAACATACTGGCCAAATGGTCTATTACGATTGGGCTGAGCACTATCAGGGTTGTGATCCATGCTCTGAATTGCAAAGAATAAGAAAGGATTCCATGTCTCATTATTGTTGTTATTCCTCTGGCTTTCATGACTTGAAAGAGCTTTAATAGCCTTTGGAAGATTGAATCAAATGCTTTTCAAATTGAGAAACTAACAACTACAAACTAACATAGTAGACGATGGCAGATAAAGACTATTTTGTGCATCCAGTCTCCCAAACTATTCTGATTTGCACTGATAAGGATATTCCCATCTGCTAGAGGTAGCATCTTGATTACCCATGCCTAGCCTTTATCAATATTGATTTATATAGTCTTCCTCTTTGTTTCTTTATTATATGGCATAGATGAGCATACAAATTTCCATACTGAATCCAACATCCACATCTCATTCTTTACTACCAGTATTGCAATAATCTGTATAGCTACCTAAATTAGTGAGTCTGTTGCCCAAATATCTGGCTGCCTAGCCTCTGTTACATTGATAGCTGGTATTAGCACACTATCTGGTATTGACCTAGTTAGTTTCTGGAGAGTTTTAACCTGTTGATTGCAACATGGCTACCTTACTTTTTACAGTGTTGCAAGATTGTGCTTCCTTTATTTGCCCTTTGTTTCCTCCTTTTCACCTTAAGAGGTAAGGAGAAAAAGCACAATACTAGTTTTGGCTTATATAAATGCTTCTGAATCCTCAGCCATGCTAAGGAGTAGAGATGGGAAAAACACAATAAATAAGACTATTTTAAATTTGATTCATTGCATCCAAAATTAATGAATGGTGCCTCTGAAAATATCTGAAAAGTTTAGTTTCATTCATTTTTCAAGCTATTAAAGTGCATTGTTTTTTCCATCTTCAAGCCAGAGTGGAGCTGGATGAGGGCGGGATCAGGAAGAAGTGGAATCAATCAAGGGGAAGCACTTTTTCATCCAGCCTACCTCAGCATGACTTCCTTAACTTTTTTGCCTGAAGCTGAAAACTCTGAGAGATTGCTAATTTGTTCAGAACCATTTTTTAGTTAGATTTCAGCAGAAAATTGAAAAGTTTTGAAGTTCATTATTAGAGAGAAAGAAAACGTTTTGGAAAGGTGAAAACAAGGTGGGCTGTTGCCTATTGTCACTGTGTCACAGGAGTGTAACTGATTGCCATTTTGCCCTACACATCCTGCTGAGAATTTTCGGGAAAACACTGCTCAGAATAATTTACTAGCAGCGATAACAGCTGTAACCTCTGGGAAGGATGACTCCCATGGACTGTACCCTAGAGCATATAGAGAGAAAGATGGACCCTATATTCAACCAGTTCTCCATGGATAGCTTTACACTCTGAGTTCCAAGGCTCCCTGTGAGGGGAAATGCAACTTCAAGGCCCTTTTGCATCGCTGGCATCAAAAATCACACTGAGTAGCAATGTAGTTTCAAACTTCTTTACTGATAGTTGATTAAATTGAATGAATAATATTTATAGCACGATGATCATATTTTAAATAGTCAATGAACAAATAAGGCAGAAGAATGATTAATACATTTGTGACCTCACTCTTTTAGTAAAGTCTCTTAATGTAATGGAAGCCAATTCCTTAGCAATTGATCTCTTTCCATTTATATCCAGTTTTTCCAGTCTTCAATAGAAAATAGTTCAGTCCTCTTTCCAACTCCCAAAGTTATTACACATTTTATCCTCATTGCTGAATAGTTGGCATAAAGTCCAAGTTATTGGTCAGAATGTAAGTCCAAGTTCTCATACCTTTCCTGAAGTCTTCTTAAATAGTTTAGATTTCCAAATGACAGTACTATTGGGTGCTCTCTTCTCAAATATAGCACACTTGAGTCAGCAGTAAACACAGTTCTTCATTACCTTCTGCTCCTTCCCTCACGACAATAAACAGAAATCAATTTCTCCTCTAATAAAACCTCCACTCGTAAGACCCTTCTTTGGGGAAAGGATGCCTCAGAATAGCTTGGAAACTGATTCATTGGTACCAAGAGCGCTCAATTCCAGGTGGAAGAAAATTCAAATTTGATTTAAAAAGGATGAAACAAACAAGAGACAGGAAGGGTGGAGAAAATGTATTTGCTCAAATTGAGGAGCTAGTTACTGAAGAAAGACAACTCAAGGTCGAAACTCCTCTGCATCGGGTCATGGAAGAGTGAAAGAATACTGCTATAATCTTCCATAACTCTTGATAAAAACTCACACAGAGATGCCCCAATTATCTGTAAAGGGGTACCGAAGCTTTTATAAGGAAAGAGTTAAAAGAGTTAAAAGAGTAAAAAGCAATCAGAAGTAGGACAGGTTGACCCACTAAGGGTAACAGACATAAAGTAACATAGAACATAGTAATGATGGCAGAAAAAGATCAAAATGGCCCATCTAGTCTGCCCAGCAAACTTCCCAAGATAGAAACTGCCACTCCGTGCAGGTTACCCCCATCTTTTTCTTAAGGGTAGTAACTACGCAGACAACTGTTCTGAAGTAAATTTGCAAAACAAATAACAGGAAACAGAGCACTCCTGCCTTCAGGAAATCCAACTAAAATTCCCACAACCTAAGATGGTGCCTGATGATCAAATTGGCTAAAGCTACAATCAACCCACTGCTTTCTAAATCTCTCTGAACCTCCTCAGCTAATTAGTACATTCCTTTCTTAAGGAAACCAAAGGTTCCTTGCACAGCTTTATAGAAACATAGCAACATGACTGCAGAAAAAGTCCATATGGTCTATCTATATGTGCCCATCCAAGTATCATTGTTTGGTTCAATTTTTCTTCTGAAACCAAGATCATACCAGTAAAGTGCCTTAATGGGACAAACCCAGCATGGGTTTTTCCAAGGGAAGTCTTGCCTCACAAATCTGCTATTTTTTTTTGAAGGGGTGAATAAGTAATGTGGATAAAGGTGATCTGGTAGATGTGGTGCATTTGGATTTTCAGAAGGGTTTGACAAAGTCCCTTATGAGAGGCTTTTATGAAAACTAAAAAGTCATGGGATAGGAGGTGATGTCCTTTTTGGATTGGAAGTTGGTTAAAAGTCAGGAAACAGAGGGTAGGATTAAATGGTCAGTCACAAAGGAAAAAGGTAAACAGTGGAGTACCTCAGGGATTTGTACTGTACTGCACACTTGTGTACCTATCTACTTATGACGTGTGTAGCTTACTCCATTAAAACAAACATATCCTACTGGACGAGCCAAGTGCAGCCATACTTCGACAAGGAGAGGCATCCCTCTCTATGGTTTATCTATATGCTCCAATGGAATGACTGACATCTCCCATGCCACTTTGTCTTAGGGCTATGCCCCTCATCCTACACTTTTGTCTTTTTGCCATACACAGATTTTTCATCTTGGGGTTCTTAAATTCTTGCTGCCACTGTACCTTCCTGGCATACTCTAGCTCTTACACTTTGAGATCTTCTTGACAATCTGGGATGCTGCTGTGCACCTCTCCTATGCTTTTGAAATCTTGATACCATCTTTCTGATTCTTGGTCCCTTTATCTGTACCTTTGGATATTTCCTGCCATATTTTCTGCTTTGTTCCCCCTTCATGGTGTCTTAGGGTGCTGATGCCACTTTTGGTAGCACTTTGCCTCTCATGATCCACCTTCCAGCCATGCCATGTCGTGGTCCGCGTGCCATGGGTGGGCTGAGTAGTGCACCTCGTGGCACAATGCCTTCCTCACTACAGCAGCACAAGCCTCTGGGAAACTTCGGCTTGAATCCTTGTCCCTGGTCTCCGGAGTTCCTTGCACCTGCTCCGTCCATGCTAAATACTCTGCCAAAACCTGTGCCATACCAGTATGGTCCACGACCAGCCACTGGCGGCTGTGTAGGGCTTGCCCCGGTGTAGGCCTCTACAGTTTCTGCAACATGCTCTTTTCAGTTATTTCACTATCTCGTCTAGAGTCTACGTCGGTTCCAGCATGGTCCACGATCAGTCCCGCGGGTGGGCCATGTAGGGCGCACTGCATTGCAATCTCAACCCAGCTCTTGATCCTGATTCCATGTCTTCAGAAACTCGCTCTTCAATCTTTGTCCAAGTGTCCTCGCCTGAGTCTTTGTCCAAGTACCTACGTCTTTGCTTGAGTCTTCGTCCAAGGTCTTCATTTGCCCTGGCCTCCATCCAGCCTGACGCTTCTTGCTGTTACCTAGCGGCAGGTCCAAAAGGGCTTGGAATGGTTGGATGATTGTTCAAAAGACCACCATTGCATTGTTGGTCTTTCCGAAGCATTCAGGTCTGGTGGAGGGTCAGTACCTTCGGTCATCATTGTCTTCATTCCAGTCTTGTTCCTGCTCCGTATTCCATCGTCTGTCTTCAGTCCAGCTTTGCTCCTGACCAGCCCATGCTCAGGCATGCCTCGCCTGCCTTGGCACATCTTCGGAGTTCCTCCGGGGTCGAGCCGTGGTCCAAGAACACACAAACCACTGGAAGTGGAACCGATCTCCTAGCGCTTCCTAACAAAACTCACATTTTTTTTTTTTATATATTTATTTATAACTTTCTTTTACAAACAAAGAAATGAAAATGCATACAATATTTGCATTTGGAAAATCAATAATGTGCATTTCAATTTAACAACTTGAATGCACCACGTAACATTACATAATTTGTATCCGTAAGCAATGAAAAGGAAATAATAAAATATACTGAGATTCCGTGAGAGAATATTTGGAGATTGAATAGAGAAACACTTGATATGAAACACACACATTGACATTGCTAATCCTTTCAATTTGTCCTTTTACTCTTACCCATTCTAAGATGTTGGAAAAATTATGCCTGGGTCAGAGGTGGAGTAAAGTTTCCAAAGCATCTGTGTGGGTACATAAAATTTAAAACAATAAAGAAGTATTTCCCACTCCACCACCAGTTATCTTGCTATCTGACCATGGTTAGCCACCACCACTTAGCTGGATAATCAGTACTTATCTCTCTATGTGGCTCGGTTCACCACTACTTAACAGAATAAGTACATATCCAGTTAAATAGTGGCAAACTACACCAGATAGCTGGATAAGTAATGAAATATCCTTTCCTGTGGTGGCTCCCACATCCCTCTCCCCTCTCAAGTGCACAATTACACTTTGAGGAGTGCCCATTTTAACTCCCGATGCGTTAGAAAAAGATCTAGGCATCATAGTGGATAATACTTTAAAATCATCGGCTCAGTGTGCTGTAGCAGTTAAAAAAGCAAACAGAAAGGGGCGGATTTTAAGAGCCCTGCTCGCGTAAATCCGCCCGGATTTACGCGAGCAGGGCCTTGCGCGCCGGTGCGCCTATGTTCCATAGGCCTACCGGCGCGCGCAGAGCCCCTGGACTCGCGTAAGTCCCGGGGTTTTTCGAGGGGGGCGTGTCGGGGGCGTGTCGGGGGCATGTCGGATCGGCGCGGAGTTTTGAGGGTGGGACGCGGCGTTTCAGGGGCGGGCCCGGGGGCGTGCTTTCAGCCTGGGGTGGTCCGGGGGCATGGCCGCGCCCTCCGGAACCGCCCACAGGTCCCGTCTCGGCACGCTAGAGGCCCGCTGCTGCGCGGGGATTTACTTCTCCCTCCGGGAGGCGTAAATCCCCCGACAAAGGTAGGGGGAGGTCTAGATAGGGCCGGGGGGGTGGGTTAGATAGAGGAAGGGAGGGGAAGGTGAGGGGAGGGCGAAAGCGAGTTCCCTCCGAGGCTGCTCCGATTTCGGAGCGGCCTTGGAGGGAACGGCGGCAGGCTGCGCGGCTCGGCGCGTGCCGGCTACACGAAATTGGCAGCCTTGCGCGCGCCGATCCAGGATTTTAGCGGATACGCACGGCTACGCGCGTATCTACTAAAATCCAGCGTACTTTTGTTTGCGCCTGATGCGCCAACAAAAGTACGCGAAGGCGCGCTTTTTGAAAATCTACCCCAATGTTAGGAATTATTAGGAAGGGAATGGTTAATAGAACGGAAAATGTCATAATGCCTCTATATCACTCCATAGTGAGACCGCACCTTGAATACTGTGTACAATTCTAGTCGCCACATCTCAAAAAAGATATAGTTGGGATGGAGAAGGTACAGAGAAGGGCAACCAAAATGATAAAGGGGATGGAACAGCTCCCCTATGAGGAAAGGCTGAAGAGGTTAGGGCTGTTCAGCTTGGAGAAGAGAGGCTGAGGGGGGATATAATAGAGGTCTTTAAGATCATGAGAGGTCTTGAACGAGTAGATGTGACTTGGATATTTACACTTTCGAATAATAGAAGGACTAGAGGGCATTACATGAAGTTAACAAGTAGCACATTTAAGACTAATCGGAGAAAATTATTTTTCACTCAACGTACAGTACAACTCTGGAATTTGTTGCCAGAGGGTGTGGTTAGTGCAGTTAGTGTAGCTGGGTTCAAAAAAGGTTTGGATAAGTTATTGGAGGAGAAATCCATTTACGGCTATTAATCAAGTTTACTTAGGGAATAGCCACTGCTATTAATTGCATCAGTAGCATGGGATCTTCTTAGTGTTTGGGTAATTTCCAGGTTCTTGTGGCCTGGTTTGGCCTCTGTTACAAACAGGATGCTGGGCTTGATGGACCCTTGGTCTGACCCAGCATGGCAATTTCTTATGTTCTTATGATCTTAATATACCATTAGCTTAAAAAAGTATTAGACTGCAAGTTAGGGAACTATGCACTGAATTGCAGCGCACAGTTTTAATGCTCAGGATTCTGCATCAGTCTGTTAATGTCTAGAAAACTTTAGGGATCATAATATTAAATGCAGAACTGAACCCCTGTGGCTTCTCCCATGGGCGATGCTTAAGCAAATAATCTGGTCCACCTAACTCCTCTAGCAGTCACATGTCCTTTCTGTTAGAAGACGTGTTCTTAGCAAGTATCCTATGGGTTGTTACTGAAATATAGAATAGATAAAGCAATGAAGGAGCACTTCTGTATAGAAGATGAGATTCCAAGGCCCTGTGCCTTAGCCTTTCTGTCCTGTGTTGATATATGGAAGAGGGTTGTAAACTGGAGTGGCTATAAAAGAAGGATACCTCAAGAATTGCTTAGTGTGTGTATTGGAAAGGTACGAAGTCTATCCCTTCATGGACAAGACAGCTGTGAATGAAGGCTAAAGAAAAAAGAATGTGTAGTCGCCTAGTAAATGATAAATGATGGGAAATAAAAAACAAAATGGCTCATCTAGTCTATCCAGATTAGGTGATTAGGGCTGTAACTGCCACTCTGTGCAGGTTCCTACCATGCCTTCTATTTAGAGTTGGAACTTCTATTCTGTGCAGATGATCACATCTTTTTATGGACATAGGGAGAGTAATTTTCAGCAACCTGTGAATGGCTAAGGACTGTGGGCACAAGTACAATGTACAGAAGACTTTCAATTTTCAAAGCAGACTTCTGCATACAAATCTACTTTGAAAATTTGCACCAGTCTCCAGTATGTGTGTACACATATTATGAACTAATGCTTTCCACGCCCCTTCTCCAACACCTGGACCCTATCAAAAGTGTGGAGAAAAGTATGCATGTAATCAAGTTGCACACATAATTTTCCATGTACAACCATTTAAATAAGATGATTTACAGGCATACATCTGGGTCTATGTGCAAAAATGCTTTATTGAAAATGTTCCCCTTAGAAGAAAGTGGTTGCATTTCTCATTGTTCCTCATGCACAGCATTTGGCTAAATTTGTGGATTTATGTGTGAGTGTGAGTATAAAAGGATTTGCCTCACTGAATCTTCTGGATTGAGGACAAACACATCTTGCAGAGAATATGCCAGCTAAGGGAGGAGATTGACGTATTGTGGCTTCTTGCCCTCAGTGTGCACTTTCATGGCCTGCACATGCTTTTTCTATTGGACACCTATGTCACCCACCCAAGTGGCTTTGCATATCGGTAAAGCCGTAAGACGAGTTTTCAGCTGTTGATTCACAGCTCGTTTTCTGGCAGACTTCACTTGCATACATGGTCTTTTAATAGTTTCCTGGGGAATTATGCATGTACGAGCTAAAGAGATTTCATGCATACTTTTATGTGCCCTACTAACAGGTGTCCTGGGAGGTGGGGCAGGGTTGGGAATAGCATATAATTTCCGCGCATGCTTTTGATTTTTAAAAGCATGCATGCTAAATCTGAGCAAATGTTTCTGTGTGTACTTGTATGTTGGCACTGGTGCTGCAGACACCTGCAGATTTTCAAAGCAGATTTATGTGCTTTAATCTGCTTTGCACATTTGGGCTGCAGTCTGAGGGTAAAATGTACCCACAGTCTTTAGCTTATGTTGGCTGTTTGAAAATTACTCTCCTTATGACTATGATCAGTTAATTTTCCATGATTCAGACTCCAGTATAGCCTCTATGTAAAATCTGAATCACACCTTATTTTATCACCCAGCATTCCCAAACAGCTTTTCATCACAGCTTTCTTTCTGGTCACAAATTAGGTGAATTGACGACCCCTTAGTTGTGAAACTTAAATTAACAATGCTATTTTAGCAACTCATTAGAAGCTAATGAAGTTTGTAAAATAAGAGCATTCTCTTGTACAGAAATGTCCTTTAAAACATGTAAATAGTGCTAAAACAAATGCACTTTAATTTTGCTATTGAGTGCTATATCAACTTTCCACTCAATACCAGTTTTTAATTGCTGCAAAACAAATGTTCAATGAGCAAAGTCATTGGTGAAAACAAAATGGCCTAAGCAACATTTCCAAAATGTGCTGCTCTTTCAGTTCAGAGCCCTCCTAAGTTTAATCAAAGGATGTCAGAATTCATGTGAGAATTATTTAGGAGAGGAGTAAGATGAAAAGGAAGAACCAACATTTTGCAAAACAGATTTCACATTCATTCTTTCCATGGCATTTAACAAGTCACAGTGTTCACCAAGATGGCCTATAAGAATCCATTTGAGCCTTTCAACTCCTTATTGTCCAAACACTGCATCCAAAGGTGCACCTGGGAATTTAAACTAATTGATTTGAAATATTGATTCACTTCCTTATATACATTGACCTTTCCCTTAAAAAAGGTTTTTTTAAGTCTTTCATCTTCCACTGATATTTTCTAGAGATGATATAAAACAGATCATGGAAGAGCTGAATACAGAAGGAAATATTCATGCATGTCTTAATAGATAAATGGGTATCTAGAGACAGAAGTCTTTTATTATATTCTTTTTTTAACATTTGCAGATAGAATGAAAGGAATGTCTTCTGTGATTAGCCCTCTGGCATAAAAACAGATTTAAATATGGAATTAATTTTATTAAGTTTTAATGAACCATGCTATTCTGATCCCAAAGGAGTTGCAAAGTGCCTTACAACTGGTTTTGATTAGCTTCTTATTAAAATGTAGGTCTGTTTTTCTTGCATATTATTTGCAATTTGGTCCTTCATTTCTGAACAGTTTTATACTGTTTAGAGAAATGTCTGCAAATGTTCCAAAAATACTCCCACAACCAGGTGGTGAATGAGAAGATTTGGGAATTCATATTACTAACTATTTTTCTCTGGGTCATTTCTCGAAAGGTTTTACCTGACTAATTTCGGAAGTTAGCCAGATAAACTTCTGACTATATGAAAATGTGCCTCCAGGTAACCTGCTAAACCCATCCATACAAATTCACAGAGCTCACAGGTTTAGGACTGGATTCATCATTCTTCGCAGAATGATGAATCCAGCGAAAAAGGAGATGGGGGGGCGGGCCTGCGAAAGGCCGCAGCCATTCGCACCATGGTGGTGCGATTTTGCCGGCCGCAGTGTGGCCGGCTGCAGCCTTTCATGGAAATAGCGCCACCATGAAAGGTGGTGCTATTCGCTGCGCTACTGCCGGCGATAATGTTCCTCATATTATTGCCGGCAGTGGTGCTGCGGCCAACTCCTCCCCCTCCCTGCCACGACTCCTCTCCTCCCCGACTCCTCCCCTCCAGCTAATTAACATCCTATTGCACGCGAAAAGCCCCTTTTTGCGTGCGATAGGGATTTATCACGTGCATTAGTGCCTTATCGCGTGCGATAAGGCCCTAACGCACGCAATAAACATTTAGAAAATATCCCCCTTAGAGAAAAGAGATAGCTCTCATCAGAGAATGGGTTTTCAATGTAGCCAATCAATATGGTTTCAGAGCTAACTGGCTACACCCAACTGGTCACCTCCAGTTGCACAAATATTTGGCTTAAATAAATCTAGCAAAACAAATGATGCCTAATCTGTATTTAGTAAATGTTTAGCTGCAAACCTTCAGAGTCATTTATCAAATCACATTAGGGCCTATTGTCCGCAATAATGCCATAACACCCACGATAAATAACGCATCGCAAGATGCGTATGCAAATTTTAAAATTGATCCCAAATGGAAGGAGTTAGGGCAGAGTTAGGGTGGAGTAAATTAACACGAGGGGTGCTTAGCGATATGCACACAAGCTATCAAACTGAGCACACAAATTGCCAAAATGAAAACAAAATAAATAAATAGAAAACAAAATAAACTGAAATGAAAATTTCCGCTGACATGAACCAAAAACTAAAATTTGGGGCATACACATCTCTCGTGGTCTAGATATAAAATAGTTTATTTTTAAAATATCTGAGTAAGACTTGCTCATCGTCAGATAATCCCTAATAAACTGATCCTGGGCCTGGAAACCTTTTCAGGAGGGCCAAGTCCTTTTCTTCCTCTGCTGCCTTTCCCTCTTCTGAGGCAGATGGCTCAACTTCCATAGGTGACTCAAATCCACTGTGCCACCATTCAAACACAAATACACAAAAACCATAATCAAGGTCCTAAAGTCAATGTGAGCTTTCACTTACCCAACTTTAATAGTTGGAGCACTATTGATATGGAATCCACACACTCTACAAATAAAAAATGCAAAAATGCAAAATATTATTTATTTATTTCAAGCTTTTTTTATACCGGCATTCATGATACAATCATATCATGCTGGTTTACAGGTAACAGGGGGCACAATAACCTTAAGCAAATAACAAGTGGAAAGGAAAATAAAAAGTTACAATAAAACAGGGTAGTTGGAACTGGAGAAGGGATGAAACAAGAGTAGGAGTAAATTACAGTACTTTTACAGTAAAAAACTATTTACATAGCGCTGAAAGGTCTCAAACGTTTTCTTAATAGTTATTGTTGTTGTGGAGAGTCAGTTAGAGTCGGGAAAGGCTTGTTTAAATAGCCAAGTCTTGAGCCTTTTTCTAAAAGTTAGTAAACATGGTTCTAGTCTGAGATCAGGGGGTAAGGTATTCCATAGATATTCCATAGATAGAAAATATGCATATTAATTTAAAACACACCTCTGAAACATCCCCAGAATACCTCTGTAGTTTGTGTGCTAAATTGTTCAGTGACCAGAAGTATGCAAGCTATTGCTCCCTTCTGAAAATCTGACATAGATGGCTTACATTTAAATATTCATGCTAACCCCTATTAAACCCCTGTTAAACCTAACTATGCAGTGGCATAGCCAGAACAGATTTTTTGGGTGGGCACAAGGTTAGCATGGGTGGGCTGTAGGCATGCAGGTCTGAGACCAACTAGTTGTATTCCTATTGATAAATAATGCCATTTATGTTCACACAAGTGTTTGCTCACAAGCCTCACACTGGATCTGCAGGACTGGATTTTAGATCCCCCTTTGACACACTGAAGCCTCAGGCTAGGCCACAGCTCATACACCCCTAGGACCTGCTCTGTTCTTCACTATCTCTCTATATTGCTTATAGTGCAGGCCATATACCATTTTGAATTGTCTCTATCTTGTCAATATTTATTTTATAGGTGTGGTACCCATAACTGAACATTAGGGATATGCATTCATTTCAAATGAGATAGACAATCTCAACAACATTGTCTATATTGTTTCTTATCACTTTTAAAATGAAATAATAGAATGTTTGTGTTATGCCCATTGGTCATAGATGGCTGCGACCACTTATGCTCACCTCTTTCTTCTCAACTCTGACACCATTGGGGAAGATGGTGGCCTCTTCCAGTTACCACCAACATCCCTAGCGTTCCCGGGACAGTATGGGCATTGCTGACCGCCATCTTGTCTCTACAGTCACTTAGGCACGTGCGCACACGGGTCAGCTTTAAGCACGTCATGGCGGGAACCTCGGGAGCATCCACACCAGATGATGTCTACACTCAGCTGTACTTAAGCTGGCTGGCCCTGCCTATCAAAGAGTTAGCAAGTAGTTCCTTCTTCGCTGAATCCACTTCTCTTGCACGGATGTCCATTCCAGTTTCTACATTTTGGGTGAGACGCCGTGGGTAGCTGCTCCTTGGGGACCCTACCTCATCTCTGGCTATCCGCTCCTCGGAGGGCCTTCTACCTTGAACTGTGTATGTTCCCTCTCTCTGGGACCTCGCCTGGAACTTCCACTCAGAGAGTACCCTGACTCCACGGATCAGGCTAGAACCTGCTATTGTGGAAATCTCTCCGGTGTACCCCGTGACTCGGGCCACTACCCTATCCACGCCAGAAAGGAACCACATCGGTGTACCCTGTGCTGCAGTACATTGCCACGTCATCGCTACAGAAACCGCTCCTGTGTACCCCATTCCTCGGGCCACTACCGTACCAAGTCTAGAGAGGATCCACGCCAGTGTACCCTGTGCTGCAGGCCATTGCCACTTCATTGCTACAGAAACCTCTCCGGTGAACCCCGCTCCCCGGGCCACTACCATACCATATCTAGAGAGGAATCACCTCGGTGTATCTTGCGCTGCAAGCCACTACCTCGACTTCACTATGGGTTCCTTGACGCTACCATCGTATCCTGGATCTACAGATAGCATCTCTGAAAATGATTTCTATGGTGTACCCTTCTCTGCAGGTCACTGCCGCATCATCACTTCAGGAAGACTACTACGGTGAACCCCGCTCCTCGGACCTTCACCGGATATCTACATATGAGCTATCCAGCCTGGGTATTCCCCTCTCAGACATTGACTTTGCTCTCTGCATCTCCCGCTCCTCGGGTTGTGCTTCTCTTTTTCCTTGTGCAATAAAGACTTATTCCACAGTTGTGTCTGACCTAGCTGAGACCCCGCCTACCGACGGTGAGGCCCACAGGGCTCCTCCCTGTGGGCGGAGTCATCCTTCACCTTGGCCCAGGGCCCACATACCTTAAAACCATAACAGTTTGTTCTATCGTTTTAATGTACATTATTTCTGAATAGTGCTTTTTTTTTTTAAAAAGTTTGTGTAATTTGCAAAGCGTGGGCATGCTTTCCTAAATATAAAAAATGAAAAAAAAAAAGGGAAAATATTAACGGAAATGAAAATTAACCCCCAAATGATATGACATGACATAAAACAACAGTTTTTGACCTGTAGACCCCTACTGAACACATCACTCAAGGTGGGAACTCAGCAGAGTCCAGGAGAGAGGAAATATTACTTCCCAATTTTTATGTCATACCTCTATTTTATAATCACAATACAGAAGCCTCTATTTTATACACAAAAGTGTACTACACTATTTGTTTTCCTATATGAATTGTGGTTTTGATTCCCATTTGTTGAATATAAGATTGAATGTGCAGAGGAAGAGAGGAAGAGGGTCGGTATAGAAAACTGTTAAATAAATAAATAAATAAATAAACATATATTGTTATATACAGTAGATAAATATTTTATGATGATTATGATGGTTTTATTTAATATTCAAAAGGAGCACCAATAACCTATTACAAAATCATTTTCTCTTTTTTTTTTTTTGGATAAAAGTTTGTATGGTTGCATGGTGAGGAATCTGATTGCAGAACAGGATTTATTGGATCCGTATGAGATGTTTCTGCATTTGGGATTCCACTGAGCATTTCATTAGAAAAGAAAGGTTAGACCATGCCAACATTTTCACAATTGACCTTTTACTAGACTTAAAACTATGCTCACTGCCTCCAAGGATGCATTACCTTGCAAATTTAGTTACTTCTAAACACAATAACCCTCAGCCTAAAAAGAGCTAAAATTACAGAATCATTTCTGTTCATTGACAAAAATATAAATATGTATCTAAGTAAGATCTAAGCAAGATGTGACCAAATTAGATCTGCCCTGCTGCTCTATTACTCTTTTTCATATTTGGCATTGCCCTTTAAACATTCAATGCATTTTTTTTCCTTTGGCTTGGCATCTCTGCCTGAGCTGGGAAGTGAATGAGCCTGCAAATACAAACGGAGTTGTCATGCACCATCTGCTTTCTATATTTATTATTGCTCTTTTGTAGCGTGTGGCCCTTTACTTGTTGGAAAATCATATATGTCTCTGATTCCTCTTCTCCCAATGAAAGCAAATTGAGGCAAAGGACTGTGAAAAGTGATTGCCACTTATATGTTAAATTTGAAGCAATGATTATTTTGGATTTCTGAGCAGAATCCAAGAGAATTTCTTTCCTGTATAATTTCAAGCATTGGAGAGGTATAAACTCTATTTTCAAAATCTTGTCTGCAGGAGAATTCCTGAAACGTGTTCCAATAATAAAAATTGAAAAGACCACCTAACCTTTCAAAATTAGAAATGAGCAATGGAATATCAGGTGTACTATTTTGAGGCATGAAAGGAGTCTGAGGTGAATAACTATTCTGGACGGTTGGCAAATAATCTGTATCCATTGCTAATGCAGATGGTTGAAGAAAGCCAAATAGGCACATTTGAAGATATTGGGAGGTCAATATTCAAAAGCCATTTAGATGGATAATGTAATAGTTATCCATCTAAATGGCTTACCTGACTATATTCAGTCTTTATCCTGCTAACATCTAACTAGCTAATAAGTTAGGAGGTTAATAAGTTAGGGGCAGACTAGGGGTGTAACTGGGAGGAGATGAGTTAGCTGGTTAAGGGCCTGGACCCAGGCCTGACTCTGAAGCTCTGCCTGGGCCCAGGTCATGACACCTGGGCCTCATCACAGATCGATGCCCAATGCCAGAGCCTGGTTGGTCCCGACAACTGGGCCTCAACTGAGAATCAATTCCAGGCCTGGAGCCTAGGCCTCAGAGCTCCTCTTTGGTGTCTTTTTCTTTGGCTCTTGTTTGTCAACTGATGCTGTCTGTTGTGTTCCTTGCACTGGAGGTAATGAACTCCAGCACATCCTTCCCAGTGGAGGATACCATTTTGATGTATGGCAGCTAAAATAACTGAAGATAAAGAAAGAAGATTTCAGAGGCCCAAATGAGCCTCAGCATTAGGTCTAATACGAGGCTCATCCATCGGGATTTGGCCTCTGTACCTGACCCCAGTGTTGGGCGTGGGCCTGAGCTGTAATGCTGGAACCCCAACAGAGCAGGTAAGTTTGGACAATTTTGAGGGGTCTCGGCTGAGGCACTGATATTGTGTTTGGGCCTAGGCCACTTTTTCTGTGCCAGGCCACAGACTTTGTCTAGTTGAGGCCCTGGTATTGTGCTTGAGTTTAGGCCAAGGCCCCTGCTTTTCACCTTGCCCTATTCCCTAGGTCAGACCCTGGCTTTGGACTAGGACCTAGGCCCAATGGATCATTTTTTGTTTTCAAAACGAATTGTGAATACCAATGAAATTTCATTGGATTTTCAATCATTTTGATTTGAGAACAAAATGAAATGAAATAGGACGTTTCATCTCTTTTTCTATTTTGTTTCTCCTGAATACCCATTCTTAGTATTTTGATTCACAAAGCTCTTCCTGTGCTTTTCATTAAATCTTAAAGTGACTCTGAGTGTCATTTTATATTTTGGAGGGATCACTTTATGACCAGAAGGTGGCTATTCTTTTTTTTTTTTGTTGTTTAAATCTTTTTATTGAGAAGAAAACAGATACAAGTCAAGCAGAAATTGAACATGTTTCTTACATGGATTATAGTATTATTATTATTATTATTATTATTATTATTATTATTATTATTTAAAGGCTTTTATATACCGGCATTCGTCGGAAACATCAAGCCGGTTTACATTTTAACAAAAGGAGTGGAAAGTACAATATAACAGGGGAAAGGGAAACAGGATAAAAATAACCAAAGCAAAGGCTATGAAGATACAATAACTAAAACTGAGATTAAAATGACAAGAATTGAACTATAAATTAATTGACAAAGATTACATAAAATTGACATAAAATCGATCAACATTACAGGACTAACATTGCAATCAGCATTACAATCAACATTACATAGATTAACCTAACAAATAGTACAGAACCTAACAAATAGTACAGAATTTTGACCAACAGTATCCTTTATAATCAGTTGTGGGAAGAGAAAAGAAAGAGGAGATAAAGAAAAGGAATAAGGAATAAGAAAGGAAAGAAAGAAATACAGCGAGGTAAGTTAAAAAGGAGAGAAGAAGTAAAGATAGAGGCTGGCTGAGTAATGATAACAGCAGCTAAACACCATCCATTCTACTGCAATGAGTTTATGTAGTCGTTGAGCGGCTTCCACACCTTACCCCAAGATACCAGATGGTGATATTGGATAGCCATTGATTGTTCATATTTGCTAAAGATGCAGACTGAGTTCCACCACAGGTGTTCTGAGAGCAAATCACTGTGTTTCCAGTTAGACATAATATTATGTATAGCTGCAGTCAGTAGGAAATCTAGTAGTTTACGAGAAGGAGTGGGAAGATTGATGGAAGTATCAGCACCTTTAAGTATTATCACAGAATAAGTAATAGGTTGTAAAAGGCCTAATATAGAACACCACACTTGCCTCCAAAAGGTGGACACATGAGGACAATACAAGAGCATATGGGAGAGAGAGCCATTGGCACTGTTACAGGACCAACAGGCATGGGAAGTGAGTAAACCAGCACGGTGTAGTTTCCATGGAGTCCAAACTGCTCTATGTAGCACAAAAAAGGATGTCTGAGTAAGACTAGAAGACAGTGATATGCGATTGGAAACCTTCCATACATAGGACCAAGCTGCTGAGTTTGGTTGATGTGAAAATTCAGAGAACCATACAGAATATAGGCTGGTAGTGGAATGGGAGGTGGAAGATGCTTTAAGCAGTTTGTAAACTCCAGAGGTTAAATGACCTAGAGTATCATATGTATGGTATATCTTAAGTATATAGCACAAGTTCATCTCGCCCAATTCAGGCATAGGAATAGCATGAAGGGCGTTACTAATTTGTAGCCAGGCATAAAACTGGGAGTTTTGTAATGCATATCACAATCTCAACTGCTTGAAGGGGAGAATAGCATTGTCCTGGAGGATGGAGGAGAGAAACCATATCCCTCGAGATTGACACAACGGCCAATTAATAGGGTGGCCGCCAATATGTATCAGTGGGTTGTACCATATCGGGGCATAATGGGACAAATTCCAGGGGCTGGAATCAGGCGTCCGAATCATATCAAAATCCAGAAAGGCTTTATGCATAGCGCACAAAATAGGATTGAGCGCGTGCCTAGGCGATATTGGTATGGCAGGGAAGAATTCAACAGGATAGGGGTACAGCAAATGTAGTTCCAAAGGGAGCCAACGAGGGATATCTGAGGGGGAGCCATGGGATGTAAAGTAGTGATAGCCTTGCTGTAAAACAAAGGCCTGGTGGTAAGAATAAAAGTCTGGAAAATTCACTCCACCATCTTGGGGAATTTTTTTCAACTTGGACAATGCTATTCGAGGAGCTTTGATGTTCCATAAAAAGCGGGTAAGTATACGGTCTACATAAAAATCCTTGGGAAAAAAAGGCAGAGATCATAAATAGCAAATACGTGATTTTAGGTGCTAAAACATCTTTATAGTGTCTAATCTACCCCACCAAGAGAGGTGGAGAGGAGGCCATTGTAAGGAAGCGTCTTGTAATTGCTGTAAGATTTGTGATTCACAACTAATGGCAGTGAGGAAATCATTGTGAAAATGAACGCCCAGATAGTTGAGACCCTTGGTGACCTTTTGGATGGGAAGATGGGAGAGATCAGTTAGGGAACCCAGCACATTTAAGGGTAGCATCTCAGTTTTATGCCAGTTGATTTTGTAGCCAGACACAGACGAATAATTAGAAATTAGCTGAAATAGGGAGGGGAGAGATGAGTCTGGATTAAGTAGAAAAAGTAGGACATCATCTGCATATACTGATAGCTTATACATTTCTGCCCCAATAGTAATACCTTCAATAGTGGATGTTTGTCTAATAGCAAGGAGTAGTGGTTCCAAAGCCTGGTTAAATAGGAGGGGTGAGAGGGGGCATTCTTGCCTGGTTCCTCTGTTTAGTTGAAATCATGGATCATTTATGTAAAGGTATGCAGATGGAGAAGAATATAAGAATTTCACCCATGATATAAAAATTGGGCCAATTTTAAACTATTGAAGAGCTGAAATTAGAAAAGGCCACTGTTGAAAGCCTTCTCGGCATCTAGAGAGACAGCTATTACAGAGGACGACAGAGTGGAGGCATATTCCCATATTTATAGGAAAAGGTGGGTGTTATTGGCAATTAAGCGATGTTTGATAATACCGGATTGATCAGGATGTATTAGAGACCCCAGGAAATGGGAGAGCCTAGTTGCCAAGATTTTTGCGGACAAAAATTCAAAAGAGAGATAGGCCTGTAATTAGACACCAGCTTAGTATCACATTCTAGCTTTGGAAGCACTACGTTGCAAGCATCTGAGAAATTAGTAGGGGTGTCTACATGAAAAAGGAGAGAGGAAAATAATTATGGAGATGAGGAACAAGGTCCATTTTAAAAGCTTGATAGAAATCGGTGGTAAAGCCATCAGGACCTCGTGCCTTTCTGCAGAGGAGAGAGCTAATGGCTGATTCAATCTCCTTCAGGGTGATCAGAGCATCTAGGGTGGAAGCTTGAGAGGGTGCCAAAACAGGGTGTGAGAGTTGGGAGAGAAATTGGCAAATCTCTTCAGAAGAAGCCAGACTCCGATTGATATAGAGTGTTATAAAAGTCATGAAAAGACTGAAGGATATCAGTGTCAGAGGTTAAGGGTTGTTTGGTCGAGGAGAACACTTTAGCAATACGTTTCTTCTCAGATCTTTTCTTGAGGTAAGTGGCAAGTAATAAATCTACCACATTTATTGT
This sequence comes from Rhinatrema bivittatum, assembly GCF_901001135.1. Classification (NCBI taxonomy): domain Eukaryota; kingdom Metazoa; phylum Chordata; class Amphibia; order Gymnophiona; family Rhinatrematidae; genus Rhinatrema; species Rhinatrema bivittatum. The sequence goes on along the minus strand of NC_042615.1, from coordinate 30,655,817 downwards.
TTTCTGCATGGTAGAGAGCTCTTGTCTGAAATAGACCTACCTTAACTTGGGAACTCAGTTGCAAGTTGTATTGGTAGCACTCCTTTAAAGGTTCTGATAGCGAGGATGGGCATGGAGAGGCAATGTGAGCTTGCTCTGGAGATTGTGTCTTGCAGTCTTGATATAGCAGCAGTTTGAGCATGGCAATTATATATAGTATGTCCAATAATTTCTCCTTTGATTGTGGCATTAAAAGCGTCTCATAAGGTTAAAGAAGAAATGTCCGGGGTCTCATTGTCTTGAAAATAATCAGCAATCTTGGTTCGGAGATTTTTCAGAAAAGATGCATCAGCTAGCAATGAGGAGTTGAAATGCCATTGATGATCAAAGACTAGAGGAGATGACAGTTCCATTTCAATGGTGACAGCGGCATGGTCGGATATTAGAATAGGACATATGGTTGCCGATTGTAAAGCAGGAAGCAGAGGTCTGGAGATAAGAAAAAAATCAATCTTGGAGTATGAGGAATGTGGTTATGAATAAAAAGTGTAATCCTTAGTTGTTGGATGGATAAGTCGCCAGGGGTCTGATAAACCGAATAAGTCCATTAAATGCTGTAGCATCTTGCATGACTTTGAGATGCAGGGACGTACAGTAGTTTTTGTTTTTTTTTTATCAAGAAATGGGTCCAATGGTTGATTAAAGTCCCCTCCAAGTATGTAGGAAGTGGAATCCAGAGTTAAAAGATTAATGAAGACAGATTGAAAAAAGTGAGGGTCATCAGCGTTTGGAGCGTAAATGTTAAGGAGGGTGTATGAGTTCTGAGTGATGGTAATCCTGGCTAAGAACCAGCGACCATCTGTATCAGCAGCCTGATGAGAGATTTAAGCATCTAAACGTTTATGGAGTAGAATGGCGATCCCTCTTTTCTTCTGTTGGGCCGGGGCATAAAGAACCTGGCCCACTCATTGTTGCTTCAATTTAGCCAATTCGGCAGCTGAGAGATGTGTCTCCTGCAGGAGAGCAATATCTGTGTGGAGAGATTGCAAATATGTCAGAATCTTCTTCCGCTTAATAGGGTGAGAAAAGCCCCCAATGTTCAAAGAGGTGACAATAATGGATCAAGACGTAGATGCCATAAGTTGTTATACGGAAATGAGAATGAATGGTGAAGCCAAGCAGGAACAGAGGCTGGTGAAGGTTGTAGTAGTAATGAATTGTTTGTTAATCCAGCAAGCCAGGAAGACCAGAGTAAAGTTAAGACAAGTGAAGAGAAGAAAAAATAGAGCTCACATATTAGGAAGGTGAGTTTGGTTGAAAAATGGAGGAAAGCCATCCAAGGCTATTGAAATCAAAAGAGCCTCTTGACAGGTCAGAGGCTGCTAGTATCCCATGTCTTACGCCAGACACATAGGAATCATAAAGTCTGTTAACCCACAAATTAGAAAAAAGAAAGTATGGGTAGTATGAATACAACCGACCCAAAAGTAAGCTCACCACAAAATGAAGAAGGGTGCGATCAGGTAACCATTTCAGCTGTCTCCACGGTAGATTACAGAAATTCCTCCAATTTCTCAGGTTGATGAAAGAATTGAGTCTGGTTCTGGTAAGTGACTTTCATTTGCGTCGGGTATATCAAGCCATATTGGGCTCCCAGGACACACAGCTTGGGGCGATATGTAAGGAAGGCCTTCCATTTGTCAGCCGTGGCCTTAGCAAAGTCGGGGACAAAAATTATCATGTGGCCTTGAAATTGGATAGGTGAGTTAAGTTTTGCAGGAACTAAAAGTGCAAGGACTTGGGAGTAACGTAGGACTTTAAAAATTAGAGGCCGCGGATATTTTGAGTTTCGAAGAGGCCTGGATGGTATGCGGTGGGCCCTCTCAATTTCAAAAGGAAAATCAAATTTTACCTGCAGGCACGACGGTATCATTGTGGTTAGCAAAGCAATCATGTCAGAGCCTTCTGCTCCTTCCGGAACACCAAGGATTCGCAAATTATTTTTGTGATTGCGATTTGAAAGCTCTTCCACCTCCCTTTGCAATTGTTCCATGTCTCTGTTGATTCGTGGAAGTGACACAGTTGAAAGCAGTAGAGACAAGGTTTCCAATTCTACGTCCTCGAGCCTACTCTGAAAGCTTGCTATCTGTTGAGACATAGTCTGTAAATCACTCCTTATGGCAGTTGTAGCTTCTATATTATGCTGTATCATGTCCTTGAGCTGCTTTAATTCTACTAGCACTAAATCTGCTGATGCCATGTTTTTTGCTGTTGAGCTTTTCTCTGGTGTAGGTAGATCTTGTTTAGCCTGTTTTGATCCCGTTGCCGTTGCGGAAGCGGCTTCAATCTTTCCGGCTTTTGCTGTAGATATCTTCATTAGAAGTTGTTGAGAGGAGTTATTGGTCAAAATCGAAGTAGGCTTGCAATGATTATGTGGAGTATGGCGGAGCCTCGGGGTTAAGCAGCCATCTTTGACGCAGGGCAAGAGCATCCCCCGATGGAGGCTATTCTTAACTTCTAGGAACCTAATATGGACCAAATGCTTTTTATAAGACTAAGGGGTACATTTTCAAAAACAGCGCGCACGTGAACAAAAGTACACTGGATTTTATAAGATACGCGCGTAGCCTATAAAATACGGGGTCGGCGCGTGCAAGGGGGTGCACATTTGTGCAACCTGTGCGCGCCGAGCCCGGCGCGTGCTGCCTGTTCCCTCCAAGGCCACTCCGAAATCGGAGCAGCCTCGGAGGGAACTTTCCTTCCGCCTCCCCTCACCTTCCCCTCCCTTCCCCTACCTAACCCACCTTCCCGGCCTTATCTAAACCCTCCCCTACCTTTGTTGACAGATTTACGCCTACCTGAGGCAGGTATAAATCTGCGCGCGCCAGCGGGCTGCTGGCGCGCCATCACCCAACCCGGGGGCTGGTCCGGAGGCCTCGGCCATGTCCCCAGGCCGGCGCCACGCCCCCAGACCCGCCCGAACCACCCCCTGACCCTGGACACACCCCCGGACATGCCCCCTCCTGCCCCTTTTACAAAGCCCTGGGACTAACGCGCGTCCCGGGGCTATGCGCGCGCCGGCGGCCTATGCAAAATAGGTGCGCCGGCGCGCAGGGCTTTTAAAATCCAGCCCTAAGGTTTTGGATTTTTCTAAGTTTACTTCTTCCCTCATAGTAGCTGCTGGGGATTGAAATACATATGCTGACCTTCTTCTTGATAGAACTTAAATGCAGATGGGTCGCACAGAAAGTGGTAAAGGTCTTGGCTTCTTCATGAAACCCGTGGGGCTTGTAGATGTTTGGTGAGTCCAATACCCTCGTCGTAGAAGTTTTACTTTCTTCTCTCAAATTCATAATTCATATAGTAGATTAGATTATTTGTTTGTGCCTGAAAATCTGTATGGCAAGCTGGGAATGACAGCTATATTGCCTAAATACATTTTGGATCACATCCATGTTTCCTTATCTCTGTCTCTTTCTCAGGCTCTGAATTCAGAAACAATCTTTCATTCGAAGTTGTCAATTTTGGGAAAGAAGGATTTCATGGATCTTATTGCTTGGAGTATTAAAGATTTTTTTGAATTTCATTAGGTGGCAGATTATAACCCATTACTATTATTTTGGAAACTTTGAAGTTGTGTTATGTGGTAAAAATATCAGTTATACTAGCCATCTGAAGAAGCTCAGATTACAAAAAGAAAAGCAACTTCAAGTGTAAATCTTGATCCTGGAGAGGCAGCATAGCAATACTTGTTCTCTTAGGGCCGGATTTTAAAAGGGTTACGTGCACAAGTTATGCGTGTAACCCTTAAAAAACCCCCTTGCACGTGCTGAGCCTATTTTTCATAGGCTCGGTGGTGCGCGCAAGCCCTGGGACACGCATTTGTCCCGGGGCTTGCAAAAAGGGGTGGTCGGGGGCATGGCCAGGGGGTGTGGTGTCGGCTTGGGGGTGTGTTCAGGGCATGGGGGCGGTCCGGGGGTGTGGCCGAGTGCCCCGACAGCAAACAGCTGGCGCGCATAAGTTACGACTGCCTGGAGGCAGGCATAACTTCACGGATAAAGGTTAGTAGGGGGATTTAGGTAGGCTGGGAGGGGGGTGGGTTAGATAGGGGAAGGGAGGAGAAGATGGGGGGAGGTGGAAGGAAAGTTCCCTCTGAGGCCACTCCGATTTCAGAGCGGCCTCGGAGGGAATGGGCTGCGCTTGCAGAGCTCGGTGCACAAGTTGCAGAAATGTGCACCCCTTTGCGCGCGCCGACTTTTGTTTGTGCCTGGTGCACGAACAAAAGTACGTGCGCGCTGTTTTTTTAAATGTACCCCTTAGAGTATGGAGACAGCTACAGAGGTTAAATGGGAACTTGAGTACAAGACTGACCAAACTGAACAATCAATGCTTTTCTCACATGAACAGATTTATGAACATGGTGATAAAATAGAGACTGACCAGATTGACCAGGAATAAGAGACAGAACAATGTTATTACTGTAGTTCGTAGTTTTATTTCCTTTTATTTTGATCTTGAGTCAAGGAGGAATGAGGGTGATCAGAAGCTATAGCTGGCTTTCTGGAGAGAGATTGGTTGCATCAGTTAACTAAGCAGCAAAGACTTAAGTTAGCTGCACCCATCACGCCACTAGAGTTGCAGAAGGCCATTGGTGCACTCCCAAATGGAAAGTCCCATGGCCGCAATAGAATGTTTATTGATTTTTATTTTAAAACAATTATATTACATTTGGCATTGCCTTTGTTAAGTGCTCTGGAATACCTCAGAGATCATCCTACATGTTCCCATCGCTTGACTGATACACATAGAGGTCTATATTCAAAGCCTTAGTTTGCACTTACGTGGATGATAGAGGCACTTAACTGGCTATATTTTAAGTATCCTGCTAAATTAGGTTTTCAGAGGTGGTAGCTTATCCTAATATAGTTGATGTATAGCACCAGTTATCTGGCTATGTTTAGGCCACACCACTACATGACCCCAAAATGTGTTTTTTTCATCTGGCTAAAGTCCAAGTTTTAGTGTTGCATAGACACATTACTCTTGCCACTGCCAGCTGCATCAAGAGTCACCAGAGGCCAGAAACTCACTTGCTCTGCTTGTTCCCCCTTTTCTTTTTTTGTTTTTCAGATGCTGCACCTCTGATCCTGGTAGAGACGCACCCTGTCTCCTTGGCTGACGCTGCTGACATTAGCAGCGTCTGAAAACCGCGCCAAGGAGTGGTTTAAATCTGGACCAGGACCAGAGGAGCCCTGCCACTGCCAGCTGCCTCAGGAGTCACCAGAGGCCAGAAACTCACTTGCTCCACTTATTCCCCCTTTTCATTTTTGCTTTTCAGATGCTGCACCTCCGATCCCGGTAGAGATGCACCCCGCCCCCTTGGCTGATGCTGCTGATGTCGGAAAAGCACGCCAAGAAGTGGTTTAAATCCGGACCAGGACCAGAGGCATCACACACCGGCATCGCGCGTCGAAGGGGGTGTGACAAAGGGGCATGCCCCTTTGTATGCCCCTTTGTACACCCTGAGCTGCAAATTGAACCTCCAACACAACCATCTGGAACAAAACAGAGAAAAAAAAATGGATGAAAAGGAAAAAACGCAAGACACACACCCAATACAAGTCTGCCTGAACCGAGGTAAGTACAAGGACAACTCCACAAGAAAACCCAAAGAATTCTGCCATGCGATAAAAACAAAAAATAGAAACTCAATCAACCTCATCCCAATAAAAAGGACATTTAGTGCAAATAATGTAACTATAAACAAATTGATGATGATAACTTTCCTACTAGTGAATGCCCAATCCGTAATGAAGAAATTTCCAATAATCACAGATCTACTTTATGACACAAAACCTAGTTTCATTGCAATAACTGAATCATGGTTAAAAAAATCAGACACAATTCTGAAAAATCAAATAGCACATAAAAACTACGATGTTTTCTCAATCCCAAGAGCAAATAAAACAGGGGGGAGCCTACTACTAATCATTTGAAAGAAATTCCAATGCAAATTGTTACCAAACACACCACCTCGGAAACATGAAATATTTGAAACTAATTACATACAAATTTGCCTGATATGCTAGAATTGAACATCTCTCCATTAATTTAATTCCTCACCCTACACCTCAATATTTCGAAACCCACCATTGTACTCGGAGATTTTAACCTTCATATGGACATATACCCATTATCAACTACCTGCAAAACCCTAACCGATATAATGAACGCACTAGGATTCAAATTAATTATAGACAATCCCACACACAAAGCAGGGCACTCCCTAGACCTGATTTTTATCAACAACAGTCTCCTCGAACAATTAAACACAAATTACATGCAAATCCCTTGGTCAGATCACTTTCTCATTCAATCTATCATTAAGTTTCTAAATTCACTGGAAAAACAGAAAAAAGAACCTATTGAATTTAAGTACCATCCTCTATATAACTTAGAAAGACTAAAAGAAAAATTAGAAGAAAATCTAAATGAGTTTGACTATAAAAATTGCTACTCTGCTACATCAGCATGGGTGAATATGACTAATATAATAGCTGACGAAATAAACCCCGCGAAGTACATACACATCAAAGAACCAAAACATACAAATCCCTGGTATTCCAAAAAAAATAAAAGAAATCAAACTTAACCTTAGGAAAAAAGAAAAAGAATGGAATAATCACTAAACAGAAAACCTAGCCAAATACAGAAAACACCTAGCATACTATAAAAAAAAAAATCCTTAAGGCAAAAAGACAATATTATTGCTCTAAAATAGAAAAATTCACGAATAACCCCAGAACACTATTCACCATAGTAAAAGACCTTACCAGTGACAAAACAAATTCACCCCAAAATCTGCCAGAAAACAGGTGCAATGAAATAGCACAATTTTTCAGGGACAAAATCATAAACTTAAGAAACAAAATACCTAGCACCACTAAGGAAGAGATTAAAATGGCTACAAGAGACGTTACACAATGGACCGAATTCACTGAAACATCTAGCCTTGAAGTAGAAAACTTACTAAAAATGATAAATCCCGCACCCCATATAATTGACACCCTACCCATTATCGACATAAAAAAGTTAGCGAACATAGCCTCCCCAATGCTAACTCAGATCATAAACCTATCCCTAGATGAAGGATCTTTACCTGATATGCTAAAAGGAGCAATCATTAAACCAATCTTAAAGAAAAAAAACACAGACCCCCTAATACTGAGCAACTACAGACCAGTGTCAAATCTACATTTAATTGCAAAATTAATTGAAAAAAACATACAAAAACAACTAGCAGAACATGTAGAAATCAACAATATCATATATCCATCACAACATTGCTTTAGGAAACACTACAGCACAGAAACATTACTGCTAGCACTGTCAGACAATATCCTGAGAGGATTTGACAGCAGAAAATGCTATATTCTTGCACTATTGGACCTATCAGCAGCTTTCAATATAGTAAACCATGAAATACTCTTAAAAAGATTGGAAGAAATAGGATTACAAAACAAAACAATTGCCTGGTTCAGATCATACTGTAGTAATAGATTCTTTCAAGTACAAATCAAAAATGCAATGTCAGAAAAAATAAGCCTAAAAACAGGAGTGCCCCAAGACTCAGCACTGTCTGCGACACTATTTAATATTTACTTACTACCCCTGCTCCATCTACTGGCAGGCCTTGGAATCATACATTACATTTATGTCGATGACATTCAACTAATCTTACCAATTGATGACTCAATTAAAAAAACATTAAACCTAGCAAACATCTATCTTGACATAATAAAACAACTACTAAACCAAATGGAACTAGTCATAAATACTGAAAAAACTGAATTCATACACCTGGAACGGAAAAACATTGATATCATTCAAACCCCAATTATACTGAAGAACAATCAAAAAGTAGAATTAGTCGAGAAGGTGAGGAACCTTGGTATAACAATTGACACAGAAATTAATCTTAAACACCACATATCACTGAAAGTAAGAGAAGGCTACACTAAACTAATGGTCCTCAGAAAACTAAAACCGTTATTAACACTGTCAAATTTCCGAACAGTCCTACAGGTACTGATATTTGTAAGCACTGACTACTGTAATGCCCTGTTCTTAGGTCTACCATACACAACCATAAGACCACTCCAAATATTACAAAACTCTGCTGCACGAATACTCACAGGGAAAAAAAAAAAGAGATCACATTACTGAAACACTAGCAGAATTACATTGGCTGCCTATTGAACAAAGAGTACAATTTAAAGCACTCTGTACAGTACATAAACTAATTCACGATGAAAAAGCTCAACACAGCACTGCGTGTTCATGTCCCACAAAGAAATCTCAGATCAGCCAACAAAGCCCTACTAACCGTCCCCTCCATAAAAACGGCAAGGCTTACACGTGAGGGATCGAGCACTGTCCCTGGCAGGACCATTACTTTGGAATAATATGCCCATTGAAATAAGATTACAGAGCAATTACAAACTATTCAAAAGTAGCTTAAAAACCTGGCTTTTTAAACAAGCATTCTGCAAAGCAAACGGAGAGTAAGTTGAGAAACACAACTGGCATTAATGCTTCAACAACCAGCACTCAATTTTAATTTTAATTAATAGTATACAGCTCACCTTTAAAAGGACAAGATTTATGAAAGTCACTCAAATAGTCTTTATTTTGAATTTTGATGTTACCAAAACCTTTTGGCACCATTATACACGTATTACCCAGTTCTTTACTGAGCATTTCAATTTGTGCCTTTTTATAAACCGTTGTGCTGGTATATAACTTAACGATGGTATAGAAAAGATTTAAAATAAATAAATAAATAAATAAATAAATAAATAAATGATGAGTATCTGGGTAAAGAAAGGATGGCTATTTAGATGTCTGCAGCAGCGACCCTTTTAAAATATCCAAATAACATAAATATCTATGGCAGTAGCATTATTAGCTGTAGCCATAAAGCGAGGTAGTATGACTCCAATTTTCCAGTTTTGTGGTGGTGGTGCCACTAGTAGCAAAGGAGACGGGCTGGGCAGCAGAGGCAGTAGGCAAGAAGGAGATAACCACAAAGGATCTACAGGACCAGAATTAATTATAATTCACCTATCTGAAGAGTAAGTGTTTACCTGGCGTCACTTTAATAAGATAACTATTTTGGATCTTTGTTGCTTGCTCTGAGATGATTTAGAGAAACCATGCATTGCCAATACAGATCAAAATCATCATGGCTTGGCCTTTTTAGCCACTGGAAGTTTCCAGACAATAAAGACATAATTCAGTTAGCCACATCCCATTGTATACACCAATGTTTTTGCGATTTAACATTGTGAATGAGTGCATTTCATGATTTTCTGACTCTTAGTCTTTTCTGGGTAATTTTACTACTCAGGATGCCATCATGGAGAGCACACAGAAAGAGGTTTGGTGTTTCAGCATCTAGGTTTTAAAATGGCCGGATAAGTTGATTAAAATTAGTAATTGAACATTCCAAATCTATTCACTCAGGGCCTCATTTACCAATATCGCATTGGTAACGCATTGGTACCGCCTGTGTTAAAAAAGGGGCATTCCCATGCAAATGAGGCTTTTTTCGTGCAGCAGGAAAACTTTGCGTGCCGCGATGTTTTTTTGATTTGCGCAAATATATTCGCGAATTGCGAAACTATCTTCGCGGTTTGCGATAAAATGACCAAAAAATCATCGTGGTGCGCAAAGTTTTCACAGTACGCGGACCAAATTGAAAGCAATTACCGCGCCACGCGATAATGTTACATGTATAAAAGGTCACTTCCTGCCCCACCTCCTTTGAGGGTTTGGAAGGAGTTTTGGAGAGGAGGTAGAAGTTTGAGGTTGGTGTTGGAGTTAGGAGTTAGGAGCTTTTGAATTTGATTATTGAGTGCGGTGTCTTCTTTACTTGTTGTCATCAGTTTCCCTTTACCTGTGTCTTTTGTAATATCTGTTGGAGTGAAAGTTTGTCAGTTACCTGTTTGTCCCTATCTGTGTGGAGGAGGAGGAGGAGGAGGAGGAGGAGGAGGAGTGTGGTGGTGGTGGTGGTGCTGCTGGTGGTGATGAAGGTGAAGGTGGTGGTGCTGGTGAAGAGGAGGCTGAGGAGTGTGGTGTTGGTGGTGAGGAGGAGTGTGGTGGAAGATGGAGCGTGGTAGGAGAGGAGAGAAGAGGGCAGTTGAGAGTAGGGGGAGGGGGTGGAGGATGGAGAGAGGGAGGGAGGAGGAGGAGGGACCTAGTGGTAGGGGTATGAGGAGTAGGAGCAGTTTGGGCAGGGCATAAGCATTCCAGGATTTTTCTATGAATTCAGTGTGGAAATACTTGTGCACACAAGCACGCACCAAGGTCCCCTACCATGAAACTTTACTTCAGCTATAGATGGCATGTAAGTCTGAAAACAAAAAAACTAACGAGGTGAGTGGGGCTTTACGGGTCAGGGCTAACAAGCCAAAGGAAGGGCATAGGAAGGGCAAAATGGTACAAAACATAGGGGCTTAGGAAGTCCAATCACTTAACTGGGCGAACTGGGAGCAAACTGGTTTAATTGGTAATTGCATTAGCGGGCATGTCTACTGAAATCCCCCCACTTACGCAGTAGAGATGACATTTGCATGCACATGCGCGAGTCCATATAAAATTGCATGCACTTGAAAGCATGTACAGCCTATTTTATACTACACATGTATATACGTGCATATATTATATTATAAAATGGCCATGTCTTATAGTGCGAGCCGGCATACATGTGTATATGTGCACCGGAATCAAAGTTACTGTCCCTGTTAGCAGGTCTAACTTATTTGGATAATTTAGCCAGATAAGTGAAGATATTCATAAATATCAATAAATGTAAATGTAAATGTCAATGAAAGTTAGCTAGATAAATTAGAGAAGCCATTGTGTAGGTCTACAGTAAGCCGGATAAACTGATCTGGCTAACTTAAAGTTATCTGAGAATATTCAGTGGCACAGCCGTACCACTGAATATCCCAGCTAAGATAACCAGATACGTTTATCCAGCTAACTTCCCTAACCAGCTATCCTTTGAATATCTACTTCCTGTGCATTAAGAGGATTTTTAAGGAGATCTTGGAGAAAACAACGTCTTTTGAAGATTATGATGTCTTTTTAGAGGACAAAACAAGCAAAGTTGCAGTATATGCCACTGCTTCTGATGTACTGCCCTTTTTTACTGTACTGGAGGCAGTCTTTGCCATTTTGCTTCTCTTTTGGTGCTTTGAGCTATTCATGCCTCTGTTGTTGTTACCCTTTGCCACACTCTTGGTGCCTTAGGTTTTTGTGCCATTTAACCCCCTTTTGGTTCATTGAGGTGTTGATACCACTGTTGGTGCCACTTTGCTCCTCTCTTGGTGTCTCAGTGAGTTCTTGCCAATGTTTATGCTGCTTTACTCTTTCATTTGGTGTCTTTAGTTATTCGTGCCACTGTTGTTGATTCCCTTTGCCCCTCTCATGGTGCCTTTGGTTAATCATGCCACTATTGTTGGTGCCCTTTATGCCTCTTTTGGTGCCTTGTGGTATTCTTGTCTCTGTGACATTTTTGTCCTCTAGGTGACTTGGGCTGTTCATGCCACTCTGTGCTGTTCTGCCCCTCTCATTGTACTTAGGGGTCTTCATGCTTCTGTAGCTGGCATTGCTTTGCCTTTCCCTTGATGCTTTGGGGTGTTCATACTAGAGATGTGAATCGTGTGATCGATTGTCTTAACGATCGATTTCGGCTGGGGGGGGGAGGGAATCTTATTGTCGCAGTTTTGTTTTTTAAAATATCGTGTAAATCGTAAATCGGGGGAGGGCAGGAAAACCGGCACACTAAAACATCCCTAAAACCCACCCCGACCCTTTAAAATAAATCCCCCACCCTCCCGAACCCCCCCAAAATGCCTTAAATTACCTGGGGTCCAGAGTGAGGGTCCCGGTGTGATCTTTTACTCTCGGGCCTCCGGTGCGTTGTAGAAATGGCGCCGGCGCTACCTTTGCCCTGTCATATGACAGCAGGGCAAAGGTAGCGCCGGCGCCATTTTGTTTTTTTGTCCCCCAACGTCAGGAGCGTAGGAGATCGCTCCCGGACCCCCGCTGGACCCCCAGGGACTTTTGGCCAGCTTGGGGGGGCCTCCTGACCCCCACAAGACTTGCCAAAAGTCCAGCGGGGGTCCGGGAACGACCTAAACTCGAATCATTTTGCCGTACGGCAAAATGGCGCTGGCCATACGCCGGCCATACACCGGTGCTACCTTTGCCCTGTCATATGACAGGGCAAAGGTAGCGCCGGCGCCATTTCTACAACGCACCGCAGGCCCGAGAGTAAAAGATCACACCGGGACCACCGCTCTGGACCCCAGGTAATTTAAGGCATTTTGGGTGGGTTCGGGAGGGTGGGGGATTTATTTTAAAGGGTCGGGGTGGGTTTTAGGGTTGTTTTAGTGTGCCGGTTTTTCCCCCCTCCCCCTTCCCCTCCCCCTTCCCCCGATTTACGATTTTTGACGATAAATCGGGGGAATTCCTATTGTATCGCGCTTCTAACGATTTTTGACGATTTAAAATATATCGGACGATATTTTAAATCATCAAAAAACGATTCACATCCCTAGTTCATACCACTGTTGGTGGTGTCCCTTTTCCACTCTTACTGTGCCTTGGGATGTTACCTCTGTTGGTTTTTATACTGAGCAGTGGTTGGAGGTAGATGCATCCAAACAAAGCCATTCAGAATCAATCTTCTTGAATGTCTAATATGAACATTGGAAGTAGTTTTCAAAATGATTTAGGGGGAGATTTTAAAAGCTCTGTGCGCATAAATCCGGCTGGATTTATGCGCGCAGGGGGGTTACGAGCGCCGAGCCTATTTTGCATAGGCCCGGCAACGCGAGCAAGCCCCGGGACTCGCCTATGTCCCGGGGCTTGAAATAAGGGGCGTGGCGTGGGCAGTCCAGGGTGGGGCAGGAGCATGGCCAGAGGCCTCGGAAGGCCTGCTAAGCTGGGGGATCGCACGCCGGCACTCGTTTGTATAGTAATGACTTCACTAGTAACCAGTGATGTGGCAGTTGTAAAAGCACTGTCTGATGCATAGTAAGGGAATGCTGTCCTGCATTAGAAAAACTGAACCCAATGATGTCACAGAGTAGGAATATAGAGAAGCTCGGAAAGGCAGCGGCAGTTATAGAATCTGGCAGAAAGCTGAGCTGAAGTGATATGGAGAGGGAGCTCTATGCTAGTACTCCTCTCTGAAAGTGTAAAAGTTTCTCAAAGCATAGGAAAATAGTACACACCCTGGAATGAGAGGGGGTGTGATTGAATAGTGTTTAGCTATTTAAGAAATGGCAAAGGTAAGGCTTAGAGTAGTTAAACTTAGATGTAGGCTGACCCGTGGTGAATTGATGTCAGCATTGATAGTTGTAATGAGGGTTTGCAAGGGAAATAATATATTTTGGAAAACTATTGGTGAGAGAGAGTAACTAACTCACAAAGCTCAAGTAACTCCCTGAAACATCCCAAACTAGGGAAAGTGCTAAGGAGAAATTTACTCTCTGAGTCCTGTGTATTGTCAAGTTAGGAGCTACATCCTACAGATTTTGGGAAAACACCTGGAATGGAAAAGTTTCTTTAATAAGGATTCCGAAGAGATGCGCTACCTCTCATAAGGAGTTTGACTTTCCATTGAGAAAAACAGAGTGAAACCTCTGCTCTTAGAAGAAAAGGAAATATTCCTAGTCTTAGGGAGAAAGACAATCGACCTCTCTAAAGCAAAGGAGAAAAGAAGAAAATAGCACTCCAAAAATAAAGAAAATTTGAAAAAAAGAAAGAGGGGAACATAAGTGACAGAGTGAGTTCTCTCTAGCAGGAAATAAGTCAGCTACCCACTGGTAATCTTGACTAGCATTAGTTAGAGAAAACTAGCGAAAAGTTCAACAAGCTGTTGAAGATTCAATACCCTAGGGAACACATATAGTTGTTGGAAGAAATGTTGGTGCAAGGCAGTTTTCCTTATTGAGTTTTTAAAGAGTGAGGTAGTAGGTACAGAGCTGCAAGAGCCAAGAGGAAGAATGCCAGACAAGTTCAAAAAGGAAAATAAAGTTAAGTGAGTACACACCAGCTAAAAAAAGAGAGGCCTGCTTGTTAGAGTCAAGAGAGGACACATCAGAAAAGAAAAAACAGTGAAAGAAAAAGTAGAAAACATAAAGATACTCAGGAAGGCTTCTGAAGGAGGAGTACATACTCTGCTCTTGGAATAGTAGGGTCTAGAAGAAAAAGAAAAGTTATAGTTTATTGTTATGCTTGTATTGAATTTGATTAGAAAAAGAAAAGTTATAGTTTAATGTTATGTTTGCATTGAATTTGATTAGAAAAAGTATTGTTTCCTAAAAAAAAACCCAGGAAAAAACATGATTTATTTGAAAGGTTTTATTAATAATTAACTCTAACTCATTAAATTTTAAATGTTATTCACACAATATTTGTGTTAACAGCTGATTTACTTTTTCATAAACCTCTGCCTTCTTCCTCTACCCCTGAGGGTCTGTTCAGGTTTAAATGCCCCTGTTGTGTGAAACATTCAGTGTTATCCAAGTTGAAACATCTGAACACTTTAAATTGTCACAGTCAGCCACCGAAAGCAGGAGGGTCGCCATGCACAAAGGGGGTGGGGGGGGGGCATAGTTAACCTTCAACAGGGCCACCATGGACTTCCTCCAGACAGAGCACCATCTTTCCAGAACTTGATGGTTCAATCAGTCTTTCACTCCTACACCCTGTATCACTGCAGACCTGACCCTGCATTTCCTTTGGCTATGCCCTGCACAAGGATAGTACGTTTACCATCTTTCAGTTACTAGATGGTTTGGTTAGATGTTCACTCCTATATCCAATTTACACATCAGAACCAGTACAGATATGTCCTCTGAATTCATCCTTCCCTGTGATAATAAGTGCACCATCTTTCAGCTACAGGATGGTTAAAGATTTTTGGTCTTATACCAAAGCCTGATGATGCATTTGATGAGGACCACTAAGGACTTCCACGGTGCACTGGGAAACCGATTGCTCTGGATGATCAGCGGGTCTTGTTGGTGCCCTTTGATCCTCTTTTGGTAGCTTAGGATTTTCATGCAACAGTTTGTGCTGCTTTTCTCTTCTCATGGTGTTCATGCTATGGTTTGTGCTGCTTTTCTCTTCTCATGGTGTTCATGCTATGGTTTGTGCTGCTTTTCTCTTCTCATGGTGTTCATGCTATGGTTTGTGCTGCTTTTCTCTTCTCATGGTGTTCCTGCTATGGTTTGTGCTGCTTTTCTCTTCTCATGGTGTTCATGCTATGGTTTGTGCTGCTTTTCTCTTCTCATGGTGTTCATGCTATGGTTTGTGCTGCTTTTCTCTTCTCATGGTGTTCCTGCTATGGTTTGTGCTGCTTTTCTCTTCTCATGGTGTTCATGCTATGGTTTGTGCTGCTTTTCTCTTCTCATGGTGTTCATGCTATGGTTTGTGCTGCTTTTCTCTTCTCATGGTGTTCATGCTATGGTTTGTGCTGCTTCGTCCCTCCTTTGGTGCATTAGAGTCTTCATGTCACTGTATTTAGTGTCTCTATTCCCTTCCTTTGATGCCTTGGGCTTTTTGTACTACTGTTTGTGCTGCTTTTACCAATCTTTTGCTGCCTTAGGGGGTTTCATATCACTGTTGGTGATGGTTTTACAACTTTCCTTAACTTGTACTTTTACTTATTACCTTTTTGTAAGTTTTCCCTTCTTTTTCTACCTTTTATTTTAACCACTCTGTCCTCGATATTCAGAGCTGAACAGTCATGAATGTTATCCAGCTAACTTTCAAAGGATAGATATTTAGCAGAATGGCTATGCTGCTGAATATCCTCATAGAAATTACCATTTAACTTGATATCTCATTTCTAGCTACGTTTAGACTTGCTACTGAGCAGGTCTAACTTATTTGTCTATCATAGATGGCTAAGTACAATTATTGACACTTTTCCAGCTGTGATAGATAAACAAGTAGCTCCTCCTCGTGCTGCCCACTGCCCATCCATTAAATATCCAGCTATCTACTTAGCCGGATAAGTAATTATCCGGCTAAGTAGCACTGAATATCAGCCTCCCTGTATATGACTTTGGAAACATTTGTAAAATTGTCATATTAATACATTTATCTGAATGTGCTTTGCCACTCTCATGGTGACTTGGCTATTCATGTCACTTTCTGTGCTATTTTGCTCCTCTCACAGTGCTGTGTGATGCAAATATCATTTTTGAACCAATTTGTCCCACTCTTGCTGGGACAGCATCCTTGGAGTTTTGTTGCCTCTGTTGCCTGCAGGTTTTGTGGAATGTGCATGGATAGAACATAAGAACATAAGAACATGCCATACTGGGTCAGACCAAGGGTCCATCAAGCCCACTATCCTGTTTCCAACAGTGGCCAATCCAGGCCATAAGAACCTGGCAAGTACCCAAGAAATAAGTCTATTCCATGTTACCATTGCTAGTAATAGCAGTGACTATTTTCTAAGTCAACTTAATTATTAATAGCAGGTAATGGACTTCTCCTCCAAGAACTTATCCAATCCTTTTTTAAACAAAGCAATACTAACTGCACTAACCACATCCTCTGGCAACAAATACCAGAGTTTAATTGTGCGTAGAGTGAAAAAGAACTTTCTCCAATTAGTTTTAAATGTGCCACATTGCTAACTTCATGGAGTGCCCCCTAGTCTTTCTATTATCCGAAAGCATAAATAACCGATTCACATCTACCCATTCTAGACCTCTCATGATTTTAAACACCTCTATCATATCCCCCCTCAGCCGTCTCTTTTCCAAGCTGAAAAGTCCTAACCTCTTTAGTCTTTCCTCATAGGGGAGCTGTTCCATTCCACTTATCATTTAGGTAACCCTTCTCTGTACCTTCTCCATTGCAATTATATCTTTTTTTAGATGCGCCGACCAGAATTGTACACAATATTCAAGGTGCGGTCTCACCATGGAGCAAAACAGAGGCATTATGACATTTTCCATTTTATTCAGCATTCCCTTTCCAATAATTCCCAACATACTGTTTGCTTTTTTGATTGCCGCAGCACACTTAATCGACAATTTCAATGTGTTATCCACAATGATGCCTAAATCTCTTTCTTGGGTTGTAGCACCTAATATGGAATTTAACATTGTGTAACTATGGCATGGGTTATTTTTCCCTATATGCATCACCTTGCACTTATCCACATTAAATTTCATCTGCCATTTTGATGCCCAATTTTCGAGTCTCACAAAGTCTTTCTGCAATTTATCACAATCTGCTTGTGATTTAAGTACTCTGAACAACTTTGTATTATCTGCAAATTTGATTACCTCACTTGTCATATTTCTTTCTAGATCATTTATAAATATATTGAAAAGTAAGGGTCCCAATACACATACCTGAGGCACTCCACTGCCCAATCCCTTCCACTGAGAAAATTGTCAATTTAATCCTACTCTCTGTTTTCTGTCTTTTAGCCAGTTTGTAATCCACAAAATGACATCGTCACCTATCCCATGACGTTTTACTTTTCCTAGAAGCCTCTCATGAGGAACTTTGTCAAATGCCTTCTGAAAATCCAAGTACACTACATCTACTGGTTCACCTTTATCCACATGTTTATTAACTCCTTCAAAAAGGTGAAGCAGATTTGTGAGGCAAGACTTGCCTTGGGTAAAGCCATGCTGACTTTGTTCCATTAAATCATGTCTTTCTATATGTTCTGTGATTTTGATGTTTAGAACACTTTTCACTATTTTTCCTGGCACTGAAGTTAGGCTAACTGGTCCGTTATTGTCCCTGGAGCTCTTTTTGAATATTGGGGTTACTTTAGCTATCCTCCAGTCTTCAGGTACAATGGATGATTTTAATGATAGGTTACAAATTTTTACTAATAGGTCTGAAATTTCATTTTTTAGTTCCTTCAGAACTCTGGGGTTTATACCATCTGGTCCAGGTGATTTACTACTCTTCAGTTTGTCAATCAGGTCTACCACATCTTCTAGGTTCACCATGATTTGGTTCAGTCCATTTGAATCATTAACCATGAAAACCTTCTCCAGTACGGGTACCTCCCCAACATCCTCTTCAGTAAACAATGAAGCAAAGATATCATTTAATCTTTCCACGATGGCATTATCTTCTCTAAGTGCCCCTTTAACACCTTGATCATCTAACGGTCCAACTGACTCCCTCACAGGCTTTCTGCTTTGGATATATTTAAAAGGTTTTTACTATGAGTTTTTGTCTCTATGGCCATCTTCTTTTCAAATTATCTCTTAGCCTGTATTATCAACTTGCCACATTTATGCATTATCCTATTTTCTTCTGTTGGATCCTTCTTCCAATTTTTGAATGAAGATCTTTTGGCTAAAATAGATTCTTTCACCTTCCCTTTTAACCATGCCGGTAATTGTTTTGCCTTCTTTCCACCTTTCTTAATGTGTGGAATACATCTGGACTGTACTTCTAGGATGGCATTTTTTAACAATGACCACGCCTCTTGCACACCTTTTACTTTTGTAGCTGCTCCTTTCAGTTTTTTCTAACTATTTTTCTCATTTTATCAAAGTTTCCCTTTTTAAAGTTTAGCACGAGAGCCGTGGATTTGCTTACTGTCCCCCTTCCAGTCATTAATTCAAATTTGATCATATTATAAATTATAATCACTATTGCCAAGTGGCCCCACCACTGTTACCTCTCTCACCAAATCCATTTAAATGGATAAAGACTCTGTGTCCATGATTTCCATATGCCCATGAAGAAGCTTTTTTAAGTGAAACACTGGCCGTGTTGGGCCATATTATACTTGAATTTAAAGAGTCTATCCATTAACATCATTTTTAGGATGGAGGACTATTTTTAAGAAAATATAAAAATTATACAAAAAAATATATTTTTTGAAGCATTAAAGTATGATGACGGTGAATGATTAGAAGACCGGTTGGTATCTTGTTTGAAGTCACACAACGTCAGGCTTGCTGACACCTTCAATATTGCTTTTGGTAATTGAAGTCTCCCATTATAGAAATATATAGAAATATAGAAATGACGGCAGAAGAAGACCAAACGGCCCATCCAGTCTGCCCAGCAAGCTTCACACTTCTTTTTTCTCATACGTATATTACCGCACTACCAATTTGGTTAGCTTCCCTAATTTCTCTTAGCATTTCACTGTCAGTCTCACCATCTTGACCAGGTGGACGGTAGTATACTATTATCACTATAGTCTTCCCCGACACACAAGGGATTTCTACCCATAAAAATTCAATTGTGCATTTAGTCTCATGCAGGATGTTTATTCTGTTGGACTCTATGCCATCCCAGACATAAAGCACCACACCACCTCACGGATGCTCCTCTCTGTCATTGTGGTATAGCCATGTCCCATTGGTTGTCCTCCTTCTATCATGTCTCTGAGATGCCAATTAAATCTATGTCATCATTCACTGCTCTACATTTTAATTCTCCCATCTTACTTCTTAGACTTCTGGCATTAGCATACAAACATTTCAAAGTTTGTTTTTTGTTTGTATTTTCATTC
The DNA here is from genome assembly GCF_901001135.1 of Rhinatrema bivittatum. Classification (NCBI taxonomy): domain Eukaryota; kingdom Metazoa; phylum Chordata; class Amphibia; order Gymnophiona; family Rhinatrematidae; genus Rhinatrema; species Rhinatrema bivittatum. Next base: position 30,636,238 of record NC_042615.1, on the reverse strand, counting down.
TGCTTTTTAATTGATTGGGATAAGTTAGAATTTTTTAGCTCAGGTGAGTTTTTAGTTACAGGCATTTGGACTGCTTTTCTTATTATTGGAACCTCACTGTTGGGATGCCCTAATTCTAATGCATCATTAGTATCCTTTGATGATACCTCTCTCCGAACCATGCGCTGCTGATCGACTGTCGGCTTTCCTCTTTGTTCTAGTTTAAAAGTTGCTCTATCTCCTTTTTGAAGGTTAGCGCCAGCAGTCTGGTTCCACCCTGGTTAAGGTGGAGCCCATCTCTTTGGAAGAGACTCCCCCTTCCCCAAAAGCTTCCCCAGTTCCTAACAAAACTGAATCAATATTCCTTGCACCATCGTCTCATCCACGCATTGAGACTCCGGAGCTCTGCCTGCCTCTGGTGAACTGCACTTGGAACAGGGAGCATTTCAGAGAATGCTACCCTGGAGGTTCTGGATTTAAGCTTTCTACCTAAGAGCTTAAATTTGGCTTCCAGAACCTCTCTCCCACATTTTCCTATGTCGTTGGTGCCCACTTGTACCACGTCAGCTGGTTCCTCCCCAGCGTGAGGAGGAGCCAGCTGTCACCTTCGCACCATGTAGGCATGTTACCAGGCGATCCTCACACCCACCAGCCACCCTGCTGTCTACATTCCTAATAATTGAATCACCAACTATGAAGGCTGACCTAACCCTTCCCTCCTGGCCTGTAGGCCTTGGGGAGATATCCTCGGTGCAAAAGGACAATGCATCACCTGGAGAGCAGGTCCTTGCTACAGGTTCATTTCCTGCTGTACCAGGTTGATGCTCTCCAATCATGAGACCTTCTTCCTCCAGGGCAGCACCAGGGCTGCTAGTCTGAAGTTGGGACTTGGCTACTATGTCCCTGAAGGTCTCATCTATATACCTCTCTGTCTTCCTCAGCTCCTCCAGGTCTTCCACTCTAGCCTCCAGAGAACAGACTCATTCTCTGAGAGCTAGGAGCTCTTTGTATCGCAATGATAGAGTCAAATATAGGATGCATTGCTTCTCCCTTTGATTTTATCTGAAATAACATGAACAACAAAAGGAAAAACTACATAGCTTGAGAAATAAAATAATACAAAATGACAAGCAAAATGAAATGAGGACACGAAAGAAGAAAACTATTTCTGTGCACAACCTTAATGATAATTAGTAGTCATACTTGTAGTAGGTGTAAGAGACAGAGATTACTCATTCTAAATTTCAGGGCATGAAAATCTTAAACGGGAAAGCCATGTTAGTCTGGCGTAACCTCTTGTCATTTCAGGGCATGTGATTTTGTTTTATTTTTTATCAAGGTGTGCTCCTTTCTGGCTGAGATCAGAGATTTTTCTAAAAAAAAAAAAAAAAGAAATTCTTTGTCAGTTAAACATTTCTTTACAATATAACATAATGGTGCACTAGTCTCCGAAATCATGAAGTCATTCGTACTGTAAAAAAAATATTCTGATTGATTTTTTTGTTACCTAAAGTTGCCCGAATTTGGGGTTTAAATACTGTCTTCTCCAGTCTTCCTCTCCAGTTGCTGCATAATGTTAAATGTAGTGTAGATACCCCCTGGTCTCCACTAGGTGGCCCTAGATCCCTTCACTGGGTTTCCATCTTACCCCCTCATTTATCAAAATGCTATAAGGCATTTTCGCATGCATTAAGGCCTTATTGCATGCGAAAAGCACCATTAATGCATGCGATAAGCCCTTAACGCATGCAAAATCACCTTTTAACACATGTGATAGCACCAGATCATATGGAGCGATGCAAATCCGAAAAAAATAAGGAGTTAGGGGCTGGGTTTACTGTTTTGTGAAGCCCTATCGCATGGCTTTAATGCCGATTTTATCTACAATGTTTTCAGTAGCATTAAGCCGTGCAATAGCTTGCGTTATGGCTGTATCACCCGTTGCAAAGTGTTTTGCGGATGCTGGTTTTGGTAATTTGAAGCTCTCTCTCTCTCTCTCAGCATGGTCTCCCCAGTGGTTATATGTAGGAAATACCACATTCTAACACTTATCTGAAAGTGCAAAAAAGTTATCGCAATGTGCGCTAACTTAGCTCTTTGCATAGATATTAGTGCAAATTGCAATAAAGTGCCTAATGCCATAAAACACACCCCTTTTTCTATCACAAACGATATTTAGTGTATTTTGTTAAATCCAGGCCTTAGTAGGAAATACCATTCCTCCACAGCATCTCCCCTTGAGGTTGGATGTGAATGGTATCACCATAATGCACAAAAGTGTGGGGTAGAGTGTGTGATCATTTTGATTTGGCTTCTGAGGAGCAGTTTTGGTAGCTAGTTGTTTTAAGAGGGGATTCCTCATAGTGCACCTCTTCAGGGCCAATACAAGGGTATTAGGCACCCTAGGCAAACCTTACAGTCTGGCACCCCCTCCCCATACACAATTTTAAATTATGCATTTATAACATATTTTACATGAAAAATGACATTCTGAGGTAAAATTATTATACAGGTTGTTTTGATAATTTCTTGCACTGTTGTGATGCCACCAAGAACATTTTGCATCTTGGAATTCATATGGCATCGTACCTATTGTGATATATTTCGGCATAGTCCTCCCGTATCAACACAGTACTATCTGCCAACACTCAAAGAATAACAACCCCACCTATGAAAAAGAATACCACAAATATTACACCAGAATCTAAAATATCAATACACCTCCTATCAGGAAAACAAAACAGGCCAAGCTACTACAGATCCCTACAGAGAAACCACATGCTAAAAGAATACTTCATCTCTGTTTTTGCATGCAGAACACAAACCCTCACCAAATACAGAATAAAGTCACATAAAGTCTAAATAGAAATGTGCAGACAAAAACTGAACTGTAAAACGCATCACGCCAGACTCTATACAGTGTAACAATGGTAAAACAAAAATTTCACCATTCCTCGTGAAACATATCAATAAAATCAAGATATATAAATCATTAATCATAATTATAAAATCATACAAATAAAATAATTTCAAAACAGCTGATGAATAGTATATCCAATAATTAAAACTCATGCAAATTTTGAAAGCTTTACCAAACACCAATAAAATATTTCAAACAGCAGACACATCACATGCTACCCAATAATTAAAATGGTAGTCAATCAAGAAAAAATAACTTAAAATGCCACCTTTACCCTCTCCAGCAGTTCTCCTACTTTCCCTTGCAGGCCACACCAGAAGCAGCAGTAGCTGCTGAAGCAATCCTCACAGTCCTCTTCCTTAGAGACCACAACCAGTCTCTTCTCTCTCTCACACACACACACTAGTCACACCCTCAGGACCATTTTCTGTCTCTCACACACCAATCATCTCCCCAACCAGTCTCTCTCTCTCGCTCTCTCTCTCATACACACACAAGCACACACATACCAGTCATCTCCCTGATCAGTCTCCCTCACACATACACATGTCACCTCTCTGGCTAATCTCTGTCAATCACACAATGCTCTCGCTCCCTCCTACTTACATACAGGCTTTCAATCACACACATGCTGTCTCTATTTCACTTACACACAAGCTCTCAATCATACACATGTTCTATCCCACTTACAAACAGGCTCAATCATACACATGGCCTTTCTCACAGCCACAAGCCAGCCAAAAACATGCTCCGTCTCTCTCGCACACACACATTGACACACACAAGCACCCTCCCTGACTCACATATACACCACACACATACAGAAGCACCCTCCCTGTCTCACATATACACCACACACATACAGAAGCACCCTCCCTGTCTCACATACACGAAGCACCCTCCCTCTCTCACATACACATTACACTCTCATAGAAGCATCTTGCTTTCAGAATTGCAGCATGATTTCTCACTTTTACTAAAAGTGATGCTCCCAACCATTAAATAAGAAAACCATATTCCTATCAGAAGGCGAAATGACACCCTTTCTTCAGGTTCTGTCCTCCCAAGGGACAGCCACCCACACCGTACAGCTTCTCTTGTTTTATGCTTTCAGACAATAAAGCAAGTATCTTTCTTCAAATTGTCAGTTGTATGATTATTCATGTGGGAGATATGGAACAGAAAGACATCTTTAGTCAGCTTCCCTTTTAAATGGGAAGATTCCAGTCTGAGGGCCTCATTTTCTAAAGTTTTGCAGGCCTGCGATACTTTAGAAGATGAGGGGCGGGGAACCGAATTGGGGGGCGGGCCTGTGCTAGCCAGCAGCGATCGCACCGTCGTGGTGCGATCGCTGCCGGTTTCGCACCCAATAGTGCCACCATAGGAGGTGTAGTTATTGGGAGCGAAAGCGGACGTGAAAAGGGCCTTACCTTTTCACTGCCCACGCATCGGCGCAGAGTTGGCCCCGATGACGCCCCGACTCCTCCTCTTGCGGGGCCGATTCCACCCTGACTCCGCCCCCATCCTGGTATCGCGTGCGAGCGGCACCATTTCAGATTGGAATTATTCTAGTCTTCATGCTTAAATTATACTTAAAAAAAAAAAAAAAACACCTGGCATCAGTATCTTAAATTTGTGATTTTGCTGAGATGAACATTTTAAATACTTTAATTTTTTTTTTTTTGCTTTAGTATTTGTCTCTACCTACTTTGTTAAATTTTATTTTCCAGAAAAGGGATGCTTAAAATTCAATAATTTCATCTTTCATCCAAATTTCCAAAAGTTGCGCTACCAGCACAAAAGTTGAGGTATATGTATTACCACATTTCATTTTTTTAAACTGGCAGAATCCCAACATAAAGGTTGTCAATACCTGTAACACACACCTAGATATTAAAAGAAAAAGTTTGATCAAATAGGCCGCATGACCAAGTTTGTTAAAAAGTATGTCTTCCTACTAGAAGGGATATGTACCTCGTTTCCCCCATTATAGTACCCCTTTTTTTAGATCCCATCTAGGATAAAATTTCATATTTTTTATTACCATAGTCATTGGTCAAAACACCCTGCTGCGTAAGGATGGTGTGTGCTTAAATAGCTACTGTCATAGGTCATAGACACGCAGTGTCGGGGCTCTGTTTCTATGGTGGCCTGCATGGTGACAGGCCTCTGGATAGGAATACTCCATGCCACAGGCTGGAGGCCAGTCTGAAAGCTGGTGGTATAGGGCCCTGTCTCACTCACAGAAGCTCCATTCCTTTCCTTTCTAACATACGCACACACAGAAACACCATTCCTTTCTCACATACACACCACATACACACACACACAGAAAGAAGATCGGTGCAGCCGGCCTAGCTGATCACGTGGTTGAAGAAAGGAAGATCGGCGCAGCCGAAGACCAGGCACCGAGACTTAGGGTGCGCCATGGCAGGCAGCCAGCCCCCGACTCTCCCTGCCTCCCCCCAGTGCTACCCTCCCGACGCCCCCCTGATGGTCCAGCGGAGGGCCCGGGATCAATCTGCCACTCCCGGGGCCTCAGCTGCCACTAAGCAAAATGCACCGGTGACCTTTTGCCCCTACCATGTGACAGGGGCCAACCAATGGCACCAGAAGCCCCTGTCACATGGTAGGGGCTGAAGGCCACGGCGCCATTTTGGTTTAGTGGTAGCCAAGGCCCCAGGAGCGACAGATCACTCCCAGGTCCTCCACTGGACCACCGGGGGGGGGGGGGGGGATAAGGAGGGTGTCACATGGAGGGAGGGGGGAGGCAGGGTGAGTCGGGGCTGGCAGAATTTTGAAAGGGCACTTTTTGCCATTTCAAAATTCTGCTGCCTGCCGTGGTGCCCCCTAAGTCTCGGCGCCCTAGGCACAGGCCTAGCTCGCCTAGTGGTTCCTCCGGCCCTGCACCCCATGCTTGTCAAGATGTTTGTGGCAAACAGACTTTGGTGACAGGATTTTTTTTTGGGGGGGAGGGGGATGATTTTCACCCTGTGGTGAGACCCAGGTCCAGTCTGGTGAGGGACATGCCCTGGATCTGTAGACCAGCTTTAAGATGATCTGTGAGCTTCTCTTCCTGCTAGTGAAGGAACTACAGTGACTTCTCAATTCAGAGGAAGTTTTGGGACTTCAAAAGTGTTTTCCCTTTTTTTTGTTTCTGAGGAGTTTTAGTCTGTTTGATTTTCTTAGCATCAGACTTCTCCTAATGAGAGGTCATATCAGAAAGAGTCTGAAGAGCAGAGGCAAGATCTTTTGGAGACCCCCATCTTGTTTTCTACCCTTTGGGACACAGGACACAGGCTGGGAAGAAACTGGACTCGTGTGGACATCAGGTACAATTTTTGAGACTAAAGGTATCCTCCTCACACATAGGATAACTTATCAGCTTACTCCCTGAGGGATAAGCTCTAACCCAGGACCAGATACTGAAGATATATACTGTGATGCAGTACGACCTGGCCCGGGGCAGAAACAGCTGAGACACAGCCAAGCAGAAGCTAGTGGTACCAAACTTAGCCACCGGAGGGTGCTGAGGAAGGTAGCAAAGACTACACTTCCCAGGTTCCCTGAACCAACACCTGACCCCTGGCTGGAGCCTGAGCAGGAACAGGTGGAGGACATTGGGACTGATCCCTATGACTCAGCAGAATCTATGGAGGCTGAGGAAGAGGGCGTGCTCCCGTGGTGGACCTGGCCACAAAAGCCCGGCTCCTCAGAGTCTCAGGAGGAGGAGATGGAGGTAAGCTGGGGAGAGGAAAGTTCCAGCTGTTCTTCTATGGAGGTGGAATAACCAGGAGGTTGAGGGATGGTAAATCCTGTATTGCTGTATGGATGTATGAGAAAGGCGGGAAGGGAATTGTGTTTTAAATGCTGTTTACCCTGGGGCTTGTAAGGACAACCCCGCATTAGTAGAAGCCTGCAGCCACTGAGCTACAGCACCACATTAAACTCCTTATTGATTAAGATCCTTTTTCTGTGTACTGCTTGGGAGTGCCAGGACTGGGCCTGGCACTCTGACTAGAGGCTGTGAGGAGTCCATAGCAGCGCTGTGCATGAGCTGTGCAAGGGGACAAGACGTGTCATAGGAGCGAAGCCAGAGGCCTGAAGCCCAGCAAAGCCCCACAGCATGCTGAGCGGAGGGACCTGATCGTGACAATACATAGAGAAAAGGAAGAAGATTCCACATTGTAAATATACCCCAGCAGGAGCACAGATGTAAAGAAACAGCTATCTAATTGATTGGAGATTTATCTATTTCTGAACAATCACAGCAAAGTAAATTTGAACACCCACTCTGTATCCTACCTAATACAACAGCAACATCACCAAGGAAAGTCAGTCACACACCAGCAGGGTTTTCAAAACATGGCTGGGGCCTTGAAGGTCACCCTTCCCCCCAGTTGTAAAGAACATACTCTTGGGACCCTGAGAATTGGGAGAAGTAGCAGAACAGAAACAAATTATTTTATGGACCCACAGGATATGGTACAATCCTTAAAAAAAAGGTTACAGCACTGCAACTGGAGAGGAAGGCTGGAGAAGGGCATAATGCTGGTTATTTTATTCTTCTGTGAGATATAGTATGATAAAAATTTACTTTTGAGACATTTTCCCTGGGTTTCCTTTTCTCTATTCCTAGGCATTTGTTCTTAGTGTTACTGGCCTCTACTAATTTTCTCCAGTAAATGCGTTTCCTATTTCTGTACAGATTGTGACACCTATTACTGACCAACATAAAAATGTTTGGAAGATGGTGTTTCACTTATTTCTTAAATATATTTCTCATCTAATCACTAAAGGACGAAATGTAAAAACCCGGCGCTTCAAAACGGACAGATAAGCGCGTGGTTCGTAAAAAAGGGGTGTGGGGAGGCGGGGTCTGGGTGGGGAGGAGGCGGGGTCTGGGTGGGGTCTTGGCGGAGCAAGGATGGGCCAGGCAGCGCTATTAGGCACTGTCCCGCTGAAGCGCATGCTGGGAGCCGACCAGCCTGCGTAGGTTGCCGCTGCTCTAGAGAGCAGGTAAGTAGATAAACAAAAGTAGGATAGCTAGCAGGGTTTTAGGGGGTCAGAGTTAGTAGGGGAAAAGGGAGGCAAGTTAGGTAGGGGGTTTAGGAAGTTCCGTCCAAGTCCACTCCTTTGTTGGAGCAGACTGGGAGGGAACTGAGGAAAAGGCCTAGTCTACTAAATGTCCCTCCACTTATGCACGCGAGTTGGCACTCACGCCCATGCGTGTGCTGATATAAAATCGTGCACACATGTGCGTGCAGGTAGTAGAATTTGTAACGAGCGTGCGTCGACGCGTGCATGTTATAATATCGATGCATCCATGTGTCTGAGCTGGGAACCACGTGCACATGGATGCTGGCAAGTGGGTTTAAAAGTTACCATCCCTGGCACTGTTTGCACGATACAATACGATAGAATAGAAGGTGTATAAGATCATTATGGATTTTTATTTTATTTATTTTTTATCTTTTAAATTCCTCTTATATTGAATGTACATGCTGAGTGGATTACAGAGATAAAATTAAAATTAAACAATAAAAGAAATATTAAAAAAACCACAAAATATTAACATCAAAGCAACAGGAACATTATCATATAGCAAGTTATCTATGCTGACATAGGCACAAAGAACAATAATTCAAGGAGAATTACTGAAATCTGTTTGAAACAAAAAAGCCTTAAGGTGTTTGCGGAAAAACAAAATATCATTATAGGCTCTTAAGAAATCAGGCAATGCATTATAAAAATCAAGGCCTTTAAAAAAAAAAAACGCTCATTTTTTGTAGTCATGAGTTTATAAGAATTTGCTGAAGGGATTTTCAAGAAATCTTTGCTTTGGGAATGCAAGTGCTAGTTGGAGTATTTAATCTTATGAGGTCTGCTAAATAAGAGGGACTATTCATTCTCAAAGATTTAACAATTAATGCAAAAATGTTGAATTCCACTCTCTATTTTCCTGGCAATCAATGAAGCTCATACAGTAATGGAGCTACATGATCCCTCTTATGTCCATTCATTACAAGACATGCTGATGGATTTAATAAGACCAGTAAGGCCCTGATTCTAGTGGAAGGCAGACCAACATACAACCAGTTACAGTAGTCTATTATTGTGAGGACAAATGCCTGGACCACAACTGTAAAATCATGATATTCTAAAATGGGTTTTAAATGAAGCAAAAATAATTTCTTAAGAACTTGATGTATGTGAGGTTTAAAAGAATGCCTCAAATCAAATATAAAACCCAGATTTCTTACAGTATCCTGAAGTTGAATGGAATTACCCAAAAAAGAAAGGATATTTAGTGGTTGCCCAGCCAAAACAAAAAGCCTCCGTCTTATTAATGTTTTAAAAGTCAATGATTCTAACACATCCATTCATGAATAAGTGACAAACTGTGCGTGACCATATTCAACGTGTAAGATAAATTGTCATTAACAGGAAAATAAAGCTGCACAGCGTCAGCATAGATTCTAAATATGATAGACTGATGATCTAGCAAATCCCAGACTGGTCTCAAATAAATATTAAATGGATCTGAAGACAAAACAGAAACCTGCGGGATTCCTGAGGACTTCATAAATCAGCAGAGATATTCCCAGAAAAAAAGAGGCCAGTTGTTCTCTTGGCTCAAGAAAGGATTTCAATGACAGGCAAACTGAGCCCTCAGTTCCTAGGCCCAACTGACGCCGTCAAAGAATGGAATGAGATTCAATGTCAAAGGCTGATGACACATCAAGGAAAATGGCCATTTCTGCGGAACCTGGATCCAACTCTTGCAGCAGAAAATCAAGTCACGGCTCGAAGTCAAGTTTCTGTGCTGTGCTTCTTACGGAAGCCACGTTGATGGGGGATGCAGGGCTTATTATGTGCCTGGAGAAAATCAGCCACCTGCGAGGAAAACAATTTTTTCTAAGAATATGCCCGAAGTAACAAGAACAGTGAAAGGATGATCATTAACTGGGGAGGCAGGATCCAAACGTGCTGGATGTACAGACTCATTCAACTCAGACATAAACCAGGAGGGGATTTTTTTAGCCATTGCTTTAGGGGAAATCTGCAAAGCCATTAGAGATGTGAATCGTGTCCTCAATCGTCTTAACGATCGATTTCGGCTGGGAGGGGGAGGGAATCGTATTGTTGCCGTTTGGGGGGTAAAATATCGTGAAAAATCGTAAAAAATCGAAAAAACGTAAAATCGCAAAACCAGCACATTAAAACCCCCTAAAACCCACCCCCGACCCTTTAAATTAAATCCCCCACCCTCCCGAACCCCCCCCCAAATGACTTAAATAACCTGCGGGTCCAGCGGCGGTCCGGGACGGCAGCGGTCCGGAACGGGCTCCTGCTACTGAATCTTGTTGTCTTCGGCCGGCGCCATTTTCCAAAATGGCGCCGAAAAATGGCGGCGGCCATAGACGAACACGATTGGACGGCAGGAGGTCCTTCCGGACCCCCGCTGGACTTTTGGCAAGTCTTGTGGGGGTCAGGAGGCCCCCCCCAAGCTGGCCAAAAGTTCCTGGAGGTCCAGCGGGGGTCAGGGAGCGATTTCCCGCCACGAATCGTTTTCGTACGGAAAATGGCGCCGGCAGGAGATCGACTGCAGGAGGTCGTTCAGCGAGGCGCCGGAACCCTCGCTGAACGACCTCCTGCAGTCGATCTCCTGCCGGCGCCATTTTCCGTACGAAAACGATTCGCGGCGGGAAATCGCTCCCTGACCCCCGCTGGACCTCCAGGAACTTTTGGCCAGCTTGGGGGGGGCCTCCTGACCCCCACAAGACTTGCCAAAAGTCCAGCGGGGGTCCGGAAGGACCTCCTGCCATCCAATCGTGTTAGTCTATGGCCGCCGCCATTTTTCGGCGCCATTTTGGAAAATGGCGCCGGCCGAAGACAACAAGATTCAGTAGCAGGAGCCCGTTCCGGACCGCTGCCGTTCCGGACCGCCGCTGGACCCGCAGGTTATTTAAGTCATTTGGGGGGGGGTTCGGGAGGGTGGGAGATTTAATTTAAAGGGTCGGGGGTGGGTTTTAGGGGGTTTTAGTGTGCCGGCTCACGATTCTAACGATTTATAACGATAAATCGTTAGAATCTCTATTGTATTGTGTTCCATAACGGTTTAAGACGATATTAAAATTATCGGACGATAATTTTAATCGTCCTAAAACGATTCACATCCCTAAAAGCCATTGAAATCCACCAGACTGCAGAAATCTGATGCAGATTGTACATGCACCATCCACAGCAACCTGCATTGTTTTTTTGGTTTTTTTTTTAATAAAGGCTTGAAGGCCAATATGGTGAACCTATGGATTCAGCCTGAGTTTGCTGAAGTGCTTTGCATGCCTATTTCTAAAAATGTTCATACATTCCAAAAGCTCATGTACAACAATACTGTATCTTTACATAACTGTTATGTTGATCCACTAAGGGGGATCACAACCAACTGAGAATTCAATACCCTTCAGGACCAATACTGCTATTTGAACACTTCACTTCTACAGAGTAATTTTGTCATTAAGGTAGACAGCCTGGAGAGACAGTTATTCTCAGACTAATTAAGCAAAACTCAATTAGTGTCAGCATTACCTAATATGCAGAGAAATCTGTCACAAGAGAATGGGGAAAACACTTAGCTTCCTTCTAGAATTGGCAGTGCTCAGAGTAGGGCAATGCCAAGTCTAGAAGGAAGTGGAATATCTTGGTATCACTTCTTTATCTGGGCAGCATCATATTATCCTTTTTAAGACATGTTACTGCATTCCAGACAAATCATATAAATTCCAGAAAAAAATGGATTCCCGTTACCACCATCCCTTCAGTGGGTCTGTCAGATTCAACAGCATAGAGATTGAAAGGCTGATGCACTAAATCAATGCCATTTCCATAGACATTTTTGTAGATTTTGGGCTCATTTTAATAATATCTAAGTGATTTGTGGACTTTATTTTGGAATAAAGTTTGCATTAAACCTCAAACTTTATCCCCCTAAAAACTTAACTACACTTCTTTGAGGTATATTTAAGTGTTGCTAAAAAAAAGAATGCTTTTGCAAAATTTTTGCACATAATTTTGTTAACATTCAATTGCTGATGAGCCAATTTGCATACTTTTTCAGCTCATTAGAAAATGTCCATAAGCTTTACTAATGTAGTTGAAAATACAAACTTGACACACACATTAGGGGGTACATTTTTAACAGCCTGCATAAATTAGATAGCAAACATGCACAAAGGTTACATCAATTTTCAAAGGGAAAGTATGAACATACAAATATGTATATGGGCATATTTTTCCTCGTGAAAATTACCCCATTGAAAATACCTACAAACAATTTGAGTGGCTAAATTTTGCACAGAAATTTGGATGAAATATTTACATGCATACTTTTGAAAATCAAAAGTGCACACATAAATGAAAATCCTTTCCCCAACCCTTTCACTGGGAATGTCTCTGCTCTTTCCAGGTAAACTAATTCAAGAAAATGACATACATGCATGTGTTTACCCACTCATTGGGTAGGCACTTTTGTTAAAGGACATTTCTGCACATGAAACACTTTCTTACCAGCGGAAGACCTTTTGAAAATTACACTTTAAAGACAAAGAGCTTGCATAACATTTTGTAAATGTGATTACATCTCTTAGCATTTTATTGCACATAATTCCTTTTGCAGTAGAAGAGGACCGGAAGGCTCATCTGCATACTGTTCCCAGCAGCCCAAAGGAGAGGACTCCAGAGGTCACAGTGAGTGATCCAGGCTTCATATTCCACAGTTATAGCTTCCAGAGGCCATGTGCCCTTTGCAGTATTAGAGGACTGGAAGGCTCATCTGTATACTGCTACCAGCAGCCCCTGGGTGAGAACTTCAGTGGTCACAGTAAGTGATCCAGGCTTCAACTCCACAGCCTCATCTTCCAGAAGCCACATACCCATTGTAGTAGAGGAGGACCAGAGGGCTCCTGCATACTGTTCTTAGCAATGCTAAGTAGCGGAGTCCAGCGGTCACAGAGAGTGATTCAGGCTTCGAACTCCAAAGCCCCAGCTTCCACAGGCCTTGCACCCTTTGCAGTAGAAGAGGACCAGAAGTGAGGGCCATTGGGCATGCAAAGCTTAAATCTTCAATCCAGTGGTAGCATTGAGAGAAGATCATTATGCTGGTGGCTGAAAAGGATTGATTTGGGAAGTCTTAGGACTTAAAAAGCTTGGAGAGAGGTGAAATAGTAAGGTATATTCTTTAGAGATTGTGTGTATCTGAGATAATAAGCAAACCAGAAGAAGTTAATTCTAGTGTCTGTCTTTACCTTCCTCCTACCCACCCATAGCTCATCCTTTTGATTTATAGGCAAGAAACAATTTCTCAATAAAAATGAATCAGACTCTCATCTAATTCATACTAATGCACCAGCCCTTACAGAAAATTTAATCATACACTTGTGGGTCACTAACAGATTAATTACTGGATACACCTATAAGTGTACTCTAAAATTACAGTTTCTTGTTCCCGAAGCAACCTAAACTTAACTAGGAGCTCAACAAAATAAAAATGAAGGCAGCAATCCAGCAGCAAGAGGGGGGCCTTCAAGTCTTTTGCATAGAGTGGCACATGTATGATTTTTTTTTTACCCACCGGTGAGAGATTGTATGTGTGCACCCATTGCAAAGAGCTCTTGGCTTTCAGAGAATGAGTCCAATTTCTGGAGGTTGGAGTGACAGACCTGGAGGAGCTGAGGCATATAGAAAGATATATTGATGAGACTTTCAGGAACATAGTAGCCAAGTCCCATCCAGACTGGCACCCCTGGTGCTACCTCAGATCATGAAGGACTCCTGGTTGGAGATCATCACCCTAGTGTAGCAGGAAGTGATACTGTAGCAAGTACCTGTTCTCCAGCTGCATTAAGGAAGAGTCTCCCAGGCTACTGCCAAGGAAGAAAGGGATAGGTCAGCCATCATAGTTGGTGATTTGATTATTAGAAATGGAGGCAATTGTCATGACAATTCAGCCCCCAGCGAGATAGCTGCAAGGATTTCCAGTCAAACTGGGGATCGTGCTCCTGGAGCCAGGGGAGGCCCAGGATGACAGGATGTATGGAATACATCCTGTCCATTCCAAGATATGGAATGACATCCGCTCTCGGTGAAGGAGTCCAACCCTCAACTGGACGGGAACCGTGATGTGTGTCACACGTTCTGGAAGGGGTTTACCTTGGATCGATGAGATGACCAAAGGAGATGGAACATGGGTCTGTGGAATCTTCAGATGTTCCACCAGGCTCTTCATAATGAAATTGCCGCCGGCGCCGGAGTCTACCAGAGCTAATGTGTGGAACTCACCGTTCACAGATGTTAGCGCCACTGGTAGCATTAGTAGAGGTACAGGTGAGGTTAGGCCCAGGAAGAGACCTCGTTCAGGTCCTAGGCCCAGGAGTTTCCCGCCCGCACCGGGCATGCGGCTATTCGATGACCCGCTGCGCCGCAATAGAAACAAAGTCCTTCCTTAATTTGCTGCCGGTGCTCTTGTGGAGAAATTCTCCCACGGCCCAATTCCATGGGCTCTTCAGCCGATGTCCGAATGGCTCCTGATGCATCCTTGGGAGAAGGCGAGGGCCTCCTTCCTGCCTTCACTTCCGGAAGGCGAAACAGCATGTGATGATCCACTCAACTGGCCAGATCTATCATGCCATTAAGATCGTCCGGGAGTTCCCTCACTGCTGGTTCATTCTGAAGGCGCGGGGCTAGCCCCTCAAAGAAGATCCCGTGAAGGCAATCCTCTCTCCTGTTTAGCTCTGCGGCCAGGGTGCAGAACTCTGTCACATACTCAGCCACTGTCCGAGTACCCTGTCGCAACCGGAGTAGTTTTGAGACAGCAGTAGGTTTACGGACAGGCTCATCAAAAATCTGTTGAAAAGCGGACAGAAACTGGTCCAGGTTTCTGAACACCGTGTCTCTTCTCTCCCATAGGTGAGAGGCCCAGATCAAAGGCTTCCCGTCGAGCAGGGACATAATGTAACTAATTTTGACCAGGTCGTTAGGAAATTGAGCAGGCAACAAGGAAAAATGGACCTGGCACTGGGTAAGGAATCCCCAACACAACTTTGCGTCTCCGGCTTATCAAGAGGGCGCCGGGAGTTGTGTGGGAATTACCTGCCCAAGATCGCCCATGGTGGCCTGCATGGGGCCCTGATGAGTCGAGTGGCCCCCCAGAGCCACAGGCGGGGATGGCAGAGTGGGGTTCATGGGCCCTAATGCTTCAAAGCATTGGTTCAGGCCCTCCACTGCAGAGACAAGGGCATCCAGGGTCTTTTGCTGGTCTTTCAGACGCTGGGCCATTCCAGGAATGGTCTGGTGGGCAGATGCCTCCGCTGGGTCCATGGACTTGGCAATCTGTTATGCTCAGGCTTGTGAACCCTTGGACTGATGGGAGGATGGTATACTTGAGGAGGTGGATCTATAGGTTCTCCCATCGGGTGGCGAGGCAGAGCAGAAGGTGTGACCAGCTGACCCCCGGCACTGAGGCAACTGTGGAGGCAGACAAAGAGTCATGACATCAAGGAGATGAACTGTGTCTTTGCCATTGGAAGCCCGCGGTCCACCCAGGAGGGCCCCATAGGGACCCGGACCGCTGGGACTTAGGTGGACCTTTGAGAGGTCAAATACTCGAGAGATCGGTGCAAGGGCTAACTGGAACTTCACCCCTGGAAGCCCGCTGTCCCCCTGGGAGGAGCCCATAGGGACCTGGGCCGCTGGGACTTAGGTGGTCCCTTGGAGACGATGGTCCAGAAGAAGTCCAAGGTCAAGTGCCAGAGGATCGTCGCTTACCAGTCCGAGGTCACACACCAAGGGATATCCGCTTGCCAGTCCGAAGTCACACACCAGGAATCACCGCTTGCCAGTCTGAAGTCACACACCAGGAATCACTACTTGCCAATCCGAAGTCAGGAACCAGGAATCACTAAGATGAGACAGGAACCAAGGAGCAAGGGTCCGAAACACAAGAAGACTCACCGAAGCAAGCAGACTCAAACAACGCTGGAAGGACGTTGCCAAGTCAATGAATGAGCAGAGGAAGTCTCCTTATATACTTCCTCTGCTCTGGCTCATTGAGAACAGCTGAAAGTAGTTAAAAGGATGATGTCCCTTTAAATCTAGCAAGGGGGGGCGGCCTCGCGCCTAAGATGGTGGTGGCCATCTTGGATTTCGGCTGCGGAGGACAGGCTGCCTGACGATGCTAGGGAGGAGCAGGAATGGCTCCCAGCCCGGCGGCCATCCCGGAAGCCCACGCCGGTGCGACGGGCATGGAGTCAGCAGCTTCTCCAGATGCTACTGCGGCGGGTCGCCGCCATGGGTGAGGTAGAGGGCTGTGGCTGTGGATGGCCATGGCCGCGGAACACAACAGCAGAAGCCAGCCTGAATCACCTTGACCTGAAAGAAAACATAGGACCTGATTTATTAAGGCTTTTATCCCATTTTGTATCTATGGGAAAAATGCTTAGTAAATGAGGCCTTGAATGAAATAGTGACATACCTCAACACTTAGGGCCTGATTTTAAAAAGCATTTACTCGAGTAAAACTGGATTTTACTCGAGTAAATGCATTTTTCTTGAGTAAATGACTTTTGAAAATTGCTACAATAGTATGTTACATTTACGCATGTAACTCCTTTGAAAATTAACCCCATAGTGAGTCAGTACTCAACTCATATTTATAAGCAAATAAAGCAAGTGCTAGCCCACAATCCCCTTTCTCCTCAGCAACCTATTTATAGTCTTATCTGCAGGTAATGATTTATGTGCCATCTTACAATCTCTAGGACCTACAAGCCTATGCTACCTTAATCATTATATAGGACAGCTCAGTTAGACACTGCAAACACCGCAGGTTGTGCAAAAAGCAGCTGTGAGGACATTGACATGGTCTCTGCTTAAGGATCACATCTCCCCAGTGTTACACTCATAACTTAGGCTGGAGAATTAAAATTCTGACTTTAAAGAGGATAACTTTCAAAAAAATGCACGCGTCGACATATATGGCCATGAGCAGATATATACAAGTACTTTATAACACATGCAATTGATATATGTGTGTTTTATAAAATAAGTGCATTTCCACCCCGCAATATACATGTGTATGTAGGCTTACGCACAAATACATGCAATGCTTTGAAATCATGTATATCAATGCATCAAAAGCACATATTTTCCTACCTATTTTAAAAATATACATATGTATATTTTGCAAGTGAAAATAAAGTAGGACTCACTCGCATAAGTCAAGATTTATGTGCATTTGTCAGCCAATTTTAAAACATGCGCATGCAAATGAACTGAACCAGTTTACCAGTTAGTCCACCAGTTCACCCAATCCTTCTCCAGTTCATTCAGGTCTTCCTGGTTCTTCAGCCTGAACTCCCGCCCCCCCCCAGGTGGCAAATGTATGTACGTGTCTTCTAAAATAGCAACTTATGCATGTATGTGTTGACCGGGCTCCCTAATGCCCTTAAACGATCCCTTTTTTATACATGTATATGTATGCATGAAAATGAAAATACCCACATACTGCATTTTTACTTTCATAAAATGCAGACTACATGAGTGGAGGTCATTTGCACTCGTATACGATCATTTTTACGCATGAAAAGTTTTGACAATGTGGTGAAACCACTGTCTGCGAGTATATGAAGCTTAAAATCTATACGTCCTCAAGAGGGTCAGATGTGCTGGTCAAAATTCAATAGACATCCCCTCAGTGCAACTTCTTTATCTGGAGGGAACATGAGCAAGTGCTTTTATAGTACCCAGACATCAACTATGGAATGCTCTCCCTATTGAGATCAGCAATATTTTTGCACATCAGTCTTTCAAATGAGATTACAAACATTTTTTTTTTTTTTTATAGGGGCTTTAAGTAGAGCGTACAGTTGCTATACTTGTTCTCAGCAGGTGGTGAAATGCATTATGATCATTGAGACCACTGAAAGTGTAAGTTCATACTCAGGACCTGGACACAAGAGATGAGGTTTTAATGGCTGTGTTGTTGCCTGTATTTTAGTGGATATCCATTTGTTTTATTCTTGTAATTATGCATGTTTTCATTGTAGCATTTCAGATTGTATGGTTTATAAATTCTTAGAAATACATTGAACTGCCTTTGTTTCTTACTTTCTTACTATTTGGAACATGCCAGATATATAGAGCACTGTGCTACTCCTTGGAGGATACGATCTATTTAAAACATAGAATGAAAAACAAATAATAGTCTGGAGTTAAGACAGCAAGTCATGACTGAGGACATTAAAGGTAGGAAGGAAGTCATTGAAAAGAGAGAAAGAGTATCATCAAATATAATGTTTTGGGTTCTGGAAATGTTTCAAGGAGTATTTTGTAATGGAAATCATTGGTAATCAACCCTTTTCTTGCAGTATGATATATCAATCCCAGTCAAATGCACTCCCAATTAGGAATGTTCATTTGTTTAAAACAAATAAGAAATCTAAACCGAATCAACCTTATTCATTGCAGACTTTGGAAAATGAATGTCCAGTGCTCAAAAATCAAGGACAATGTTTGTTTGCATTTGATTTTCTTTTCCCATTAAAGTCTATAGGACAAAACTCAGTAAGTATGGCATTTCTGATGTTCTCAAACTACTGATTCAGAGGAGTCATGCAAGAGCTTCTCAGAATCGGAAGAAACAGAAGAGCTAGCAGGTGCAGAGAAGTTGTGGGATCTAGATACTAGTATACAATCTTCCATTCAGCAGATAGAGGAGGCAAGAAATCAGTACTGCTGGGGCAAAGATTATCTCTCCAAAAAGAGGGGGTGGCGGATGGCTTGAGTGATGCCATTGGTCTTTTGCTTCTTGGTCTACCCTGAACGCCAGCCTCAGCTGGAGCACCCAAGCCTGCAGTGGGGAAGACGTTCCATAAGAAATCTAAGGTGTGAGAGGACTTCAAAGCAAAGGTGGACCTGTAAGTGCATCAGAAGAAAAGTACTGGGGCATCTTGCAGACATCTGGGGCATCTTGCAGACATCTGGGGCATCTTGTCACCCTCCCCTGCAGACAGAGAACCCCCTCTGTCTGCAGGGGAGGGTGACAGTACTAACCTGTTGACCCCCATCTGCCACTTAAATAAGCAACAGCAGCTACAGGAAAGCACTAGAACAGTCAAGCCTGTCTCCCAAAAAGATCCCTAAGCCTCTTCCTCAAGTTAGGCAATAGGAACAGGGCCGGTGCCAGCCTTTTTGCTGCTCGGTGTGAACAATTACTGTGCTGCCCCCTGCCCTCCCTGTTCATTCGTTCTCTGCCCCGGGCTCACCAAATAAATACCCAGCTCCCTTCAGTGATTCAAACTTAAAAAATCCTACGCCATCCCCACCCCCCCAAATCCATGGCTGGTGCAAGGTTATTAGGTGCCCCAGATGAACCTTACAGCCTTGCACAACACCCCCCCCCCGCCCCATTCCACACACATAGTTAATTCTTATGCATTTATGTTTTACATGAAAAATATCAAAGTACAGTATTCTGAGGTAAAAATAATCACTTACATTATATTTACATGCATTGCTGTGATGTCAACCAGAAATCCCTGCATAAAAGACACTTGGAGCCCGTATGGTATTAGGCCTATTGTGATGTGTGTTGGGTGTGGACTTGACCCTCCGAAAGCCCTAAAACACTAATACACTTCCTGTTAGGAGAATGCCTCACCTCAGTCACACATGCAGAACATAAACAGACCCTCACCACATACAGAATAGAGCAACCATAAAGTAGAAATACAAACGCACAGACTAAAACTGAACTGGAAACCGCAAGGAGCCAGACCCTCTATGCAGTGCAACAATGAAAACCCAGAACTATCACCATTCCTCAAACATCAAACAATAAAATCAAGAAATAAAATAAATACATTATCATAATATTAAAAATATACTAATAATATTATTTAAAAACTGATGAATAAAAGATCAAATAATTAAAAACTCATACACAAGATTTTTTAAATGTCTCAGACACCAATAAAATATTTCAAAATAGCAGACACATCAAATAACTTTGGCAGGCGTTAATTTCTGAGAGTAAAATGTGTGGCATGCAGCTCTCCCTAATTTATTTGAGTGAATATATATATATATATATATATATATATATATATATATATATATATATATACACTCTCAAATATATATATGTGTGTGTGTGAAATCCTCATGAAAAGTGTATCCTGGCTGTGTTTCATTTAGCCAAGAAGTGTGACCAAATATATTTATGCTTTCAGACCTACAGGTACAATTTCACAGCGTCATCTCCTGCACATGCCCTTCATCTTTCAGCCCTCGGTTTGCATTTAGTAGAGTCTTCTCAATAGCATACACATTAATATGTTACCGTCTAATCCAAGACAGGTATTAGAACGAATGCCATTAGCGAGCACTCAGTAAGTAGATGAAGAGAGAGCATACCATGCTATTTACCTTACATGTGCTAATGCCCATTTGCATGTCTTTCTTTTATTTACATGTGTTGGCAAGTTAATTCTAGCATGCGCGCCTTCATGCCTGGTAAGACCTTATCGTATCACAGGATACTTTTATGTGCACAAGGAGGGAACAGTCCTTGTTTGTGAATATGTTGATAATGGCTGAAGAGATGCTTATCAGATGATTTACATCTTTTGGGTGTGTGTACTATTAGGCTGCTGTTCTGCATTCCCACTATAGGGTTTCAACATGCACACTAAGTACTTGCAGACCCTTAGTGACCTAGCCCCTATATCAATGTGCATGAAGGTATTGATTATTCCAAATGATCTGCAATGTCTGCCTTAGAAAGTTTAGCATATTGTCAATCTTTCATGAAAATGATATGAATACTGTTTTTAGGATAATTGCCGTGATATAATAAACAAAGAATGTAAAATGACTAGCAAAGTGTTCCTGCTTAAACAGCTGCAAAACAAGATATCCCAAATGACTTCAAGCAATGTCATTAAAAACAGACAACTATAGAAAACAAACAAGAGTTAGGCAAATGAAGGCATATACTCGATATGGATAAATGTCCTTATTCATTTCAAAGAAATCCAATGACTGACATAATTGCAAGTCTCAGTAGTAATAAAACCATAACAATTCAAAACACATCCTCAAAGGTACCTGAAGTAATACAATAAACACTTTGTGTCATGATTTTGAAAGGTTGCCTCCATAAAAATGTATCAATATGATTTTATATGCTGTGGAATGTGTAAAGGAATCACACAATCCAATTGTTTTCAAAGGAGCTTCTGCAGCTGACCAGTACTTTTTAACTTCTGGCACTGTGGGTTTTCAAAGGTTTGATGCAAGCTCTTTGATAATTGTTGCTGGCTTTTCAGCACTACCTGGGTGATGTTTAGGAAGCTTGCTGGAGATCTACCTGTGTTACATTGAGATTCAGTTGCTGAAAGTGTTGGAGATTTCAATGAAATATATGTAGCTGGTGGTTGGTGTTAAGCCTGAGCAGAGGCACATGAGTACATTTTTCTCAGTAGGTCAAAAAACTTGGACTTGGATCTCTGGTAGGGGATGGACCAGGGAAAGACACTTGAGGCTGACCTTAGCTATACATATAGTATTCCCCACAGAGTTGATCAGGGGTGATGTTTCCCAGGTGGATTCTGCTTAAACATCCCATGATAGTGTGGTGCAAGTTTTGTTCACTGGAATGCAGGCAAGCTCTTTAGTTGCCAAACAGATTTATCCAAGTTTAAGCTGCAGAAACATAGAAACATAGAAATGACGTCAGAAGAAGACCAAACGGCCCATCCAGTCTGCCCAGCAAGCTTTCACACTTATTTTTCTCATACTTATCTGTTACTCTGACCGCTGAGGTCAGGGTCCTTATTGGTAACTTTTTGGATCTAATTTCCTTCCACTCCTGAAATTGATGTAGAGAGCAGTGCTGGAGCCGCATCAAAGTGAAGTATCAAGCCTAATTGGTTAAGGGTAGTAACCGCCACAATAAGCAAGCTACTCCCACGCTTATTTGTTTACCCAGCCTGTGCAATTTAGTCTTGTTGGTTGTTGTCTGAATATAAATCCTCTTTTCTTTGTACATGTTACCATCTATCTATTTATTTATCTATCTATCTATAACATGTTCAAATAGTGGGGTAAGTCTGTCAGTAGCTAGTATGGTGCATACGGGCATGGCTCAGGTGGCCTCATAGTAACTTAGTAATGATGGCAGCTAAAGACCAAATGGTCCATCTAGTCTGCCCAGCAATTTGATTATGGCATTAACTGTCATTCTGTGCAAGTTACCCCCATGTGTTCTGTTAAGGATAGTAACTGCCACTCAATGCAGGTTATCCCCATTCTGTTAAGGGTAGTAACTGCCACTCCGTGCAGATTATCCCCATGTAGAAATGTTACACAATCCCTTTCTGCAGTGTTTGTCCCATGCACTTTTGAATTCATTAACTATTCTCATCTTCACCACCTCTTCTGGGAAGGAATTCCAGGCGTCCACCACCCTCTCTGTGAAGAAATATTTCCTGATATTTGTTCTGAGTTGTCTCCCCCCCTCACCCCCCCCCCCCCCCCCCCGAAGCTTCATATCGTGACCCCTAGTTCTACTATTTCTTTTCCAATCAAAAAGGTTTAAAATGTGTGCTTGTCAGGTATCTGAAGGTCAGTAACCGTTTCTCCTCTGCAGCTCCTCTCCTCCAGGGTATACATATTTAGATCCTTCAGCCTTTCCTCATAGGTCTACTGAAATACACCCTACACCATTTTGGTCACCTTCCTCTGGACCGTATCCATCCTATTTCTATCCTTTCTGAAATACAGGCTCCAGAACTGAACACATAACTCCAGGTGAGGCCTCACCAAGGATCTGTACAAGCACATTATCATCTTCCCTTTTCTACTGGCTATACCTCTCTCTATGCAGCCCAACATCATTCTGGATTTAGCTACAGTCTTGTCACATTGCTTGACTTCCTTCATATCTCCAGGCACAATAACTCCAAGGTTCATCTCCTGTTCAAAACACAATAGTCTTTCAGCCCTCATCACATACAGATCTTTTGGATTACTACACCCCATGTGCATTACTGTGCACTTCTTGGCATTGAATCCCAGCTGCCAACTCTTTGACCACTCTTTGAGCTTTCTTAAATCACTTTTCGTTCTCTCTACTCCTTCCAGTGTATCTGCTGCAGGATGGAGCAAACAACTGGGATGGCTCAATAAGCCCACACATGTCAGCTGAGGAAGACACTGGTGCAGTGGGTATATGAGAATGAGTGCTAGGGATTAGGGAGTGGGGCATACAAATCCTTATTCCTAACATAAGAACAAAAGGACTTCCATACTTGATCAGAAGAAGGGTCTAACAATGGACAATCTAGATCACAAGTAGCTTTGCATATGTTTTACAGATGTCTGCTAATATCAATACATAGATATATCTTGATGTATATCTATATTACTATATAGACTAATTAATAGATTTTGAGAATAAGGTTGGGATAACCTACACAGATCCGAAATGGTTAAAACCCTATCTTGAGCAGTAAAGTTGTAAAAGTCTTCCATGAAGGATGGGGTAACCTGCATGCAGAGCCTATGGTTGCAACTCTTAAATCAATGAGCACAAAATGCCTAGATGTCCAGATAGCCTTACTTGTTTTGGTAGCTGTTTAGATTATTACAATGCTTGATAGTAAGACATGGAAGGAAGTCTGGTTGCTGGATTAAGTTTGCAACTTCTAATAACAAGAAGTCACCTGCCAAATTTATCAGACAGATGATGAAATGCTAAGCTAAATAAAGGAAGCTAACAAATTTGGCAGCACAGCAATAATAGGAGATTTCAATTACCTCAATATTGACTGGGTAATTGTAACATCAGGACATATTAGGGAAGTGACATTTCTGGATGAATAAATTACTGCTTCATGAAGTAATTGGTGCAGGATCTGATAAGAGAGGGAGCCATTTTAGATCTAATTCTTAGTGGAATGCAGGATTTGGTGTAAAAGGTAACATGGTGAACCACTCAGCAATAGTGATCATAGTGTGAACAAATTTCACTTAATGACTGGAAGGGTGACATTACATATCACAAAGTGTGAGTCCTTGGTCTGTAGTAAGATTGACACTACTCAGCTTGTGGGTATAGCTGAGTCCACATCAACAACAAGTGGCCACCTTACTGGCTAGGTCTAAGAGGAGGCTTCATCTGTACCAGCCTCTTCACCCGCAGGTTGAGCCCTTGAAGTCAGTAGGACTTAGGTGAATGTTCACGACTATTTCAAGCATGGACCCTTAGGCCAAGGTGGAGTTGGTGCTATCTGCAGGGAGGGGCCCTCCAGATCCCTACTGTCAGCAGGTGGATCTTACTGAAGCAGAGTCCCAACTTGAGCTTAGCCAATACGAGTCTTTCTTCCCCTTAGATTAAGCTCTCAGTGCTGGGGACAGCTGGACATAGGTGCAGACCTCTGTGGAGGTGAAGATTCATCGTGTAGAAGAGGTTGCAGGCCAGCACAGAGAAAATGGAGTCAGGGCAAGCAGCAGTCGAGACAGGCAGCAGGCAAGCGGAGTTAGGTTCAGGCTGTGGTCAGAGACAGGAAGAGTTTACTCAGTGTCATGGTTCAGGCAGGGGTCTGAGCAGGCAGAAGTCAAGGGCAGGCAGAGGTCAAGCAGTGTTGAGGTCCAATCTGAGGTTAAGCCAAAAGTCCAATCCAAAGTCCAATCCGGACAAAGAGGAGGAAGGAGGATGAAGGACCATAGGAGCCAGTCGAGATGCTGAAGACAGATGAGGGAAGACTGAACACAAAGACAAGAACTCAGAAGATAAACCAGATTGCCAAGGAACAAGAAACAGGACACAGGAACTCAGGAAGACACAGAGAGGAATGAGGAAGCAAGGATCAGGAACCAGGAACCAGAAATGGAGAG
This sequence comes from Rhinatrema bivittatum, assembly GCF_901001135.1. Lineage (NCBI taxonomy): Eukaryota > Metazoa > Chordata > Amphibia > Gymnophiona > Rhinatrematidae > Rhinatrema > Rhinatrema bivittatum. Next base: position 30,611,382 of record NC_042615.1, on the reverse strand, counting down.
GCAAAGCACTTCTCCAACAGAGTCAACCTATTGTTGAGGCACTGTAGGGGCATCTGGAGGAGTTTTATATGTGGCTCTGGCAGTGACATCATCAGGGGGTGCCCTCAGGTCATTCCCTCCACTGGCCCTTTAAGTATTTATTTATTTATTTATTTAACTCTTTTCTATACCGATATTCATGAACAAAATATCATATCACATCAGTTTACAGTGAACTGGGGTGTTTTAACAACAACGATAATGGGAAGAGAGAAGTTACAAAAAACAAGTTGTTATATCAACTTGGGGAACTGAGGGTAGAGAGCAGAGATTTAAAACAAATTATAAATGAAGAGAAGTACTGTATGTGCCAAGGGTCACATGTAGCGGACTCTGTAACATAATACTAGCATATCTACATAAATAAATAAATATATACATTGAAATTTATATATACGAGTGAATGTGAGGCGAAAAGCAGTGAAAGCCGTGCTTAAGTAGAGTTACCAGAATGGATGGGGTAGAGACTTTCCAGTCCGAGGCTTAGGAGGGGTGGAAGAGGGAGGATAGGGAGGGTGTAGGAGGTTAAGAGAAGGCTTGATGGAATAGCCAGGTTTTGAGTTTTTTTTAAAGGTCAGCAAGCAGGGTTCCTGTCTGAGGTCAGGGGGCATGGTATTCCAGATGGATGGACCTGCTGTGGAGAAGGCGCGATCCCTGGTGGATATACGAATTGTGGATTTGGGAATGGGGGTGAAGAGGGTACCTTTATAGGCTTCTCTTAGAGGTCTTTTGGAAGTGTGTAGACGTAATGGGATAAGTAAGTCAAGTGAGTGCTGATTGTATTTGGTCTTGTGAATAATGGTGAGGGACTTATGCAGGATTCTGAATCTTATAGGGAGCCAGTGGAGGTTCCGGAGGATGGGCGTGATGTGGTCTCCTCGGTTGGAGTTTGTCAGAATTCTAGCCGCAGCATTCTGAAGCATCTGAAGGGGTTTAGTGGTGGAAGCAGGGAGTTCCAGTAGGAGGACATTACAGTAATCTATCTTGGAAAATAGGGTAGCCTGGAGGACTGTCCTAAAGTTGCGGAAGTGGAGGAGTGGTTTAAGTCGTTTTAGAATTTGTAGTTTGTGAAAGCAGTCCTTGGTAGTGTTATTGACAAATCTCTTTAGGTTCAGCCTGTCATCTAGAATTACTCCCAGATCTCTAGCATGGGTCACCATGGTGGCGGGGGAGGTCTGCTGTGGAAGGTCGTGGTGCTCTGGGGAGATGAGGAGGAGTTCGATCTTGGCTGGGTTAAGGACTAGATTTATGCTGGTGAGGAGGAGGTTAATAGAGTGCAGGCACCCATCCCAGAACTTGATAGTTTTGGGTAGAGATTTGGTTATGGTGATCACGATCTGCACGTCGTCAGCATATAGGAAATGCTTTAATTTCAAATTTGCTAGCAGTTGGCATAGGGGCAGTAAGTATATATTAAAGAGTGTGGGGGAGAGGGAGGAGCTTTGTGGTACTCCTAAGGTGGATTTGAAGCTGGGGGATTCTTTGTTGTTTATTCTGACATTATAGTGTCTGTTAGTAAGGAATGACTTGAACCATCTAAGGACTGTTCCAGTAATGCCAATGTTTGATAGGCAATTTAGTAGGATAGAGTGATTCATGGTATCGAAGGCAGCAGATATATCAAGTAGAGCTAGTAGGTATGCCTTTCCTTTGTCTAGGCCCATAACGAGGTGATTTGCAAGTGAGATTAGAAGGGATTCGGTGTTTAAAGATTTAAAGAAACCAAATTGAGTCTGAGGGAGAATTTTGTGGTTGTCAAGGTAGTTGGAGAGTTGGGAGTTGACTAGTCTCTCCATAATTTTAGCGATAAACGGCAAGTTGGAGATGGGATGGAAGTTGGAGAGGTCTCCTGGGTTTAGGTTAGGCTTCTTCAAAAGGGGTTTAAGGGTGGCAAATTTTAGAACTTCGGGGACAGTTCCTTGTGATAATGAACAGTTTATGATTTCCGCCAGCGACTTGGATATAGTGTCAGGGATAGAAATAAGAAGTTTAGATGGGATATGGTCTGAAGGGTGGGTGGAGGGTTTCATTTTCCTAAGAATGGATTCAATCTCCAGTGATGATGTGGGTTCGAAGGAGTCAAAGCTAGCTCCCGAGTATGATGGGAAGGCGGTGGAGGGGGGGAGAGAGTCGTGGAGATCGAGAAGTGAAATGAGGTTGGAGATCTTTTTCTGAAAGAAGGCTGCAAGTTTTTTGGACTTAGTTTGGGCTTGGTCATCGGGGGTGACTGGGGCAGACACTTTAGAGAGTTCTGAGACATGCAAGAACAGCACCTTGGCATCAAATTGGAGGTCATGAATTTTGCGGGCGTAGAAGTCTCTTTTTGTTCGTAGGATGGAGCTCCTATAGTGGTGAAAGGCGGCTTTATAGGCGTTCAGAGTGTTAGGGCAAGGGGCCTTGTGCCAGTTGCATTCTTTGTGTCTGAGTTCTTGTTTTTGTTTCTGTAGTTCTGGGGAGAACCACGGTTGTTTATTTTTTTGGGCTGGGTTGATTACTTTCACCGACAGGGGGCATATTTTGTTGGCTATCGAGTTTGTGATGTTGTGCCAGGAAATGATGGCTGAGTCAGGGTTGGAGAAGTCAAGGTTATGAAGTTCTTCGGTGAGATGGGCTTTGAGGTCATCCAGTGAGCAAGGTTTCCTGAAGTGAATCATAGTTTGGGGTGGAGGGGAGGTCTGTCTTTCCTTGACTGAGAGGGTAGTGATAATCATCATGTGGTCAGACCAGGGGACTGGGATGCAGTCCGGGGAAGTAGTGAAAGTGAGGCCGGCATTTATGAAGATAAGGTCTAGGGTATGGCCAGCTTTATGAGTGGGTTTGTTAATGATTTGTTTGAAGCCCATGGCCTTGAGGGAGGTCAACAGGGCTTCTCAGTTGGGGGTTGGTGGTATTGCGTCCACGTGGATATTAAAGTCCCCCATGATCATGGCTGGGGAGTCTGTGTTTACGAATTTCAACAATGGATTCTATGAGAGGGGAGGCATTGGAAGAGGATTGGTCACGTGTGTGCCTTAAGAGCACTCGGGGGGGGGGGGGGGGGGGGGGCAGTGGTGCAGCAAGCAAGTTGAGCCCAGCATCTGGCCACCACGTTGGGCTGCAGCAGCATGGCAGATGGACACGAGGCAGAGACTAAGGAGGCAGCGGTGTGGCAGGCAGGCTGGGCCCGATGTCATGGCATGTCAGGTTGTGGAGGTACAGGGAGGAAAGAGTGGCTAGGCCAGGCATTAGGATCACAGCTGAGTGCTGCAATCCAGAGCTTCACTGCACTGGTTGCCATGTGTAACACAGCAGGAGAGTTGTCCATGGGTTGGGACAGGCAATTTACAAGCAGTGTCAAAGTTCAGGCTTGGATCAGGGCAGGCAGAGGTCAATAAAAGTCAGAATCCAGGCTTGGATCAGGGCAGGTGGATTTTGAACATTGTCAGAATCCAGGCTCGGGACAGGCTAGGTGGAGGTCAGGTAGAATTAGAATCCAGACAAGGATCAGGCAATGAGACAATAGTCAGAGGGGCCAGAAAAACAGAGACAAGGGTAAGAGAATACTGGGGCAAAGTAAGGAATTGTGAGAAGATATGAGGGAATAAGATGAGGCTTGGAATAGGCAAGCAGGTACTGAATCGAGGCAGGTAGGCAGGAACGAGTAGCAACAAACACTAACAAGCAAGAGGACCTGCTGCTGAGGCATCCATTGTTTGTTTCAGAGAAGATTAAAATAGTTAGGATGGCTTATGTCATCAAGAGGTGCCACTGGTGAGTTCCCTCAGCGAAGCCCTCAAAGGACGGCAGTGTGCACGCGTGCGTACCTACCTAGGGGATCTGGAGGAGTTGGTGTTGGCATGGTGTTGTGCTGCGGTGTCAGTGATGTCCCAGGATCTGCGCCGGACTGTGGATAAGGCGCACCAGCTATGGTGCTGCGTTAAGTAAATCTATAGCTCTAGCATTAGACTTTCAAAAGGGAGACTTTGATAAAATGAGGAAAATAGAACAAAAAATGAAAGGTGCAGCTACAAATGTTAAGAGTGTACAACAGTCATGGATAATGTTTAAAAATATCATCTTAGAAACCCAGTCCAGATGAATTCCATGTATTAAAAAACATGGCAGAAAAGCCAAATGACTGCTGGCATGGTTAAAAGTCAAGGTGCAAGAGGATATTAAGCCAAAAGAACTTTTTCAAAAGTTGGAAGAAGAAAATAGAAAATAGCTTGAGCATTGGCAAATTAAATGTAAGGCATTGATATGACAGGCTAAAAGAAGCTGGCCATAGTGGCAAAATCTCATAATAAAAACATTTTTAGATATATCTAAAGCAGGAAGATTGTGAGGGAGTCAGTTGGATCATTAGATGATAGAGAGATAAAGTGATTCTTAGGAAAGATAAGGCCATTGTGGAAAGTCTAAATTAATTTTTTGCATCAGTGTTTACTAATAGGATGTTGGAAAAATACCCATTCCAGAAATGGTTTTCAAGAGGGATGACTCAGATGAACTGAACCAAATCACAGGGAATCTAGAAGATGTAGTAAGGTTGACTGACAAACTGAAGAGTAGAAAACCACCTGACTAGATAGTAGGGATATGAATCGGGCTTTGGACGATTGAAAATATCGTCGAAAATCGGGGGCTCCCCCAAAACGATAGGAAAACCCCACGATATTGTTCGTGGGGGTTCTCTTATCGTTTTGGGGGAGGGCGGGAAAAACGGCACACAAAAATAACCCCTAAATCCACCCCGACCCTTTAAAACTAATCCCTTAGCATCCCCCACCCTCCCGACCCCCCAAAAAAACTTTTTACAGGTACCAGGTGGTCCAGTCGGGGTCCCGGGAGCGATCTCCCGCTCTCGGGCCGTCGACTGCCACTAATAAAAATGGTGCTGATGGCCTTTGCCCTTACCATGTACAGGGTATCCGTGCCATTGGCCGGCCCCTGTCACATGGAGGGAGCACTGGATGGCAGGCGCCATTTTTAAAAATGGTGCGGGCCATCTAGTGCTCCTACCATGTGACAGGGGCCGGCCAATGGCACGGATACCCTGTCACATGGTAAGGGCAAACGGCCATCGGCGTCATTTTGATTTGTGGCAGCCGACGGCCCGGGAGCGGGAGATCGCTCCCGGGACCCCCACTGGACCATCAGGTACCTGTAAAATGTTTTTTTGGGGGGTCAGGAGGGTGGGGGAAGCTAAAGGATTAGTTTTAAAGGGTTGGGGTGGGTTTTTTGTTTATCGGCTCGGGCGCAGCCGATAAAACCGCGATCGGGCCGGACAGAAAAAAACACACGATGTGAATCGGAACCGGAATCTGAACCGATTCCAGTTCTGATTCACATCTCTACTAGATAGTATACACTCCAGGGATTTAAAATAACTCAAAAATGAAATTTCAGATCTATTACTAGCTAGGGATGTGAATCGGGTGCCCGATCGTTCCCGCTATTGGGATCATCTGACCACGGGAAAAAAATCACTTTCCCGCATTTCCCCGGTTTTTTTTTAATGAAAAATAATTTTTTGGGTTAGCACGCGCGCTAATTCGAAAAACGATTTTTACGAAAAATTGGGGGTAAAATTGATTGTTTCCTTCTTTTAAACAATTTCTAACGAATTTAGAAATATCATACGATATTTCAATTCATTAGGAAAACGATTCACATCCCTATTACTAGCTATTTGTAATCTAACATTAAAATTGTCCATTGTACCTGAAGACTGGAGGGTGACCAATGTAACCCCAATATTTAAAAAAATGTTCCAGAGGTGATCTGGGAAACTGCAGACCAGTGAGCCTGACTTCAGTGCTAGCAAAAATTATGAAACTATTCTAAAGAACAAAATCACAGAACATTTTTTTTTGTATTTATATTCTGCTTTTCAGACACTTCAAAGTGGATTACATTCATGTACTGTAGGTATCTCTCTATCCCTAGATGGCTCACAATCTGAGTTAGTACCCAAGGCAATATAGGATGAAGTGACTTGATCAAAGTCACAAGGAGCAACGGTGGGAGATGGCTTAATTGGACACAGCCAAGCAGCATGGATTTATACAAGGGAAGTCTGCTTGACAAACCTGCTACATTTTGTTTGAAAGGATTAATAAGCATGAGAATTAAGGTGAGCCATGTTGTGCTGGCGAAAACCCGGATGTGGATCCTTGGGCCGACCGGACCGAGGGAACAGTCGGTAGGCAGAACTCCCACTGGGCAAGAGGATCTTCACCTGGAAACCCGAGACTCCTCCAGAGGAGCTGTGGGAGCCCGGGTTGCTAGGACTTAGGAGACTTCGCCCTGGAAGTCCGAGATCCCCCCAGGAGAAGCCCGTAGGGACCCGGACCGCTGGGACTTAGGTGAGAGCGAAGAAACCCAGGAGTGGAGTCCGGTCTGGAGTCTGGGCAGGCAGCGAGCAAGCAGAGGACGGGAACACGGACCGAGGTCAAGGCAGGCTGAAGACAAGCAGGTCGAACCTAACGAACCGGAGTCAAGGCAGGTAGCAGGCAGGCGGAGTCAGGCAATCCGTGGTCAAGGCAGGCAGCAGGCAAGCGGAGTCAGGCAAACCGTAGTCAAGGCAGGCAGTAGGCAGGCGAAGTCAGGCAATCCGATGTCAAGGCAGGTAACAGGCAAAGCGGAGTCAGGCAAAGCGGAGTCAGGCAGGTAACAGGCAATCCAGGAACGCAACTGAGAACTACAGGAAGTAGTGAACCTCGTTGCAAGGCAAAGAAGGGAAGGGACTGCAGGGCTTAAATAGCCCTGCCGCGTCTGACGTCATAGAAGGGAGGAGCCAGGTTTTCCCGCGCTGGTCCCTTTAAAAGTGGAGGACAGTCGCGCGCGCGCGCCTGGGGGCGGGACTGGCCGTGAGGGCACGCCAGCGGCAGCGTGAGAGCCGGCGCATGGCGCCCGAAGGCCCTGCAGGCCCGCGGAACGCGGCAGCTCCCCGGAAAGCAGCGGCCGGGGTCCTGAGGCCGCGGAACGCGGCAGCACGCGGCAGCTCCCCGGGACTCGGGAGGAAGGTAAGGCCTCGGGCGCCAGCGTGGCGACCGAGACCGCAACAGTACCCCCCTTCTTACGCCCCCTCCGCCGAGGACCAGGTTTCCCGGGATGGTCCAAATGAAATTGAGTGAGCAATGATTTGTCCAAGATGTTTCGAGCTGGCTCCCAAGAGTCCTCCTCGGAGCCACACCCCTCCCATGCCAGTAGGTATTCCCAGCGACGGGCATGGAAGCGAACGTCCAGGACTTCTCGTACCTGATACGTAGTCTCTGAAGATGTAGAGGAGGATAGCGCATCCGTGGAAGGATGATGGTACCGGGACAGTACCACTGGTTTCAGCAAGGATACGTGGAACATGTTGTGGATGCGAAGTGAAGACGGAAGGCGAAGTCTGTAGGAAACGGTACCAATACGCTCCGCAACCTGAAAAGGCCCGCAGTATCGAGGGGCCAACTTACGAGAGCGGTTAGGTAGTTGGAGGTTCCGAGTGCTTAACCACACCTTGGTACCTGGCAGAAAAACTGGCGCTGGTCGTCGATGACGGTTGGTATACTGCTGGGACCTTTTTGCTGCGGTGGTCAGTTTGAGTTGAATCCTCTTCCAGAGATGATGTACTTGCCGTGCTGTGGCTAAGGCAGCAGGTGATGGAATGGAAATCGGAAGCGGCAAAGGAGGCCTTGGGTGACGTCCATACACAATCTGGAAAGGGGTTTGTCCAGTGGCAGCATGGATATGGTTGTTGTAGGCGAACTCTGCCCAAGGCAGGAGAGAAGTCCAGTTATTCCCTTTTTCGGAGATAAAACTGCGAAGGAAGGTTTTAAGAGTGCGGTTCGTGCGCTCTGTCTGACCATTAGTCTAGGGGTGAAAGGCCGTGGATAAGTTTAATTGGACCCCAAATTTTCTGCAAAGGGCACGCCAAAAACGAGCCGTGAACTGCGGCCCTCGATCCGATACGATACTCTGTGGTAGACCGTGAGCCCGGAAGACGTGGGTAGTGAACAGGAGTGCGAGTTCAGGTGCAGAGGGCAGCTTAGGCAAGGGTACCAGGCGAATCATCTTAGAAAAACGGTCTACAGTTACCCAAATCACCGTATTGCCCTCCGAGGGGGGCAGATCCACTACAAAGTCCGTGGCTATGTGGGACCATGGTTCCACGGGAATAGGCAGCGGCTGCAAGAGGCCCCAGGGCCGACCACTGGGCGGTTTTTGCCGGGCACATACTGGGCATGAGTCAACATATACTCGGACGTCTTGTCGCATTCGAGGCCACCAATAATAGCGGCTAAGCAGGTCGAGCGTCCTCTCCCTGCCGGCGTGACCCCCTGAAAGTGAGTCATGGGCCCAAGCTAACACCCTTCTGCGGTCTTTGTGGGAAACCACCACTCGTCCAAGAGTGGAAACTGTGGTGCTAGCTAACTGGATTTTAGCGGGATCTATGATGTGTTGTGGGAGGTCTTCCTTCTCCTCCTGAAGCTCATAACGGGAGAGTGCATCGGCCCGTACATTCTTCAACGCGGGTCGGTACTTCAGAATGAAATTAAAACGGTTAAAGAAAAGGGACCATCGTGCTTGTCGAAGATTAAGACGTTGGGCCTGGTTAAGGAACTCCAGGTTTTTGTGATCTGTATAAATTGTAACCGGATGGAGGGAGCCTTCCAACCACTGTCTCCATTCCTCCAGCGCAAGTTTGACCGCCAGCAACTCCTTATCCCCAATGCCGTAATTGCACTCGGCAGGGGAGAACTTCTTAGAAAAATAGGAGCAGGGTAGGAGATGTCCGGAGTTAGAGACCTGTGAGAGGACCGCTCCCACAGCAATGTTAGAGGCATCGACCTCAACAAAGAAGGGCCGTGTTGGATCTGGGTGGCGTAAACAGGTATCCTGGAGGAATGCCTCCTTTAATAGTTTGAAAGCCTCACAAGCTCCCTCAGGCCAGAGGCGAGTGTTTGCCCCTTTCCGAGTTAGTGCGGTTAAAGGAGCCACCAAGCGGGAGTACTGAGGAATAAAGTGTCTATAGAAGTTAGCAAACCCCAAAAAGCGTTGTAATGCTTTCAACCCCTCAGGTCGGGGCCACTTCCTGATGGCGGTTACCTTGCTGGGGTCCATCCGGAAACATGTAGAAGACACTATAAACCCGAGGAAGGGTAACGACTCTTGTTCAAAGAGACATTTTTCGAACTTGGCATACAAATGGTGGTCTCGTAAGATCTGGAGTACTTGTCTCACATGTTGCCGATGGGAGGCAAGATCCGGGGAGTGTATGAGAACGTCGTCCAAATAGACGATCACGCAGGAATGCAATAAGTCACGCAGAATCTCATTCATTAAGTGCTGAAAAACAGCAGGAGCATTGCACAGTCCAAACGGCATTACTAGATATTCATAATGGCCGTCCCGGGTGTTGAACGCCGTCTTCCATTCGTCCCCGGGACGGATTCGAACCAGATTATAAGCGCCGCGGAGATCCAATTTCGTGAAGACTTGTGCTCCTTGGAGTCTGTCCAACAACTCCGGAATGAGGGGAAGCGGGTACCGGTTCTTCTTGGTGACAGCATTGAGCCCACGGTAATCAATGCAAGGCCGCAAGCCTCCGTCTTTTTTGGCAACAAAAAAGAAACCTGCTCCGGCGGGGGACTTGGAAGGGCGTATGAAGCCTTTAGCCAGATTCTCAGTGATATATTCGGACATGGCCCGGGTCTCTGGCTGAGACAAGGGATAAACTCGTCCCCGTGGGGGAGTAGTACCCGGAAGCAACTCTATTGCACAGTCAAAAGGTCGGTGTTGCGGTAACAATTCCGCTTTTTCCTTGGAAAAAACATCCTGAAAGTCAGCATACGGAGCCGGTAGTACCGGTACGGTGTGGGCCAGCGGAATCCGTTGGAATCTTTTCACTTGGAGGCAAGATTGGAAACACTCCGAACTCCACTGGGTAATCAGAAAATCTTTCCAGCGAATCACAGGAGAGTGTTTCTGAAGCCAGGGTAACCCGAGAACCACCGGATGTACTGCTCTCTCCAACACTAGCAAGGAAATCTCTTCTGTGTGTAACAAGCCCGTCTGCAAAATTAACGGGACGGTCTCAGTGGAGATGCACCCTGATAAAGGAGTACCCTGAATAGAGGTTATCCGCAAGGCAGGAGTCCTAGGTCGCGTAGGGAGATTCAACTGTTGCACCAAGTCTTTAGTAATGAAGTTGCCTCCAGCCCCTGAGTCAACAAGGGCTTGCGTGAGGAAAGAACCACCTGGATAATCCAAGGTTACTGGCATAGTACATTGAGGAGCAGGACTAAGGCAGCCTAGGGGACACTCCTCCTTTACACCTAGGCGCGGGAGTTTTCCGCCCGTTCTTTACACTGGGCAAGGTAATGGCCCTTTCCTCCACAGTACAGGCACAGTCTCAAGTCCCGGCGTCGCTGCCTTTCTTCGGGAGATAAAGACGAACGACCCACTTGCATGGGCTCGTCGGCGGCAGTTGTAGGTGAAGAAGTAGCTCCTCGTGACCCCGAACTCGAACCCGAATTCGAGGACCTGGGAATCACGGACGTCGAACGTCGGAAAGGGCGCCCCTCTTTCGCCCTCTGCTGCAAACGCCGATCAATACGACCCGCTAAGTCAATCAGGGAACTCAGGGTCTCCGGCAGGTCCCGAGCCGCTAGTTCGTCCTTAATACAACCGGCTAAGCCTTCCAGGAACACACCCCGGAGAGCCTCATCCTGCCAGCCTACCTCGTGGGCAAGGGTGCGAAACTCCAATGCGTAGTCTGCCAAAGTCCGTGACCCTTGCCGGAGCTGAAGTAACTCTGAGGTAGCGGAAGCCTGTCGTGCTGGCTCATCGAAGGCCGCTTTGAACTCTTCCACAAAGCGATTCAAGTCCCCCAGTGCAGGATCATTATTCTCCCACATGGGGGAAGCCCAATTCAGGGCCCGTCCGTCCAGAAGGGCAAAAATGTACGCCACCTTGGTACCATCAGTAGGAAACTGGTTAGGCAGTAGTGCAAAGTGCACATAACACTGATTTAAAAACCCTCGACACGCTTTGGCATCCCCGGCATAGCGAGAGGGCGCTGGGAGCTGCGTAGGGGTCTGAAGGGTTACCAGTGGTGCAGGAACAGGTGCCGGTACTGGAACGGGCGCGGGCGGCTCGGTATCCATGCGAGACGCCAGCCGCTCTACTGTAGCAGCCAGGGAATCCAGGACTTGTTGTTGCTGCACCAACCGCTGGGCCAAACCCGGAATGGCCTGTAGCCCGGCGAGGTCTGCCGGATCCATGGCCTTGCAAACTGTTGTGCTGGCGAAAACCCGGATGTGGATCCTTGGGCCGACCGGACCGAGGGAACAGTCGGTAGGCAGAACTCCCACTGGGCAAGAGGATCTTCACCTGGAAACCCGAGACTCCTCCAGAGGAGCTGTGGGAGCCCGGGTTGCTAGGACTTAGGAGACTTCGCCCTGGAAGTCCGAGATCCCCCCAGGAGAAGCCCGTAGGGACCCGGACCGCTGGGACTTAGGTGAGAGCGAAGAAACCCAGGAGTGGAGTCCGGTCTGGAGTCTGGGCAGGCAGCGAGCAAGCAGAGGACGGGAACACGGACCGAGGTCAAGGCAGGCTGAAGACAAGCAGGTCGAACCTAACGAACCGGAGTCAAGGCAGGTAGCAGGCAGGCGGAGTCAGGCAAACCGTGGTCAAGGCAGGCAGTAGGCAGGCGAAGTCAGGCAATCCGTGGTCAAGGCAGGTAGCAGGCAGGCGGAGTCAGGCAATCCGTGGTCAAGGCAGGCAGCAGGCAAGCGGAGTCAGGCAAACCGTGGTCAAGGCAGGCAGTAGGCAGGCGAAGTCAGGCAATCCGATGTCAAGGCAGGTAACAGGCAAAGCGGAGTCAGGCAAAGCGGAGTCAGGCAGGTAACAGGCAATCCAGGAACGCAACTGAGAACTACAGGAAGTAGTGAACCTCGTTGCAAGGCAAAGAAGGGAAGGGACTGCAGGGCTTAAATAGCCCTGCCGCGTCTGACGTCATAGAAGGGAGGAGCCGGGTTTTCCCGCGCTGGTCCCTTTAAAAGTGGAGGACAGTCGCGCGCGTGCGCCTGGGGGCGGGACTGGCCGTGAGGGCACGCCAGCGGCAGCGTGAGAGCCGGCGCATGGCGCCCGAAGGCCCTGCAGGCCCGCGGAACGCGGCAGCTCCCCGGAAAGCAGCGGCCGGGGTCCTGAGGCCGCGGAACGCGGCAGCACGCGGCTGCTCCCCGGGACTCGGGAGGAAGGTAAGGCCTCGGGCGCCAGCGTGGCGACCGAGACCGCAACAAGCCAGTAGATATAGTGTATTTGGATTTTCAAAAGGTGTTTGACAAGTCCACTATGAGAGTCTCCGAAAAAAATTAAAAAGTCATGGGGCAAGAGGCAATGTCTTTTCTGAACTACAAACTGATTAAAAGATACGAAACAGAGAGTAGGATTAATGGTCCATTTTCACAGCAGAAAAAGGTAAACAGTGGAGTGCCTCAGGGATCTGTACTGGCACTGGTACTTTTTAATATATTAATAAATGATCTGGAAAAGGGAACAAAGAGTGAAGTGATCAAATTTGCAGATGACACAAAATTATTCAGAGTTATCAAACCACAAGCAGATTATGCTAAATTTCAGGAGGACCTTTTGAGATTGGAAGAGTGGGCATCCAAATGGCACATGAAATTTAATATGGAGATATGCAAGGTGATGCATATAGGAAAAAATAACCCATACTGTAGTTACATGATGTTAGGTTCCACATTAGGAGCTATCTCGCAGGAAAAAGATCCGGGTAACAAAGTTGATATTACTTCAAAATCATTGGTTCAGTGTGCCTTAGCGGTCAAAAATGTGAACAGAATGTTAGGAATTATTAGGACAGAAATGGTGAATAAAATGGAGAATGTCATAATGCCCCATATTGCTTCATGGTGAGACCACAGCTTGAGTACTGTTTGCAATTCTGGTCGCCTTATCTCAAAAATTGTATAGTTGCACTAATAAAGGTACAGAGAAGGGTGACCAAAATGATTAAGGAGACGGAATAGCTCCCCTTGGAGAAGAGATAGTTTAGGGGGGGATATGATAGAGAGCTATAAAATCTTGAGAGGACTAGAATGGGTAAATTTGGAAATGTGGACTTGGGGGCATTCCATGAGTTAGCAAGTAGCACATTTAAAACAAATCAGAGAAAGTTATTTTTCATTCAATGCACAATTAAGCTCTGGAATTCATTCCTGGATGATATTTTTATAAGGCAATTAGTGTAGCTGGGTTTAAAGATGGTTTGGACAAGATTTTCGGAGGAGAAGTCCATAAACTGGGTGCATGCATCTTGCTGTGCACAAAAATGTGCTATTTTATAACCTAGTCCTCATATATCCCTGGAGAGAAGAGAGAGAGAGAGAGAGACTTTTCTTAGGGTTCACTCTGATACTCTATTGTAAGAGGGCATTTTCATTCGGACTGAGTTTTTGGGAGGTGGTTTGGGGTTAGGAGGGCATTGATACAGGCACATTCAGAGGTATCCACTGTACAATTCACATGGAGTTGATTTGTGCAATGCAGCTAGCAGAGTCTGCAGTGTACAAATCAACTCCTCTTTTTAGAATTTTTATCACTTATAAGGTCGAAAATTCTTTAATGATGTGAATTTTACAATGGATACCTCTGAATGTGTCTGTAACAACACCCCCCTAACCCCAAATCACCTCCCAAAAACTCACCCCAAATGAAAGTGCCCCCTTACAATGGTCCATACCATCTGCTTCCCACCCTTCCCCATGCTGGAGAAGTGGATAATAGGTGAATGGTGAAGGTCTTTGCATGGCTGTCTTTCAGGCCCAGTGCAAGGGTATTTGGTGTGCGGCAAACCTTATACCCTTACACAACCCCATTCCCCCAGCTCTCACCACACACAAAATTATGCACGAATAACAGATTTTTCATAAAAAATGGAAATTCAAAGTATACTCTTTTGATGTGAAAATATATCTTACAATAATATTTATATGCAATGCTGTGATGCCAGTGGGAAAACCCTGCAAAAAAGACATTTGGAGCCTGTATGGTATTAGGCCTGTATGGTATTAGGCCTTTTGTATTGGATTCACCAGCTATCATTCTTGGGGACTTTAATATACACATCGACGCTAATCTTTTATCTTCTAACTGCAAAGCACTTCTATCCTCCCTCACGGACATGGGCTTCACTCAACTCATCAACCAACCCACACATAAGGCAGGTCATACACTTGACCTTATCTTCACAAATGCCAGCCTCATAAAACTCTCACCACCTTTATGCCTCCCAGTACCATGGTCAGACCACTTTATGATTACATCCATTCTCAAAATGACAACGATACCTCCCGCCCCCCCCCCCCCCCCCCCCTCCGCTCACCACCCTGCACTATAGAAAATCCTGCCCATCAGAAGCCCTCAGCAATTCACTGACCAAAGAACTTCCCAATATGGATCTTTCAAACCCCAATACAGCCATATTCTCCTGGCAAAATATCACAGAAACCATAGCAAATAATCTATGCCCAACTTCGTCAAAGAATATCAACCCTACTCAGAAAAACAAACAACCGTGGTTCACAAAGGAGCTCCGCTCGTTAAAACAAAGCCTGAGACAGAAAGAAAAGTTATGGCGGATCTCCCCCAACCCCCATTCTCTAGCCATATACAAAACCGCGCTCCACTTCTACAGAACTGTGACTCTACATCTAAGAGAGACTTCTACGCCCACTGTATCCATTATATGATTTTCGAAGCCAAAGCGCTCTTCACTTACGTCTCAGATCTCACTAAATCCACCACCTCATCAATCCCGGATGATCTAGACCAATCAAAAGCCAATGATCTGGCCATCTTCTTCCAGAATAAAATTTCCAATACTCTGGCTAGATTACCCTCTAACCCTAACACACCATCTTCAGTTCCTGCCTACCGCCACAACTTGGATGCAGTGTTGGATTCTTTTGAGCCCACTTACACTACAGAGGTTGAAACCCTGCTAAAAAGAATGAAACCCTCCACTCACCCGCTAGACCAAATTCCATCCAAATTACTGCTTCAAGTACCGGAGTCCATTTCCAAACATCTAGCAGATATCATCAACTGCTCTCTCTCACAGGGAATCTTCCCGGATGCTCTCAAATTGGCCACCCTTAAAACTATACTTAAAAAACCGAACCTGGACCCGGACAACCCTAATAATTATCGACCTATATCTAACCTGCCATTCTTAGCCAAGATCATGGAGAAAGTGGTAAATAATCAATTATCAAATTACCTGGAAGAAAATAAAATTCTCCATCCATCGCAATACGGATTCCGGAAAGAACATAGCACTGAATCCCTCCTCATCTCACTTTTAGTTCAGGCATACCTGAGCCTTGAAAAAGGTCGCTCCTTCCTGCTAGCTCTCCTCGATATCTCTGCAGCGTTTGACACAGTAAACCATGCCTTTCTTTTAAACCGCCTATCAGATATAGGAATCACAGGATCCACCCTCGGTTTAACTCATTCCTAAGTAATAGAGGCTATAAGGTTAAAATCAATAACAAGGAATCTCCCCGCACCAATTCTCCATTCAGAGTCCCCCAGGGCTCCTCTTTATCTCCCACTCTGTTTAATATCTATCTGCTCCCCCTCTGCCAACTACTCACAACACTAAAACTGAAGTTCTATATGTATGCAGATGATGTTCAAATTTTGATCCCCATCACTGGCTCCTTGGATTCTGCAATCAAGCTATGGGATTCTCACTTACAAACGATCAACCGTCACCTTACAGATCTTAACTTGGTGCTTAACACCGCCAAGACAGAACTGCTTATCACTCCAGAAGTCAGTCAACCCCAACAACAGCCTTGCACTAACATCCAAACCTCTCACACTAGAGACCTCGGAGTCATCATTGACAACCATTTGAGCTTAAAGAAATTTGTAAACCATACTACCAAGGAGTGCTTTTATAAATTACAGGTGCTCAAAAAACTTAAACCTCTACTATACCACCATGACTTCAGATCTGTTCTCCAAGCCATCCTTTTCTCTAAGGTCGATTATTGCAATTCTATTCTGCAAGGTCTGCCCGCCACTACAATAAAACCCCTCCAATTGCTTCAAAATGCAGCAGCGAGAATCCTAACCAACACCAATCGGAGAGAGCACATCACACCTATATTAAAAGATCTACACTGGCTCCCAGTTAACTTTAGAATACTCCACAAATCACTCACAATTATTCACAAATGCATATACCATCAGACCCCTCTTGACCTGCTACACCCGCTCAAACTACACACTACGGTCAGACCAATAAGGGACGCTTATAAGGGATCACTACACGTCCCCCCCGAATAAAGTGGTACACAGATTAAACATCAGAGATTGGGCATTTTCAACAGCAGGTCCCTCCATCTGGAATGCCTTGCCCCCGGACCTCCGACAGGAAACCTGCCTTCTGACCTTTAAAAAGAAACTCAAGACATGGTTATTCGGTCGAGCCTTTCCCTGCGCCTAGACCAAAATTTATATCACTGAACTTTAATGTACTGTTTCGTTACGCTTCACATAATCAATCATTAATTCACATAAATGTCATAATTTTCAGAGGTAATCTTAGAGATAGGCTTTCCTATCCACCCTCACGCTCTCTGTATATAGTATCCTATTGTATTTCCCTTCCTCTTCTTTTCCAACCCCCAGTTGCTCACCCTTGTTACAATGAAACTTTTGCCTCCGCCAATATCTCTCATATTAATTTGTTTGTTGGCTATGTTATTGTTAAAACTTTGTTCTATGTAAACCGAGTTGATTTGATCTGTATCAAGAAATTCGGTATAAAAAAGCCTTAAATAAATAATAAATAATAAATAAATAAATAAATAAATATGAGATTCCTTCAAGATGGCAGAAAAGGGGATGGGCTGGTGGGCATATTTTTATTAAATGTAGTGAGAGCAGGAGGGAAGGGGGGATTGGGGCAGGTTTTCTTTGACCTTAGCTGATCGGTGCTGACTTTCCGCACTAATTGATTAGCTTTACCTGAATTTTCAGCTGAATATCTAGCTGCTTATATTCAGATGAAAAGGTCTCTTAAGATAACCTGCTTGAAATAACCTGTTATTACCATACCCACTCAGCTGGTTTTTGAATGTCTTACCTACTGCTCTCTGTTTTGCAGTACTGATTATTACACATTTCTCCCTTGAAACTCAATAAAATTTTGGGTTTTTGTGCATAAATGGTTTTGCATATATTTGCCCGGGGTTTGTATTCAGAAAAGTATGCATGCATGCCATATTCATGCATTCTTTTATGGGCATAAAAGACAAGTGTTCTGGAGCGGCAGAATAAGGACTTATGCATATATTATTTTATATTAAAATGTATGCACATCGGTTAACCTACAGAAGTTACTCCCTGCCCAGAGCAGATGGAACTTTGTGGGCCTGAATTTCTCTGTGCTGTTTAGGATCATTTTCAAAGACAACTCATGATTGTATGTCCACTTTGAAAATTAAAGTTAACTTTTGTGCCTTGCTGCCAACTTTCTTAAGCGGACTGCTGGAAAGTAACCCTCCCCAAGTCTATACTTTCCTCCTATAACTGTCTCATGTAACCTGAGCAGTCCATAAGCTTACCTTGGACAGAAAATATTCTTACCAGTGATATAAAGAGCAAATTGCAGAAAGCAGCAAAGCATTTAAATGTGCATTTTTTTTTTTTTTGGGGGGGGGGGCTTTAATGTGTTCTACTGAATGGACTTAGCTGCTATAGAGGACAGTCATAAATAACTTTAACTTTAAAATATTCTTCTGTGATAGGAACGAGCTATAGAGATTAGGTCAAAGTGGAATTATAGTTCCCTTGCTTGATGATTTCAGAAAATTGCCTGGCAATCGAACAAAGGGAAAAAGGGCGACATGGTGAATGCAGGCTAATTAAACCAATAATTGCTTCTTGTTGTGTACCCAGATAATATGCCCCTGATAATTTTAAATGAAGTCTTGAAGCAGGCATCTTGAATGAAATTCTGTGCTACTTCCAGCTTTGGAAAGTGCACGCTTTCCCTGTGCTTATTAAGCTGGCCTCTAACTAGGGGGCTGCAGAGAGTTTTATTGATTGAATACTCCACACGTCTGATTCATAGTGTCAGGTGGCAGGATCAGTGATTACTAGTGATGTTTTCTCTTTCTTGGTCTTTTTTTTTTTGGGAGAGAGTGGAGGGCATTGCCAACTCAATTAGTCTGCCTTTATTGGAGCTATAATACCATGAACTTCATTTGCAACTGTCCAGGGTTGTGCTCTTCCCCCTCCTGACTAGCCCATCTATCACGATAGTCCTCTCATCAGAGGCCAAAGACTGCCGTCCATTGCTCCTACCATGTGACAGGGGCCGACCAATGGCACCAGTAGCCCCTGTCACACAGTAAGGGCAAAGGGCCACCGGCGCCATTTTGATTCCTGGCAGGCCCAATGGCTCGAGAGCAGAAGATCACTCCAGGACCCCCGCTGGACTACTAGGGCTTTCAGTAAGTTTTTTTTTTGGGGGGGATCGGGATGGTGGGGGGGGGGGTTGTAATTAAGTAAATTTGAAGGGTTGGGTTGGGTTTGGTGTTTTTTTTAAATTAATGAGCCCCTCCTCCCTGCGCTAACCCAAAAACAAATTTTTTCCTGAAGTTCGGGAAAAACTCTGGTACGGGATTTAGGTCTCCCAAACAGGACGGATTAGGCAATTTCGTTGAAATTTACTAATTTGTTCTAAATGAATGCACATCCCTACTCCACTGTTTACCTTTTTCCACTAAGAAGCTTGCCCATTTAATCCTACCCTCTATTTCCTGTCTTTAAATCAGTTTGCAATCCACGAAAAGACACTGCCACCTAATCCATGATTTTTGAGTTTTCTTAGAAGCCTCTCATGAAAATCCAAATACATTATATTACCTGTTTCACCTATATCCTCATGTTTATTAACCCCTTCAAAAAAATGAAGCAGATTTGTTAGGCAAGACTTCCCTTGGGTAAATCTTATGTTTTTTGTGTTTCATTAAACCATGTCTTTCTATATGCTCTATGATTTTGATCTTTAGAATAGTTTTAGGGATGTGAATCGTTTTTTGACGATTTAAAATATCGTCCGATATATTTTAAATCGTCAAAAATCGTTAAAGGCGATATATAATAGGAATTCCCCCGATTTATCGTCAAAAATCATAAATCGGGGGAAGGGGGCGGGAAAGGGGTAGGGCGGGAAAACCGGCACACTAAAATAACCCTAAAACCCACCCCGACCCTTTAAAATAAATCCCCCAACCTCCCGAAGCCCCCGAAAATGTCTTAAATTACCTGGGGTCCAGTGAGGGGGTCCCGGTGTGATGTTCCACTCTTGGGCCACGGGTGCGTTGATAGAAATGGCGTCATTTTGCAACGAGTATTGCAAAATGGCGCCAGCCGTATGGCCATATTGCCGTACTGCAAAATGGCGCCGGCTGTTTGGCCATATGGCCGGCGCCATTTTGCATTACGGCAACACGATTCGAGTGCAGGAGGTCGTTCCTGGACCCCCGCTGGACTTTTGGCAAGTCTTGTGGGGGTCAGGAGGCCCCCCCCCCAAGCTGGCCAAAAGTCCCTGGGGGTCCAGCGGGGGTCCGGGAGCGATCTCCTATGCTTGTGATGTCAGGGGACAGGAACCAAAATGGCGCCGGCGCTACCTTTGCCCTGTCATATGACAAGGCAAAGGTAGCGCCGGAGCCATTCTTATCAACGCACCCGTGGCCCGAGAGTGGAACATCACACCGGGACCCCCCCACTGGACCCTAGGTAATTTAAGACATTTTGGGGGGGTTTGGGAGGGTGGGGGATTTATTTTAAAGGGTCGGGGTGGGTTTTAGGGTTGTTTTAGTGTGCCCGAGAGTGGAAGATCACACCGGGACCCCCCCACTAGACCCCAGGTAATTTAAGACATTTGGGGGGGGTACGGGAGGGTGGAGGATTTATTTTAAAGGGTTGGGGTGGGTTTTAGGGTTGTTTTAGTGAGCTGGTTTTCCCACCCTCCCCTGATTTACGATTTACACGATATTTAAAAAAACAAAACTGCGACGATCCGATTCCCTCCCCCCCCCCAGCCGAAATCGATCGTTAAGATGATCGATCACACGATTCACATCTCTAGTTTCCATGACTTTTCCCAGCACAAGTCAGTCTCACTGGTCTATAGTTTCCCGGATCACCCTTGGAGCTCTTTTTAAATATTGGGGTTACATTGGCCACCCTCCAGTCTTCAGGTCTGAAATGACTGCTGGGCAAAGTAAATAGCATGTGTGTCCCACTGCTGTTTAGATAGTTTATAGCAGTCTCTGTTTCCTGAATATCTATTAATATTCATAGAAAATTTAGACTAAAACAGAGTCCTTCAATGTAGAAACTTGAAAAAGAGACTGAAATCATCTTACCGAACAGTTGAGTTGGCAAATATGTACCAGTATATAGCAACACTGAAGAATATGTTGCTTGGTTTAATCTACCAAACAGATTTCATCCTGTTTACAGTATATTCCAGAAAAATCAATACATTTCACCAAGATCCAAGGCAAAGGTATATCTGATGTTTTGTCCATAGAGCTTGTCAAAATCAGAAGTGGATTTCAGCATATCCAGTGTAGTCTCTTCCTTTTTTTTATAAGTTCAGAATTGAATTAAAGTAGGGCCTCCTAAACCTGTTATGGAGACCCCACAGCCAGACTGGTTTTCAGGATATGCACAATCAATATGCATGACATAATATAGAACCCATTGATCATATTACTATAGTTTGAATTATTTTCCTTATATATATATATATATATATATATATATATACACACACATCACTTTGTACTTGTCCATATTAAATTTCATCTGCCATTTAGATGCCTAATCCTCCAGTCTCACTAGATCCTCTTCAACAATCAGTTTGTGATCTTGCAACAGAATAATTTTGTGTCATTTGTGAATTTGATGATCTCACTCATCACTCCCTTTCCAGATCATTTATAAATATATACACAATAGTCACAGAACAGATCCCTGGAGCACTGAGCTATTTATTTTCTCCATTGAGAGAAGTGACTATTCGGTCTTATTCTCTATTCTCTATTTTTAGTCAAAGGGTTGGCAAACTATGGCACCTTTTTTGGTGGCCCACCTAACTCGAACACATTCTCTGTTGTATCCAGCCTATCACCATGCTGCTGCACTCCTCCAGCAGTCTGCGTTATGACATCAGTGATGGCCTGACGTTGTGGGTCCAGGTAAATGAGTAAGTTGTACACAATCAAGTATTGTCCATCCAAAATTCAGGAGGGGAGAAGGAATAGCCTAGTGGTTAGAGCAGTGGACTATAAACCAGGAGACCAAGGTTCAAGTCCTGCTGTTGCTCCTTGTGACCTTGGGCAAGTCACTTTACCCTACATTGCCTCAGGTACAAAAAAACTTAGATGGTAAGCCCTCTGGGGATAGAGAAATACCTACAGTACCTGAATGTAAGCCAGTATGATATCTCAATTGAGATGAATGTCAGTATATAACAAAATAATAATAAAGGAAAATCAGATGTCTTTATTTAGAAATGGCTGCAAAATTTATGACAGAATAAGGTTGCCATAAGATGATACAGGGAGAATCCTTAGGAATGGAAGCTGATTTGAATAAGGAGTTAGAGATTGCAAGTAAGTCTTCAATATCATTTTTTGTTCTTTCAGAACTCTGAGGTGGATGTTATCCAGTCCTGGTGATTTGTTACTTTTTAGTTTATCAGTTTGCTGTATTATATTTTATTTATAGATCTGAAGTTTCATTTTTGAGTTACTTCAGAACCCTGGGGTATATACCATCCAGTCCAGGTGATTTACTACTTTTCAGTTTGTCAATCAGGTCCACCACATCTTCAGTCCATTTGAATCATTTCCCATGAAAACTTTCTCTTGAACTGGTATCTTCCCAACATCCTCTTCAGTAACACTGAAGCAAAGAAATTGTTTAATCTTTCTATGATGGCCTTATCTTCTCTAAGTGCCTCTTTAATCCATCGATCATCTAACGGTCCAACTGACTCCCTCACAGGCTTTTTGCATTGGATACATTTTAAAAAGATTTACTGTGAGAATTTGCCTCTACAACCAACTTCTTTTCAAATTCTCTCTTAGCCTGTCTTATCAGTGTCTTACATTTAACTTGCCAATGCTTTTGCTTTATCCTATTTTCTTCTGTTGGATCCTTCTTCCAATCTTTGGATGAAGATCTTTTGGCGAAAACAGCTTCTTTCACCTCACATTTAACCACACCTGTAATTGTTTTGCCTTCCTTCCACCTTTATTAACGTGTGGAATACATCTGGACCGTGTTTCTAGGATATTTTTTAACAATGTCCATGCCTCTTGCACCCTTTTTAACTTTGTAGCTGCTCCTTTTTCTTTTGAAAGTTTAGCACTAGAGCCATGGATTTGCTTACTGTCCCCCTTCCAGTCATTAATTCAAATTTCATCATATTATGATTACTATTATCAAGCGGCCATATCACCTTTACCTCTCTCACCAAATTCTGTGCTCCACTGAGAATTAGATCTAAAATTTCTCCCTCTCTCATCAGTTCCTGAACCTATCGCTCCATATAACTGTCAGTTCTATGTCCTAATGGGGTAATTGAAATCTCCCATTATTACTGCACTACCAATTTGGTTAGCTTCCCTAATTTCTCTTAAGAACATAAGAACATGCCATACTGGATCAGACCAAGGGTCCATCAAGCCCAGCATCCTGTTTCCAACAGTGGCCAATCCAGGCCATAAGAACCTGGCAAGTACCCAAAATCTAAGTCTATCCCATGCTACTGATACTAGTAATAGCAGTGGCTATTTTCTAAGTCAAATAATCAATAGCAGGTAATGGACTTCTCCTCCAAGAACTTATCCAATCCTTTTTTAAACACAGCTACACTAAGGGGTAGATTTTAAAAGAAGCGCGATCAGCCTACTTTTGCTTGCGCATCAGACTCAAGCAAAAGTACGCTGGATTTTAGTAGATACGCGCGGAGCCGCGCGTATCCACTAAAATCCTGGATCGGCGCGCGCAAGGCTATCGATTTTGTATAGCCTGCGCGCGCCGAGCCGCGCTGCCTCCCCCCGTTCCCTCCAAGGCCGCTCCGAAATCGGAGCGGCCTTGGAGGGAACTTTCCTTTGCCCTCCCCTCACCTTCCCCTCCCTTCCCCTACCTAACCCACCCGCCCAGCCCTGTCTAGACCCCCCCCTTACCTTTGTCGGGGGATTTACGCCTCCCGGAGGGAGACGTAAATCCCCGCGCGCCAGCGGGCCTGCTGCGCGCCGGGCCGCGACCTGGGGGCGGGTACGGAGGGCGCGGCCACGCCCCCGGGCCGTAGCCATGCCCCGTACCCGCCCCCAAAACGCTGCCGACACGCCCCCGGAACGCCGCGACGACCGGGCCCGCCCCCTGACACGCCCCCGACACGCCCCCCTCCGAGAACCCCGGGACTTACGGGAGTCCCGGGGCTCTGCGCGCGCCGGGAGGCCTATGTAAAATAGGCTTCCCGGCGCGCAGGGCCCTGCTCGCCTAAATCCGCCCGGTTTTGGGCGGATTTAGGCAAGCAGGGCTTTGAAAATCTACCCCTCACTGCACTAACGACATCCTCTGGCAACAAATTCCAGAGTTTAGGAGTTTCAATAAGCAGCTTGAGGCATCTAACTCATAAAATCAGGGACCTAGATCTTTTTTAAATCGTGCTGCGTATGTCCTACCTGCCTTTGTTTTAATTTGATGACTTGCTGGCTGGCAGGTGACCTTCCTGTGAAAAAGCTATATCTATATGAAGTAAATTCAAATACACCACCAACAATTTTGGTCATTTGTGCAGATTGTTAATGCTATTCACATTAAGGTATATTATATTCAATCCATCCAATCCCCAACAGAACTGAACTCCAGGATCCAATCTTTTTCCCATGATGGCCCCAGCTCCCCTGAACACATAACTCATCACCTCTCTTTCACTCCAATTAGCTTTCTCAGAAAAATACTGACTTTCCTGCCAAAATGAATTTGTAACCTACTAAATCCAGGAACATTTCTCAGGCACTGACTGAACTTCAGGTAAGGCCAGAGTATCATCTCATACCTTGTCAATTGTGAGAAGACCCATAAACAATGACTCAGCAGGGTACATGTCTCCGCCCATTGCAACCCAAACAGTGAGTCAGTGGAATATCCAGACTTTCATCCCGGGATGCGAATGCCTTTGAGCCCTCTTCAGGCTGTTTATGGTGTCTGCCGATTTAATGTTTCCTGTGGGCCTCCATAATCTCTTTGCGCTTTAGGTCACGAATCCTCTACTCTTCCCTCCGCCCCCAGGATTTCAAATATTTCAGATGGATTTTCACAGTGACGTTTCTTCTTTTGCCTTTCAAATTTCAATGACACCAGGGCAAAGCACCCTGAGGATCTGACATTATTTTTTGCTAGAAAAACGCATTTGCTGTTGGTTAATTCCTTGACCTAGATTCTGAAATAGAAAAATGTATTTCCCTCGCCACGCTGGTGTTCTTTTACCTCAAGCTGCTTTCATAATCTCCTCTTTGGCCCCATAGCTCAGAAACATTACAGTAATCTGCCCAGGTCTTTGCTGTCCATTGGTCACTGGTCCAAGAGGCTTATGATGACCACACTCCTATTCTGCATACCCTTTCCCTCAAATGGCTCATGACGATGTTGTGAATCAGCTTGTCTAGGCCTTCAGTCACAGAGCCTAACGTAATGCCTATAATCTGTGTATTCTTTCTCCTGCAGTGGTGTTTTTTATGTGGTTAGCTCTTGCAATTTCATATCTACTTAGGGAAATTCTGGAGATTGTGTAGTATTCAGATCCTTCAGATTAGAGAGATGCTGTTCTACCTCTTGTAAATTTTACAAAACTCATTTTTCAAGGAGGTCATATCTTCCCTTAATGTCAACTACACCAGATATCCATTCTGTAGCAGGTGCCTGATGACCTTGGCCAAGCCATTTCACCCTCTGTAGGCCCTCTGGGGATGGTGAAATACTTCAGTACTCATAGGCAATCGACTCTGAAATGGCACCAAGGACGGACTAGAAATAAAAAAAATCATTATCATCATCCCTAGCCATGGGAATTCTACCTGAAAAGGCTCCTGTGAGTCACCCTGTGTCACAGTGACTCACAGGAAAGGGTCAGACAAGTCGGCATGGATACCGGAATGCAGCATATCCGCACTGAAATTTTGTGACATGCACTGAATGCAGCCAATCGCGCTGTCATTCAGTGCTCTCTGTGGATTTTATTGATGAGCCAGCACTATATAAAGATCAGCATGAGGAGAGCCACACATTTTATTTCCAGCAATGCTGTGGGGAGGTGGGCTTGGTGTAAGAGGAGGCTGTACTGAGAGATAGACTAGTTAGTAAAGGGAAAGAAAAAACAAATTATTCTTTATTTTGCTGCAGTGCCAGTACCAGCTAGGTCTGTATCTTTCAAGCTGTTTATTTAGGTGATTTGACTGAGTCACTGTGCAGGAAGAGAAGCAGCTAGCACACACCATTAGGGTGTTGTGGCTGGCTGGGAGAGATATATTGTTTTCTTCCATTTTTCTGGAGTGACAAAAAAACCAGCTTTTTTAAACTGAGGTTTTTTAATTGAAGTCACTTAGTCTCTCTGTGCACTGGGATTCAGTGGGTAGTAGTTAGTTTAACATACTGAACCTTATTATTGGGTGGGTCTGTGCAGTCAGGTGCCCATGGAGTCTGGCTCTTTTGTGCTTACAAGCAAGCAGTGTATGTGTGCACACCACACACATTAGTGCAGAGCCAGGCACCATGATAGTGGGCAGTGGATATTTTTAACAGACTGAACCTTATTATTGGGTAGGTCTGTGCAGTCAGGTGCCCATGGAGTCTGGCTCTTTAGTGCTTACAAGCAAGCAGTGTCTGTGTGCACACCACACACATTAGTGCACAGCCAGGCACCGTGATAGTGGGCAGTGGTAGGCACTACTCAGTGACATTAAATTCATAATGTCAGGGAAAGCTAGATGTAGACAAGTAATTGGGTCTGGCAGAGGAGGCACTTCAAAAGACAGTAGTGCAACACCACCAGTACAGTTAAAAAGGCACCTGTCACAATCTAATCTCTTTGTAGGGGCTGGCAGTTCCATCCTGAAAAAAATGAAATCTGACCATGATGCATCGCCATCGCCACCACATGTTTCTGGCCCTGTAGTTTTGGAAGTGAGGGAAGGGGAGGAAAAGTCATTCCAGACAAAATGTAGACACCCGAAAGCAGCAGGGGGACAGAAGTCTCGACTAACACTTAGGGGCGGATTTTAAGAGCCCTGCTCGCCTAAATCCGCCTAAATCCAGGCGGATTTAGGCGAGCAGGGCCCTGCGCGCCGGTGCGCCTATTTTACATAGGCATACCGGTGCGCACAGAGCCCCGGGATTCGCGTAAGTCCCGGGGTTTTCAGAGGGGGGCGTGTCGGGGGCGGGCCCGATCCGTGCGGCGTTTTCGGGGAATGTCGGGAGCATTTTGGGGGCGGGCCCGGGGGCGTGGTTACGGCCCGGGGTGGTCCAGGGGCATGGCTGCGCCCTCCGGACCCGCCCCAGGTCGCGTCCCGGCGTGCTAGCGGCCCGCTGGCACACGGGGATTTACGTCTCCCTCTGGGAGGCGTAAATCCCCCGACAAAGGTAAGGGGGGGGGTTTAGACAGGGCCGGGCTGGTGGGTTAGGTAGAGGAAGGGAGGGGAAGGTGAGGGGAGGGCGTTAGAGAATTCTCTCCGAGGCCGCTCCGATTTTGGAGTGGCCTCGGAGGGAACGGAGGTAGGCTGCGCAGCTCGGCGCACGCCGGCTATACAGAATCAGTAGCCTTGCGCGCACCAATCCTGGATTTTAGCGGATACGCGCAGCTACGCGCGTATCTACTAAAATCCAGCGTACTTTTGTTTGCGCCTGATGCGCCAACAAAAGTACGCCAAATCGCGCTTTCTGAAAATCTACCCCACAGCGTTGACAAGGTAGCACAGTCACTGTTTCCTTCTGATTCAGATGAAGAATCTTCTTGTGTGGAATTCTCATCAGAAACGGAAGAAGTAATAGGTGAAGAATCTTCAGGAGGATCAGTTAGTTCGGTCTTAGCCTCCACTTCAGTGCAGTAGGGGAGAGATGAAAGTGATGAGGAGGAGAAGGAAGATCAGTCAGCACAGGCACAGAGGGTGACTGAGGCCACCCCTGGCATTGCTTCTCAGGATGCACCTACTACCTCAGCTCCAGTGGCAGCTTCCACCCCCAAGGCTTTAGAGAGGGGAGGATCATGAAAGACATCTGCGATCTGGAGCCACTTTAAAGTGACGGAAGACCCGTGTTTTGCTCGGTGTAATTACTGTGTCATGGATATTAGCAGAGGCAAGCAAATGGAACATCTATCTAATTTTGGCATGAACGATCATATGAAGAGGCAACACCCAACAAGATTACTGCCATCTGGGGATGATGGCTGTATCAGTCAGGGGACCCCTTCCAAGCAGTGTGCAGTGGTTCAAAAGCAGCAGAGTCAGCCCACACCCTCATCCCCTTCTAGCAGCAGAGTTAGCCCACACCCTCATCCCCTTCTAGCAGTAGCTAAGGCAGAGGTTCATGCCCAAAATGCAATGCAATACCTTACTGACCCATTGGCTTAGCCACTGGCATGACTGGGCTAGACAAATCTGAAATGACATTGAAGTTAAATAGCTGTTTTTGTATGTTTCTGCATCACTTATTTAAATTGTTTGAAATGGATTTCTAAGGAGCACTTTTATTTAAAAATTGATAAAAAAAATAATTAGGGATAAAGTAGACAAAAGATGATCCTGGTATGGTTTCATTAGGCATGCAATTCCATGGTATTGTTGCCTTGCCATTATTATTACATTTTTGTATTGTAAGAATGATTTTCAAATAAATTGTTTTACTCTGCACTGTGCAATTTAGTTGTGTTTTTTGGTGGGCGAGTTATTACTTGTTTTTGGTTTTCAATTGCCAGGAACAGCCTCCCAGTAGACGTGGTGGAAATGGTATATACAGATAAACACAGAGCATGGCTGAGGGAGTGGAAGGGATTGTTAAGCTGAGTAGTTGTTGGGGATGTGCAGACTAGATAAGGTGTATGATTTTTCTCTGCCATCATGTGTCTATGTTTCCAGATAAACATCCTTGGATAAATCATATGTAACTGCAAACCCCCTCCCCAAAAGAAATAACGCTTGATGTACTGTGAGCATAAAATGTATTTGAGCTCTTAAGCATTTTCACATAAGTGCCTGCATTCTAAGAACTTGCTTTTAACACAAATTGCTCGTGTATGCGTTCTCTTACTGAAACTCTTGCAAGAAGGAGCTGGAAAGGAAAGTTGGCAGCCCACTCGCTTATGTTTCCTGCGCTTAAGAACACAATGCCATCAAGATTTTAGAAACAGATGGCTGTATGTTGCAAAAATATGCAACAAGACAAAAAAAAAAAAACAAATAGAAATTCAAAGTAAAAGGGAAAAAAAAAAGAACGCTGCTAATGACAGAGTTTTCATTATAACTGTTGCTACCAGCTTGAATAAACGGAGTACAATACTGTGGAAAATGCATATTCACAGTCTGTAAATGTGCATTTATCAATTTACAAGACTGAAAATGCTTCGGCACAGCCCTCCAGGCAGGATACTTGTCATTTATAGAGCCATAAACATTCAGAGCAGGAGTTTAACTAAACAGTTGACTCCAGACAGCTCATCTGCCTTACCTTCAGATTCATTTAATTCATCTTTTTGCGAGTCCCTGGGGAACTTTCACCTCCTGTGGTTTTGTTGCCTGGCTTAAATGTTTTAATGTTTTTGTTCCCCTCTATGGCAAAGCAGAAAAGTGCCACATGGCAGATTGTCTATGATAAGTTTTGTTAAAAATAAAAATTAAAAAAAAAAAAAAAGCAAGAAAAGAATTGCAGAGCAATTCCTATGAGCTTTTTTTTTTTTGTTCCCTAAAAGTATTTCAGCTTTTCAATTTTGTGCCAGATCCTTTCAGTTTGCTGAGAAAAAAAAAACTTTATTTCAGTTTCCAGCTTTTATGTTGCTCTACCTGTTCTGAAAAATGTGGTCGCTACAGGTTGAATTGGTTCAGGAGATAATGTGTGCACAGACAAACAGACAAAAATAAGACATGAACAGATTTTTAGGGGAAATGCAGCGCTGAAAAAGGACCCATGTTAGAATCATTTTTAATTTCAACAGCTTCCACTTCCTTTTCAGCCTGCTTTAATAAGGAAAGCAGAGCGTATGAAAGCCCTCTTTCTGTGTCTATGTGTCCCCCACTGGAAACCCTAATGTTTGTCATTGTACCCACATCAGCTTTCCAGCACATGGCAGGGGGTCATGAGGACTATGACAGGCATGTTAGTGTTATTATATGTATATTTATTTATATTATTTATTTATTTTATTTTTAATTTTTATATACCGGAATTCCTGTATACAATACAAATCAATCCGGTATATATTATTTCAGATTCATGCATAGGCCTGGACTTCTTCTTTCTTCCTGTATCCTTCTAGTCCTTCTGCTTGGCTTAAGTACATAAAGTTTGACTGAACAACCTCATTTTCTCTGGACCCCCATCCTTTACCTTTTAAGACGTTAGTCTTAATAAGATATAATTTTGGCAGGGACCTTTGTTTTCAGTTGTCATTTTATTTCCTTGGGGAATTTATCAGCATTTGTTCCAGCAAGAGGTCAGTGGAAAAATATGACTCATTTATCCAGGGAGCATTTTTGTTCTTGTTGTAATAGACACTGATAAATTAATGGGAAATATAAAATAAAAACTGAAAAAGAAAGTACCTAATTATATTGACAATCTATGGCACAACTAGTAAAATGGTGAATCTTTCACCCTATGCTGATTTTCCCCAAGTAGCATAGGGATGTGCAGCCGGAAATTTTTTGTTGCAATCGTGATACGTATTCGTCGGGGGTCATTTCCGTTGCATTCGGACATATGGCGTCCGGACACATTAATGCGTGAATTTGTTTTCCGGTTCCCATTAAAGTCAATGGGGGAAGGATTTTCAGCCTATGTTTGGCTGCAGAATTGGGGTTTTATTATCAATTTTGATGAAACTTCTGGGGAGCAATCATCAGAACAGGAAAACAGCTCCAAGGTACTTAGACTGTGGCAAAGTGGCATGAATAACCTAAGGCACTGTAAAGGTGCAAAGGGGTACCAGAAGTGGATAGAGTGCATTAACAGAGGCACAAAGCAGCAGTGAGAGTGTCAAAAACACACCACAGCTTCAAAAGAGAGCACCGATAACAGATGCATGAACCCTCGAAGGCAGCACGACAGGCAAAGCGGCAAGACAAGTGGCATCAACATCCTATAGCACAATGAAGGGAGAACATAGCAAGCAGAAAGACTAGCACCAACACACTGAGGAACCATGAAAGTGGCAAGAACACCACAACGAGTTGAGTGAGTTGTCTGGTGTATGGCAGCAAGGCAGAGTGGCAGAAAGCTGATAGGGGCAAGAAAGGCTGGCAGAGCAGAGGTAGTCTGGTCCCTGTAATTTTGATATGGGAAAGACAGGCTGGCAGAGCTGAGGTAGTCAGGTCCCTGTGATTTTGATAGGGGCAAGACAGGCTGGCCCAGGAGAGTGTTCCCTTTCCTTTGTGCAGGAAAGGGCTCCTTAGAACGGGTTCGCCCCTAGGGACATAAGGCCTGGACTGACAGGCAAAGCAGTCGAGGACAGAGGTCAATCCCACCTAGGGATATAAATCCTGGACGGACAGGCAGAGCAATCGAGGTCAAACACTTGTAGGCACATAAGGCCTGGACAGTTGATGGTCAGGCACAGCGTTTGAGGTCAAGCCCTTGTAGGGACGTATGGCCTGGGTGTGGATGGTCAGGCACAGCATTTGAGGTTTGGTACATGTGCTGGTGCTTATATTATCTGGAGCATAATGAAAAGAGAACCCCCACCAACAATATCGTGGGGTTTTCCTATCATTATGGGGGAGCCCTAATTTCTGACAATTTTGAAAATATCAACGATATTTTCAATCATCCGAAGCCCGATTCACATCCCTAATGTTTACTATGGAGTATAAACAGCCAGTCCGTTGTCCTGAGAAGTTTAGAAACCTTCAAATACCTCATGATATCCAAGGTCTATATCTCTCTCCCTGTTCAGTGTTGGCAGAGAAATTGATTCAAGTGAGAATCCGAGACCACCTTCGGCAAAAAGGACAAAACAGTTTGTAACTCTACCGCCCCTAGAGACACTCGCAGAAATGGTTCCTGGCAAGACAAGGCTTGCTGTTCAAAATTCTATGGGAATAACAAATTGCCACAAGAAACACTATCTTCAAAGTAAGTAACCTCAAGGGGAAGCTACACAGAGGTCAAAAGATGTGGCCCACCAGAAAATCCAGAACCAGATTAAGACTCCACAAGGGTACCAGGAACTGCAAGGGAGGATGAAGATACTTCACCGCATTCAAGAACCGGGCCACATCCGGATGGGCTGACAAGGGTTCACAATTCACCTGGACTCGGAAACAGGCAAGAGCCACCACCTGCCAAGCCCTTAATCAGTCCATCCTGCAAAAAATTCAAAATGAGCGAGATTTTAACCAAATGAGGATGAATCCCTCATTCCTCACATCAGGCCTCAAACACTCTCCAAACCAAAATATAAGAAAGTGGAGAACTTTTGCACTTGAAGCAAGTTGCAAATCATGACAGTAGAGTATCCACACTTCAGCAACCGAATCCTCTCAAGGCCATACTATAAGACAAACTCGACTTTAGCTGCTCCCTGTAAACTGGTAATCAGAGAGGGTCCACCAGGAGCCTCTGCAGATCTGCATACCATGGCCTCCTGGGCCAATCTGGCACCACCAGAAGCAGCATCCCCATGTACTCTTGATCCTCTGAATCATTTTGCCCAACATGGGCCACGGGGCAAACGCATATACAAGCTTGCCTTCTGGACTGTCCTGCATCAGGGCATTGATGCTCAAAGACTTCAGATCTCTCCTGCAACTGAAGAAGTGAATAACCTTACATTGTGTGAGCCGGTAACTCATCTCCATGAAAGAAATGCAACATTTTTCTATACAGCTCCAACCCCAGAGGAATTTACACATCCAGGAAGTAAGGTTCATCTTTATCATCCATGCCATCTGGTTTCCTATCAGCATGGTCTGCATCAGGTCTAGATGTACTCTGACACCAACAGCACCAGGTATGCAAGGTTCCACAACCTGTGATCCTGAACCTTTAGGTTTGGCTGGGTCTGCCAACTGTGCCTGAATAAAGGAATGTAGCCTTTGAAAAATTCCACCCAAGAAAAGGCAGAGGGATCCATACCAAAACCAGGGGGCATTAGTCTAGCACCCACTGAGTTGCCTTTCCCTGCTGACAAACCACTTAGAGAAGCCCAAAGATCAGGCAAAACCTATGACAGGTCCCCCTCCATTTCCATTTCGCATTATACTGGGAATGGCTGGGCTCAGCAAAATCAGTTGGAGACTACTCTGCCTGAGCCTCCAAGCAATGTTGACACTAGTTAGAGGGAATACCAGGCTGTGAAGACTGAATATGGTAAAGGTCAGGATAAGGCACTTAGGCTTCTTTGATACTGGCACCATGGATAAATACCTACTAGTAGCATGCTTCCAAAGGCATATGACAATTGTGCGCCCAGCTGCATGCCTACACAAGCGAACCTGGACAGGGTGCCTAAAACAAGCTGTATTCAATAAGCGCACACTACAGATGCCTAAAATGTATGTGCCCAATATGCAATCTAGGTAGACACCCACCTAAGCACCCACCTGAGTGCACACCTGGGCATTCAAGTGCAAAATGACGTCAGACACTGTTTTGCGGCAGACATGCATGTAAAAAAGTGTGCAAACACTGCCACAGCCTACCACACAGTGTCTGAGGAAAACCTGAGAATGAGGCCAAGCCAAAAAGGCTGCTCAACCTGTCAAGCTACCACAATTCCCAAAGCTCCTCCACAGATGGGAATGGATGTTGGATCAGCATGCCAAGGCTCGGAGACCAGAAGGAGAAGAATCCCTGAAATTATCTCCCCTTCTTTTTTTATTTTTATATTTTGATATATTTACTCTACCTGAGCTCAGTAGAGATATGCTTCGGCCGAACCTTTGGTTTGGCCTTTGTTATTGGCCCACCATGGGAAATTTTGTTTCCCACGGTTTGGGCTGATTTTTTTTTCCGCTGTCCCGATCCGAAAAAAAACAAAAAACACCCCAACCCTTCAGATTTAAGTTATTACAATCCCCTGCCCTCCCGACCCCTCCCAAAACTTGCCTAAAGACCCTGGTGGTCCAGCGGGATCCCAGGAGCAATCTCCCGCTCTCGGGCCGTCAGCTGCCAGTAAACAAAATGGTGCCAGTGGCCTTTTGCTCTTAGCATGTGACAGGGGCTATCGGTGTCATTGGCTGGCTTCTGTTACATGGTAGGAGCAATGGACGGCTGGCGCCATCTTAATAATGATGTATTTCTTTGAAATTTTCCAATTTGGCAAAAAAGAATGCACATCCCTACTATTCTCTATAATCTATGGGAAACAACCTCGACCACCATTACCCATACCTCTCTCCATGCAGTCTCCTGTAGCACAGGCTACTGTGGATACCCTTAAGTCATTGTGGGAACAGACGAATATTCACCTGCGCCAGACTTCTTTCCTGGCCAAGAAGACTGCTGACAGTCAACACCACACAGCTCCTGAATTTCTTCCTGGCAGAAAGTCTGGTTGAGTACTAAGTATATTAGACTCCAAATTCCTTCGCAGAGATTTGCTCCAAGATTTATTGGACCATTCCTGATTACCCGACGCATCGGACCTATGACTACCAGCTCCGGTTGTCTCCTTCCTTGGGTATACATAATACCTTTCATGTTTCTTTGCTTAAGCCGGTAGTGTTATCCTGGCCTACCCGGAAGGTCCCTGAGCCACCTGCATTGGTGGGAGAGACTGATACGACGTATAAAGTCCATAAAGTTCTAGACATCTGCCATAGAGGCTGCCGATGGGAGTACCTCCTTTCTTGGGAGGGTTATGGACTCGAGGAAAATTCATTGGAGCCTGCTCGCAACATCTTAGATAAGATCATCCTCTCAAGTTTCCATCATGCCCATCCTGGCAAACCCCAACCTCCAGGAGAGGGGCATAAAGGGGGAGGTACTGTTATGCTCGCCGCCCGCAGCACCCTGTGGTGCAGTCCTCTCAACTCTCTATACAAGCTTAAGAACATAAGAACATGCCATACTGGGTCAGACCAAGGGTCCATCAAGCCCAGCATTCTGTTTCCAACAGTGGCCAATCCAGGCTATAAGAACCTGGCAAGTACCCAAAAACTAAGTCTATTCCATGTTTCCGTTGCTAGTAAAAGCAGTGGCTATTTTCTAAGTCAACTTAATAGCAGGTAATGGACTTCTCCTCCAAGAACTTATCCAGTCCTTTTTTAATTGTGCTTTGATTAAAAAAGAACTTTCTCCGATTAGTTTTAAATGTGCCACATGCTAACTTCATGGAGTGCCCCCTAGTCTTTCTATTATCTGAAAGAGTAAATAACCGATTCATGTCTACCCATTCTAGACCTCTCATGACTTTAAACACTTCTATCATATCCCCCCTCAGCCGTCTCTTCTCCAAGCTGAAAAGTCCTAACCTCTTTAGTCTTTCCTCATAGGGGAGCTGTTCCATTCCCCTTATCATTTTGGTAGCCCTTCTCTGTACCTTCTCCATTGCAATTATATCTTTTTTGAGATGTGGCGACCAGAATTGTACACAGTATTCAAGGTGCAGTCTCACCATGGAGCCATACAGAGGCATTATGACATTTTCCGTTTTATTCACCATTCCCTTTCTAATAATTCCCAACATTCCGTTTGCTTTTTTAACTGCTGCAGCACACTGAACCGATGATTTCAATGAGTTATCCACTATGACGCCTAGATCTCTTTCTTGGGTAGTAGCACCTAATATGGAACCTAACATTGTGTACCTATAGCTTGGGATATTTTTCCCTATATGCATCACTTTGCACTTATCCACATTAAATTTCATCTGCCATTTTGATGCTCAATTTTCCAGTCTCACAAGGTCTTCCTGCAATTTATCACAATCTGTTTGTGATTTAACTACTCTGAACAATTTTGTATCATCTGCAAATTTGATTATCTCACTCGTCGTATTTCTTTCCAGATCATTTATAAATATATTGAAAGGTAAGGGTCCCAATACAGATCCCTGAGGCACTCCACTGCCCACTCCCTTCCACTGAGAAGATTGTCCATTTAATCCTACTCTCTGTTTCCTGTCTGTTTCCAGTTTGCAATCCACAAAAGGATATCGCCACCTATCCCATGACTTTTTACTTTTCCTAGAAGCCTCTCATGAGGAATTTTGTCAAACACCTTCTGAAAATCCAAGTATACTACATCTACCAGTTCACCTTTATCCACATGTTTATAAACTCCTTCAAAAAAGTGAAGCAGATTTGTGAGGCAAGACTTGCCTTGGGTAAAGCCATGCTGACTTTGTTCCATTAAACCATGTCTTTCTATATGTTCTGTGATTTTGATGTTTAGAACACTTTCCACTATTTTTCCTGGCACTGAAGTCATGCTAACCGGTCTGTAGTTTCCTGGATCGCCCCTGGAGCCCTTTTTAAATATTGGGGTTACATTAGCTATCTTCCAGTCTTCAGGTACAATGGATGATTTTAATGATAGGTTACAAATTTTTACTAATAGGTCTGAAATTTCATTTTTTAGTTCCTTCAGAAATCTGGGGTGTACACCATCTGGTCCAGGTGATTTACTACTCTTCAGTTTGTCAATCAGGTCTACCACATCGTCTAGGTTCACCGTGATTTGATTCAGTCCATCTGAATCATTACCCATGAAAACCTTGTCCGGTACGGGTACCTCCCCAACATCCTCTTCAGTAAACACCGAAGCAAAGAAATAATTTACTCTTTCCGTGATGGCCTTATCTTCTCTAGGTGCCCCTTTAACCCCTCGATCATCTAATGGTTCGACTGACTCCCTCACAGGCTTTCTGCTTCGGATATTTTTTTAAAAGTTTTTACTGTGAGTTTTTGCCTCTACGGCCAACTTCTTTTCAAATTCTCTCTTAGCCTGTCTTATCAATGACTTACATTTAACTTGCCAAGGTTTATGCATTATCCTATTTTCTTCTGTTGGATCCTTCTTCCAATTTTTGAATGAAGATCTTTTGGCTAAAATAGCTTCTTTCACCTCCCCTTTTAACCATGCCGGTAATCGTTTTGCCTTCTTTCCACCTTTCTTAATGTATGAAATACATCTGGACTGTGCTTCTAGAATGGTATTTTTTAACAATGACCATGCATCTTGCACATTTTTAACTTTTCTAGCTGCTCCTTTCAGTTTTTTTCTAACAATTTTTCTCATTTTATCAATGTTTCCCTTTTGAAAGTTTAGCACGAGAGCCGTGGATTTGCATACTGTTCCTCTTCTAATCATTAATGCAAATTTGATCATATTATGATCACTATTGCCATGCGGCCCCACCACCGTTACCTCTCTCACCAAGTCCTGTGCTCCACTGAGAATAGGATCTAAAATTGCTCCCTCTATCATTGGTTCCTGAACCAATTGCTCCATAAAGCTATCATTTATTCCATCCAGGAATGTTATCTCTCTAGCGTATCCCGATGATACATTTACCTAGTCAATATTAAGGTAATTGAAGCCTCCCATTATTACTGCACTACCAATTTGGTTAGCTTCCCTAATTTCTCTTAGCATTTCACTGTCCGTCTCACTATCTTGACCAGGTGGACTGTAGTATACTCCTATCACTATAGTCTTCCCCGACACACAAGGGATTTCTACCCATAAAGATTCAATTTTGCATTTAGTCTCATGCAGGATGTTTATCCTGTTGGACTCTATGCCATCCCGGACATAAAGCACCACACTGCCTCCCGGGTGCTCCTCTCTGTCATTATGATATAATTTGTACCCCGGTATATCACTGTCCCATTGTTTATCCTCCTTCCACCATGTCTCTGAGATGCCAATTAAGTCTATGTCATCATTCACTGCTATACATTCTAATTCTCCCATCTTACTTCTTAGGTTTATGGCATTAGCATGCAAACATTTCAAAGTTTGTTTTTTGTTTGTATTTTCATTCTGCTTTTTAATTGATAGGGATAAGTCAGAATTGTTTAGCTCAGGTGAGTTTTTAGTTACATGCACTTGGACTACTTTTGTTATTATTGGAACCTCACTGTCGGGATGCCCTAATTCTAATGCATCATTAATATCCTTTGAAGATATCTCTCTCCGAATCATGCGCTGCTGAGCGACTATCAGCTTTCCCATTTGTTCTAGTTTAAAAGCTGCTCTATCTCCTTTTTAAAGGTTAGCACCAGCAGTCTGGTTTCACCCTGGTTAAGATGGAGCCCATCCCTTTGGAAGAGACTCCCCCTTCCCCAAAAGGTTCCCCAGTTCCTAACAAAACTGAATCCCTCTTCCTTGCACCATTGTCTCATCCACGCATTGAGACTCCGGAGCTCTGCCTGCCTCTGATGTCCTGTGCGTGGAACAGGGAGCATTTCAGATAATTCTACCCTAGAGGTTCTTGATTTAAGCTTTCTACCTAAGAGTCTAAATTTGGCTTCCAGAACCTCCCTCCCACATTTTCCTATGTCGTTGGTGCCCACATGTACCACGACAGCCGGCTCCTCCCCAGCACTGTCTAAAATCCTATCTAGGTGACACGTGAGGTCCGCCACCTTCGCACCAGATAGGCATGTTACTAGGCGATCCTCACGCCCACCAGCCACCCAGCTATTTACATTCCTAATAATCGAATCACCAACTATGATGGCTGACCTAACCCTTCCCTCCTGGGCAGTAGGCGTTGGGGAGATATCCTCAGTGCGAAAAGACAATGCATCTCCTGGAGAGCAGGTCCTTGCTACAGGATCCTTTCCTGCTGCACCCGGTTGATGCTCTCCAATCACGAGACCTTCTTCCTCCAAGGCAGCACCAGGGCTGCCAGTCTGAAGTTGGGACTTGGCTACTATGTCCCTGAAGGTCTCATCTATATACCTCTATGTCTGCCTCAGCTCCTCCAGGTTTGCCATTCTAGCCTCCAGAGATCGGACTCATTCTCTGAGCGCCAGGAGCTCTTTGCATCGCATGCACATGTACAACTTCTCACCAGTGGGTAAAAAATCATACATGTGACACTCGATGCAAAAGATTGGGAAGCCCCCCTCTTGCTGCTGGACTGCTGCCTTCATCTCAATTTTGATCAGTTCCTAGTTAAGTTTTAGGTTGCTATGGGAGTAAGAATGTGTCTAACATCCTTTAAATGTATTAGTGAATTCACTATATGTCTGGTAGTGGCCTACCGGGGTCTGATCAAACTCTAAATAAAGTTTTTGTTTTTGTTTTTGTTTTTTGTGAAAGTGTCACCTGCCTATAAATTAAAGGATGAGCTAGGGGTGGGAGGGTTGGGAAATCCTAACAGTCTAACTTCAGTTAGTCAGCCAGAGTGACTCACTGCTCTCTTGATTAACAAATGTTGGTACCTATTCAAACCAAATCACACTACCTCAACACCTTTCCAAGGTGAGTAACTGAGCAGAACTTTTCAAACTTTTTACTTAGGTATACACTGCTCCTAGCTTATTTCTAGCTTCTGGCTCTAGCTCCTCATCACTGGCGATAGTGGGCCACCAGTCCCAACCTCAGACTTCTTCCAGCACCTCCGGCCCTGCTCGCTTCCCAGGACCTCCATGCAGGATGCCTCCATCCATCGGGCCTCTCTGTGGGGTTCACGGAGAGACGCCGCAGGCGGCGCCCTGCTCCGCCCTAGGCACGCACATGCGCACCAGTGAAACCTTTAAAGGACCCGCGGCGGGAACTTGGCCGCGGACCCGGATGCTGACGTCAGTACTCTCAGCACTTAAGTGCTCAGACCTCGCAGTGACGCATTGCCTTTGCAACAGGTCTCCTTGGTCTCCTGTTCCAGGTTTCCTCATACTCGTTGCTTCTCCATGAACCTTGCTTCGCGTTCCTGTTTCTCCAAGATCTTGGTTCCTGATCCATGTTCGTCTCGTCTGTGTGCTGATTGACTTCCTGGTTCTGACCATCACTATGCCTGACCTTACCTGCCTTCTCCAAACCTGACCATTGCTATGTCTGACCATGCCTGCCTTCTCGTGCCTTATTCATTGCTCCATTTGACCACGCCTGCCTTCTCTGTGCCTTGACCATTGATACATCTGACCATGCCTGCCTTCTCTGTGCCTTGACCATTGCTACGAATTACTTCGCTTCAGACTTTCTTGAGTCCAGATTTCCACATTGCTTGCTACACCTTCCAAGTGCCACCAGCTTCCATTCAAGCTTGATAGTGAATCCTCTGTCCCTATCTTCTGGACATGGACTAGTAAGGCTTCGGCCTCCCTTTGTTCAGGCACCTTCAGTTCTTTCTTGTTCCTTGGTACTTGAGTTCCTGTTTCATATCCCGTCCAGGATTGGACCACGCCGTCTGCTGGCTGCTGTCTCTGGGCTGAACCATCTACTACCTGTACTTAACCTTGAGGCCCACCTAAGTATTGCTGGCCCCGGCACCTGAAGGTTCAACCTGAGGGGAACATGGGCTGGTATAGGTGAAGCTCCAGTGGCCTCCAGCTTCAGCCCACTCTACCTGCTGACAGTGGGGACCCGTAGGCCCTTGCCTACGGATTGTGTCAACCCCACCTCAGCCCAAGGATCCACCTCCTGTTACTGTGTTTACGTGAGATGGCTTTAATAAAGCTATCACTGAGGCAAAAAAAGTAGCAGCAGAGTTAAAAATCCCTGCATTGTTTCCAGCCAAAAGTCATTGACTCGAAAGTGCCAGTTTGATTACAAGGATTCAATGAACTGATAAGTGAAGAAAAGGAAAGGTTTAAAACTGAATTATTTTATCACTTAGTTGATGTGGCATTACAAAAACTGGAAGATAGGTATTCCATGCTTGTAGAATATAATGAGATATCTGACTTATTGTATGACTTCTGTGATCTGAAACAAATGTTCTTTCATAAGCTGTAAAAATGAACAAGTGACTTACAAGTTGCTCTTACTAATTCAAATCTAAATAATTTAATGTGGATGGAATTAAGTTTGATGAGCTTTGCAATCATATGCTTATTTTTATTAGACACTAGACAGTGTTAAAAAATGCAGCTGAATTCTTGCAATTTTTTGTGTCTAACAGTTTTTGTGAAATCTACCCCAATATTGCAATTAGACTTTGAATTTTGTTGGCAATGCCCTTTTCAGTTGCTTCACAAGAATGCAGCTTTTCTAAACTTAAACTTGTAAACAGCTATTTAGGATCTAGCCTGAGCCAAGACCATTTAAGGGACTTGTCTATTATAGCAATTAAACAGGAAATAGGTCATAAAACTGACTACAACAAAGTGGTAAATGAATTGGTGTCTAATCGAGTTTGTGGAATTCAGTTTAAATAGTCTAGATTGACATTTGCTTAACCTAATCTGCTTAACCTAATTGTAGGCCTAGGACTATTACTACCATTCCTTATTTTGACAGACTGATGGTTTTTCAAATACCTCATTGTTGCTGTTATTGTCATTTACTAATATGCAATTTTCCTGGATTTTGTAGAGCGAATTAGCCTTGTTTCAGTGACTTTATATTTACTTAAGTCTGTAGTTTTTACCATAGCTTGAATTGTGAAGAGAGGAAACATCTATAGAGAGGTAGGCCTGAAAGAGGGTTATGGTTTCTGCATCTGCGTGAGTACTGTCAGCTGTGTTGTACTATATTAATTTATGCCACAGAAAATAAAACAAATTTATTTAATGATGGTAGTTATAAATGATAAGGGCCCCAAACGTTTTTGGTCAGGTGCCCCAAAATGTCCAAGACTGGCCCTGGGTGTAGGGAGAGAGAAAATAAGTAATGAGGAGCTGTGGAGTGAATGCATTTATAGTCAAGTAAGAGAAGCTTCATTCATACATGGAAGCAAACAAGAAGCCAATGTAGCAAATTAAGAAGAATAGTTACATGGTCATAATAATGATGAAGAAAGGTGAGTGATGCAGTTTATTTTTTAATAAATTGCATTACAGAAGAATGATTCAGTGGGAAGCAAGCAAAGGGGCATGTTGCAGTAGTCTAAGTGAGACATGATAAAAATGGATGAGTGTTTATCATGCTCTCTAACTTTGGGGTCCATTATAAAGTATATGTTGATGATATCCAGTTCATGTTTCTGTTGAAGTCATCATGGGACCTGACTATTCAATTTATTTGCCTATGTCTATTCACCATGCACTGTTGGTTTCTCCATAATAGATTAACACTAAATGTTGCCAAATCCAAAATCGTTATCTTGTTACGGTATCCCATGGAAAATTTACCATCTACCCTGGTATTCAATAATCAGCATATACCGATACTGCCTGAAATACGAAACTTCAGTATAATCCTAGATCCAGCTCACTCTATGAAATCCCACATTAAATCTATAGTTCGCACCTCTTTAGTAAAACTGTGTTTACTATGCCATTTAATGCCACTTCTCAATCATTCTGACTTTCGCACCATTTTCCAATCTTCAGTCTTCTTTGGAATCAATAACTGAAACTTACTGCTCTTAGATTTGTCTATTTGTTCTCTCAGATCCATGCAAATTGCTCTGAATTCTGCTGCAAGATTACTGACTGGTTTTAGAATTCACAATCACATAACTCTCATTTTACGCTCTCTATATTGGCTCCTGATATGTTGGCGAATCAAATATAAAATGGCTGTCATTATTCATAAGCTACTGTATAACACTTCATCCACTTGGATTGTTGCCATGCTAAATATTTATACTCCATCACGTAATATCAGGTTATCCAGCCAGCATTCACTTGAAGTCCCCTCTTTCAGAATGGCACATCTTAAAAAAATGAGAGAAAGGACCTTCTCAACATCAGGCTAAAAGGCATGGAATTCACTACCCATGTTCATGCACCTTGTCAGAGAACCCAGGGCATTCAAAATAGCTTTAAATACTTACTTCTTTAATGAGGCTTTTGCAGCCTATAGGGAAGCTCCTGAATCAATATTGCAGATGACACAGTTTAGTTTAGTTTAGTTTATTGTTGTTTATATACCGATATATCAGACAAACCATCACACCGGTTTACAAGATTATAATATTATAAGAAATACAATAATTCATAAAATAGTAACAGCTAAAACTACACAGAATAAGAAATGAATTAGATGTTAAGACAAATAGTATAAAGCTCAACATAAAAGAATCATAAAATTAACTATAAAATATGTAAAACAATCTAAAAACTAAAATATTGGT
Organism: Rhinatrema bivittatum; assembly: GCF_901001135.1. Lineage (NCBI taxonomy): Eukaryota > Metazoa > Chordata > Amphibia > Gymnophiona > Rhinatrematidae > Rhinatrema > Rhinatrema bivittatum. The sequence goes on along the minus strand of NC_042615.1, from coordinate 30,568,835 downwards.
AGCCTTGTACTGTTAGCAGCCACGATATTTCTTTTATGTGTCTACTGATTTAAATGGCTGTGCTCATCCATTTTTTGACTATTTTATGTATGTACAAATTGGAACCCGCCCTGAACTGTTGAAGATGCAGGATATAAATATTAGGGGTGTGCATTCGGATTGACCGCATTAGTAAAACGCAACTCATATTTTTTTTTTACTTAAAAAATTGATTCGACATAAACGATCGGATTTCCCACATATCGAACATAGATATGTTCGATATGTGGGAAATCGCGATTGTTGAGCCAAAATAAAAATATAAACCCCCTCACCCTCCTTAATCCCCCCCCCCCCGACTTACCACAACTCCCTGGTGATGGAGCGAGGAGTGAGGACGCCATTTCTGCAATCCTTGGCGAGAAGCATGTGACGTCGGCGGCACGTCGAGTGACGCCGGCGTCACGTGATTCCCGGCTCGTTCGCGCCGGACGGCTCGTTCGGCCCAAAAAGAACTTTTGGCCAGCTTGGGGGGGTCAGGAGGCCCCCCCAAGCTGGCCAAAAGTTCTTTTTGGGCTGAACGAGCCGTCCGGCGCGAACGAGCCGGGAATCACGTGACGCCGCGTCACTCGACGTGCCACCGACGTCACATGCTTCTCGCCAAGGATTGCAGAAATGACGTCCTCACTCCTCGCTCGATCACCAGGGAGTTGTGGTAAGTCTGGGGGGGGGATTAAGGAGGGTGAGGGGGTTTAATTTTTTTTTTTGCACATATGTACATATACCCAACTCATTGGATTTTTTTTATGTCCATATTGGCCGCAAGTGGGACCCCCTTTCGGACATAAAAAATATGAACATAAAATTTTGCTCTGCACATCCCTAATAAATATCTTAAATAAATAAGAAAGGAAGGGATGGATTTTAGTAATGTTAGTAAAGGAAGAACCAACATACATTAGCAGTGTTTTGGATGTGCATAAAAAAGGAAAGTGAGTCATCAAATTGAACTCCAAGTTTATGGACCTAGAGAAATGGGAGGATGAGAGAGAGTACCATGCTCAGAGACAGAAAAAGAGGGAATAGGGGTAGCGATTTTGAGGGGAAGACCAAATGTTCCATCTTGGCCTTGTTAAGTTTAAGGTGGAGGAGCATCCAGGTGATGATGTCAGACATATAGGTTGAAATCTGTGACTGCAAGTGTGATGAAATTTCTGGTCAAGAGAGGTAGTACCAACACACATGGGCAGTGTTTGGATGTACTTAGAAAGGGAGAAAGAAGCATCAAAGGTGATCCCAAGGTTATGGGCCATGGAAACAGAAAAATAGGGAAGAAGGTAAGTGTTTTGGGGGAAGACGTTTCACCTTAGCCATAATAAATTTAAGGGGGCGGCAGGATATCCAGGTGGTGATGTCAGACGTAAGCTGAAATTTGGTACTGAATTTGTGATGAAATTTCACAGCACTACTAATTACTTCTCAGTTCTACCTCCCCCCACCCTATTCCACCCTGACATACATCCAGTCCACTCTCTCCAACTCCCTATCTCACAGTCCACCTCCTATCTATGGTTTTTCTTTAACTTCCCCTTTCAAATCTCCCACTTAGTACCATTCTCTCACCTGCACACTCATACCTGCAATCAAGCATTACTATCCCAAATGCTATATACTCCACATTTCACACCCTAATACCCACCACAGTTATCTGCTACCAATCATGCTTACCCTGCTCACACAACTCATCGGCCTCACAGCTTTCACCCTCATCCTCTTCAACTCCCAATCCATTGTCAAAAAAAACCCCATACTCAACGTCATACTTCTGGATGATAAACCTGATATCTGTGCCATAACAGAGGCATGGCTCAAAGAAACTGACACAGTACTACTAAACCAACTCCCGTTGCACACATATGACATATTCCCCATACCAAGACCCAAACAAAGAGGAGGAGATCTCCTACTAGCTGCAAAAAAGGACCTTAAACTGATACCCCAAGCTATTTGCTCTGCTCCTAAATTCGAAATTGGGCTTTTTAAATCCCCGCAACTACAAATCTGCTTAGTCTATACCCCTCCAGGTCTCCTTGACACAAACTCATCCCCCCTCATTGAGTACATAGCAGAAAACATATCAATGGACATACCAGCTATTATTCTTGGGATTTCAATCTACATATAGATTCCATCCCATTTTCACCCACATGTGATGCACTTCTGGCCTCACTCCAGGTGATGGGATTCAACCAAATATTACCCGGTCTAACATACAGAGCAGGTCACACCCTAGATCTCATCGTTACAAACAAGCTTATCCTCACAGACACTTCCTCTTGCACCCCAGTACCCTGATTTGACCATTCACTCATTAAAGCAAACTTTACAATAAAGAAAACCACAATCCCTGTCACAAACACTAAATACAACACCATACACTTCAGAAAGCCCTGTACCAGAGATGACCTTATCACAGCCCTTACCAATGACCTCGATAAACTGGCTCTAACTGATGCAGACTCTGCACTCTCAACCTGGAATCACCTCACTAACAATATTGCTGATAAACTCTGCCCATTACATTTTAAAAATATAAACCCCTCTCTTAATACCAAAAAACCCTGGTACACTCCAGAATTAAAAACACTGAAATGCAACCTTAGAAAACAGGAAAGGATTTGGCGCAAAGACCCCTCCCTTACACAACTTGCTAAATACAAATATGGCCTACACATCTACCATGAGAATATCCTTAAAACCAAGCAAGACTTTCACGCCCAACGAATCCATAACTTACATTACAACTCCAAAGCCTTATTCGCTTACGTCTCAGACCTAACCAAAACTCCCCCACACCAATGCCCGATGAAGAAGCCACAACAAAATGCGAAGACCTAGCTCAATTTTTCCACGATAAAATAGCAAAAATCATGACACATTTTCCCATAGCCTCATTATTATTTATTTATTATTTATTTCTTTTGTATACCGACATTCGATCGAGATATCACATCGGTTTCCAGGTAACAGGATGAATAGGGCGAGATCTGCCCTATTTTACATTTAACAAGATAACAATTGATTAAACTATTGAAGTAAAAAACATTGTAACATATGAATACAAATGAATGGGAGTATAATTTGTAGCATATATTCTATATACAATATATACAGTTTGACTTGGTTACGATTAGATCTGGTGTCAGGGGCTATGGTGTGAGAGGGAGGGAGTGGGAATGGGGTAGGGGTGAATAGGAATAGGGGGGGAAAAGGAGGGGGTGGTTGTGAGGGGGTGATATGCGGTAGTGCATGTAAGGGTCAAGTGGGCAGGTTTTCAAGGACATGCATTTGAGGAGGTTGGGAGTCCGGAGAGATAGTTGGGATTTGTCGAGGTTGGGAATCCGGAGGGAAGGCTTTCAAGAACAGCCATGTTTTTAGCTGTTTTTTAAAGACTTGTGGTGTGGGTTCGTGTCTGAGATGTGTGGGGAGGGAGTTCCATAGGGTAGGGCCAGCTATTGTAATGGCTCGTTTGCGTGTTGCATTGAGGTGAGCATTTTTGAGATTTGGGATGGAGAGGAGACCTGTGTTGGAGGATCTGAGATTCCTTTGTGTGGTGTATGGTTGGATAGTGTTGTTTAGCCAGTCCATTTTGTTATTGTTTATTTTTTTGTGTATAAGGACCCTCTAAAGTCCTCCCAAAAAAAACCACATGCCTCCCTAAACTCTTTTGAGACTATTGCTCCCTCCGAAATCGAATCACTCCTTAGGAAAATGAAATCCTCCACACACCCATCTGACACAATTCCCATTAAATACCTCCTCTCCATCCCTAACACAATATCACAACCCTTAGCTGACATCATCAATCGGTCAATCATCCTTGGTCATGTCCTACCTCACTAAAACAAGCTTTAGTCAAACCTATTCTAAAGAAACCTAAGCTTGACCCTACAGAACTGACCAACTACCACCGAATTTCTAACCTACCATTCCTTTCAAAAATTCTGGAAAAAGTAGTAAACCTACAACTAACTGGCTATCTGGAAAGAAATTATATTCTTTTCCCATCACAATTTGGCTTCCGTAAGTATTTCAGTATGGAAACCCTCCTCATCTCACTCACAGACTACCTCCTCAGATTGGACAAAGGCCACTCGTACATACTTGCACTGCTAGACATATCCTTGGCCTTTGACACCATAAGCCATAATATCCTACTTGATCGGCTCTATGAAATTGGTATCTCAGGTACACCTCTCCACTGGTTCAAATCCTATCTAAAAAATAGACAATATAAAGTTAGAATAGGTAACCATCTCTCCAAATCAATTGACCTACCACAAGGTGTTCCTCAAGGCTCCTCATTATCCTCTACCCTTTTCAACATCTACCTTCTGCCACTCTGCCACCTCTCACACACTTCATATATGCGTATGACGTACAAATTGTCATTCCTATCACTGACTCCCTACCTAAAGCTCTCAAAACCTGGGAAACCTCTCTCTCTGCAATCAACAACCTCCTCACTAACCTCAACCTCACACTCAACACATCCAAAACATAATTCATGATAATTACACCCCAACACAACCCCTTCACCCCTTCCCAAACACAACACCCTCCCTCCCACAATCTCCTTCACACAAACACGCAAGAAACCTAGGCGTCATCATTGACAATCAACTCAACCTAAAAATTTTTATTAACACCACAATGAAAGAATGTTATTTCAAACTACAAACCCTAAAAAAGCTAAAACCCCTCCTTCACTTCAACGACTTCCGTACAGTACTCCAATCCACTATTTTCTCAAAAATCGACCTACTTGCAACACCCTACTTCTCGGCCTTCCCAAAAACACTATTACCCCCCCTCCAAATGCTCCAGAACGCCACGCCCATATTTCTCATTAGCACTCGCAGAAACAAGCATATCACCCTTATTCTCAAAGATCTACACTGGCTCCCAATCCCACATCAAATCCAATATAAAACTCTCACCATCATTCACAAATCCTTACACAACCAAAATATGCACTGGCTCAATAACTCCCTTACTTTCTACAACACCAACAGACACACCTGATCCCGCTACTTAACAATTCTACACACTCCCTCACCTAAGCTTACTCACCACACATCCACTAAAGAGCGTGCACTATCCATTGCAGGGCATACATTATGGAACTCTATGCCTAGTGACCTACGCCAAGAACATTGTTTGAAAAAATTCAAACAAAAGCTAAAAACTTGGCTTTTCATACAGGCATTCTCTTGACCCACTCTTACATGCGCCCAGCATTAACCCTGCTACTTATCTTCCTTTCTCTGCAACGCTCCAGCCTTTCCCCCTAGCCTCTTCCCCTTTCCTGCAAGGCCTCTTCAATTCCTCCGTAACCATGTCATATCTCTGAGCAATTTTTCCTGCGCCTTGCTAATATGTAAATACTATTTTTCTCCTATATACCATGTTATTCATTTACCGTATTTATTCAATTTTGTACGCAGTTCCTCCCTTATTTTAGTCAACCCTCTCCTTGCTGTTACTTGTTTCAGCACTGTTCATTGTAAAGCTGTAGTTATGTTCTGTGTAAACCACTATGATGTTCCCAATGAATGTCAGTCTAGAAAAACTTTAAATAAATAAACAAGTAAATATATCTGGGACTAATCATCCTAACAGTACTGAAAACTGTGGGATGAGATCATAGTGTTAAGGGAAGAAGTATAGACAGTAAAGAAAAGAGGACCAGGGACAGAATATTGAGGTAAACTGACCTATAGAAGAGGAGCAGTGGAGGAAGATCCTTCAGAGGATACCATAAAAGTACAATGGGAGGGATAAGAAAAAAACCATGACTGAAGTCTTTAAATCCAAATGAGTACGGCGTGTCAAGGATTAGATGGTGATCAATGATATCAAATGCAGACTGCACCCAGACTCTCTATCACATCACTCAGATCCCTCACCCAAAAACTGTATACATACAGGTTGATTTTAAAAGCTTTGCTTGTGCAAAAATGCCCACATATGCGGGCCATGCATGAACAATAGAGATTAAAAAAGCTGCAAACTACATGCGTATGTACCCATGTGTGTGTGAGGAATACGAAGGTGGAAGAGGGGCAGAGCATGGGTGAGTCATGGGCAATTTATGGTGATGCCAACCTTACTCACTTAAATCCTAATTTTAAAAACAAAAACCCTCAGTGTGTGTATGCTGGATCTCTGCATAACTTTATTGCTGCTCCTGATGAGGAGCAAGACTGTAGATCTCAAGTTTTAGAACTTATAGGACAGGGTGAGGCATCTGGGAGAACTGGGCAGCATGCAGGATGAAGAACCAGAGGGTCTGAAAGCCCTCACTATTACCTGGACAACTTATGGACTAATGATAAAACTGGGAATGTGCCTCACATGAGTATGTTTTACAATTTGCTGACATATGTGTGTAAAACCCGACATGGTCCTATTGAAGAAATGCGTGTGCTAGCTGTGCTCGAGTAACCACTTTAAATTAGAAGCCTACTTACATGTGGATGGTGCATTTGAAAACATATGATGGTAACTTTGAAACAGGCGTGCAGGTGCAAATGTGCGAATGTTCGTCGATCTGCGCCCAGGTGTGCAGCCATTTTCTATCATACGCACGCATATGTGCACATGTTATAAAATAGCCTTACTGTGTGCACATGTGTGCGCAATTTTAAGTGGATGTGCACCTTTGTGCACAAATGCCACGCCTACTGCATAAGTGGGGAATTTTAAAAGACATGTGTACCACTATTATCAGTTTTACCAGTTCATTCCCAGCTTGCCCAGATAAGGGATAGGCCTTCCAAACCCCTCCAGTTTAATACCTCCCTTCCTTCTGTTGGTCCCGACCATTAAAACCCCACCAATTTGTATATTTATCTTGATATTCTATATTATACGTCATCCCTAGCAGAAGTAAAGTTATGCAGCAGAGGACTCTGGCATGCGCTGTGCATAAGTGTTTACGTGCTAATTTGAAGCTGAAAATCAAGGAACACCCATGCCCCACCTCTGTTTTTGGAACTTTTTATTTGTGCATGCAGCGGGAGACATGCTCATACTTGGGCAGCTTTTAAAACGTCCAGTCTCAAATCTACCCTTATTAGCCAAATTAATAGAAAAAACGGTACAGAAACAACTAGCGGAACACCTTGATAACAATAACTTACTATATTCGTCACAACATGGATTTCGCAAACACTACAGTACAAAAACACTACTCCTCTCACTTACAGACAACATCCTAAGAGGTTTTGATAGTGGAAAACAATACATTCTAATAATGTTAAACTTATCAGCATCCTTTGACACAGTAAACCATAAAATTATACTAAAAAGACTAGAAGAGATTGGACTACACAACAAAACAATAAACTGGTTCAGCTCATATCTAAAAAATAGGTTCTTTCAAGTTCAGATCAACAACACACTATCAGACAAATTCAATCTTGAAACAGGTGTACCGCAGGGATCAGCCTTGTCCGCAGCCCTTTTTAACATATTAACATATTAACATATTAACATATTTAACATATTAAAACAGCCTTTTAATACAACTGCCCACAATGCCCACCAACCCCACTTTGTACCAGTCTCTTCAACAGTCATCCATCAATAACAATGGTCTGGAAACACTTGAACCCATCTCTATCTTAGAGTTACAAACTCTTTTAAGAAGAATGAAACCTTCCTCCCATCCTTTGGATACCATCCCCACCAAACTGCTCCTGGCTATCCCTGACTCCATCGCAAAATCTTTAACGGACATCATAAATTGCTCACTCACCCAAGGTCTATATCCTGACGACCTCAAATTGGCCTCCATCAAACCTCTACTTAAAAAACCCAACTTGGACCCCAAAGACCCTAACAACTTCTGACCCATCGCCAATCTCCCATTTATAGCCAAGATTCTAGAAAAAGTTGTCAACACTCAACTCTCCGACTACATTGAAGAAAATAAAATCCTATTCCCATCACAATACGGATTTCGCAAATCATTGAGCACAGAGTCCCTCCTCATCTCTATGTCTGATTTCATCTTAATGGGCCTTGACAAAGGCCAATCCTTCCTCCTGATTCTACTAGACCTATCAGCTGCCTTTGATACGGTCAACCATTACACTCTCATTTCCATTCTGGCTTCTATAGGCATCTCAAACACCGCACTCTCATGGTTTAAATCTTTTCTTTCCAACAGAGGCTTCAAGGTTAAGATACAGGACAAAGAATCTTCAAGAATGGACGCTCCCATAGGAGTCCCTCAGGGCTCCTCCCTGTCACCTACCCTCTTTAACATCTACCTCTTACCAATCTGCCAACTCCTCTCCAACCTCAACCTCAAACATTTCCTTTACGCTGACGACATCCAAATCGTAATACCCATTAAAGAGTCTTACACAAAAACACTGAATCACTGGGAAAACTGTCTCTTCGAAATTAAACGCCTCCTATCTAACCTAAACCTAGTACTAAACTCCTGTAAAACAGAACTACTATTCATCTCCTCAGATAACAACAACTCCATCTCTAATCTTCCAACCACCCCCACTACTACACATGTGAAAGATCTAGGAGTGTTAATAGACAACCGGATGAACCTTAAAGCTTCCATCAACAGAACCACCAAAGACTGTTTCTATAAACTTCAAGTTCTGAAAAGAATTAGACCACTCTTCCACACTCAAGATTTCAGAACCATCCTTCAAGCTGTCATTTTCTCTAAGATCGACTACTGTAACTCTATCCTTCTGGGCCTACCCTCCTCCTACACTAAACCCCTACAGATGTTACAAAACGCTACGGCAAGATTACTGACAAATTCCAGGAGGAAGGACCATATTACTCCAATCCTAAAAGATCTCCATTGGTTGCCGATTCATTTTAGAATCCTCTACAAATCTCTTTCCATAATACATAAAACCATTCATCAACACTCCCCACTCGACTTACAAATCCCTTTCCAAAAGTATAACTCCTCCAGACCAACCAGAGACGCACTCAGAGGATCCCTCCAAGTACCCCCAGCCAAAACTACTAAACACATCACTCTACGAGATCGGGCCTTCTCAACAGCCGGCCCCCTTTTATGGAACTCCATCCCACCAGACCTCAGACAAGAACCCAGCCTCCCAATCTTCAGGAAAAGACTTAAGACCTGGCTGTTCAAAAAAGCATTCCCGGACACTGATTAACCCTGCAGCCTGTTGAACTACCTCCCATTGTAAAAATGTTAATTTAATGTAAATATCTTTATCTAATGTTATCCTCTCCCTTTCTTCTCTACTCCCAGTTCTAGTACCTTGTTATTTGTAACTGCTTCCTCCTCACTAATAGGTTACTCATTTGTTCTTTGTACACCCCTGTTCTATGTAAACCGGCATGATGTGATTGTATCATGAATGCCGGTATATAAAAATTTTAAATAAATAAATAAATAAATAAATAAATATACATGCTTCCATTATGCCATCTACTAGCAGGATTAGGAATCATACATTACATTTATGCAGATGATATTCAATTAATTCTACCAATCGACGACAAAATAGAAAAAAACATTAAGCCTAGCTAACATGTACCTAGACATCATAAAACAACTATTAAACTGAATGGAACTAGTGATCAATATTGAAAAAACGGAATTTCTACACTTAGAAAGAAAAATTATCAAAATAATTCAAACCACAATTATACTTAAAAACAACCAGAAAATAGAACTAGCGGAAAAAGTAAGGAACCTTGGAATAATAATGGACCCCAAAATTAATCTAAAACAACACATATCGCTAAAATAAAAGAAGGCTATGCTAAACTCATGATCCTCAGAAAACTTAAACCGTTACTAACTCCTGCAGATTTCAGAATAGTGCTCAGGCACTAGTTTTCACCAGTACTGATTACTGTAATGCACTTTTTCTAGGATTCCCAAATACAACAATAAGACCACTTCAAGTTCTACAAACACAGCAGCAAGAATACTAACTGGAAAAAGAAGAAGAGACCATATAACAAAGTCTGGCCGAACTTCACCGGCTACTAGGGATGTGAATCGTTTTTTGACGATTTAAAATATCGTCCGATATATTTTAAATCGTCAAAATCATTAGGGCCACGATACAATACCAATTCCCTAAAACCCACCCCCGACCCTTTAAATTAAATCCCTCCCCCTCCCGAACCCCCCCCCCCCAATGCCTTAAATTACCTGGGGGTCCGTAGCGGCGGTCCACAGCTTAAATTACCTCCGTAGCGGCGGTCCGTAGCTAAATCGGGGGAAGGGGGAGAGCAGGAAAACCGGCACACTAAACCGTGTAGTCTTCAGCCGGCGCCATTTTGCAAAATGGCCGCCGCAAAATGGCGGCGGCCATAGACCAAAACGATTCGACTCAGGAGGTCGTTTCGGACCCCCGCTGGACTTTTGGCAAGTCTTGTGGGGGTCAGGAGGCCCCCCCAAACTGGCCAAAAGTTCCTGGGGGTCCAGCGGGGGTCAAGGAGCGATTTCCTGCCGCGAATCGTTTTCCGTACGGAAAATAGCACCGGCAGGAGATCGACTGCAGGAGGTTGTTCAGCGGGGGTCAGGAACCCTCGCTGAACGACCTCCTTCAGTCGATCTCCTGCCGGCGCCATTTTCTGTACGGAAAACAATTTGCGGCAGGAAATCGCTCCTTGACCCCCGCTGGACCCCCAGGAACTTTTGGCCAGCTTGGGGGGGCCTCCTGACCCCCACAAGACTTGCCAAAAGTCCAGCGGGGATCCGGAACGACCTCCTGCATCGAATCGTTTTGGTCTATGGCCGCCGCCATTTTGCGGCGGCCATTTTGCAAAATGGCGCCGGCTGAAGACTACACGGTTTAGTGTGCCAGTTTTCATGCTCTCCCCCTTCCCCCGATTTAGCTACGGACCACCGCTACAGAGGTAATTTAAGCTGTGGACCGCCGCTACGGACCCCCAGGTAATTTAAGGCATTTGGGGGGGATTTAATTTAAAGGGTCGGGGTGGGTTTTAGGGGGTTTTAGTTGCCGTGTTTTAGTGTGCCGCTGGACCCCCAGGTAATTTAAGGCATTTGGGGGGGTTCGGGAGGGTGGGGGATTTAATTTAAAGGTCGGGGGTGGGTTTTAGGGGGTTTTAGTGTGCCGGCTCACGATTTTAACGATTTTCACGATACTTTACACACCCAAACGGCAACAATACGATTCCCTCCCCCTCCCAGCCGAAATCGATCATTAAGACGATCGAGGACACGATTCACATCTCTACTGGCTACCCATAGCACAAAGAATAAAATACAAAGCACTATGCACCATATATAAACTAATACATGATGAAAAATCGGATTGGCTAAACACTGCACTACGGGTACACGTACCACTCAGGAACCTTTGTTCAGCAAACAAAGCTCTCAACCATTCCCTCAGTCAAGACAGCGAGACTAACCCAGGTAAGAGAAAGGGCATTGTCTTTAGCAGGACCCACACTCTGGAACACAATGCCTTTGGAGATCAGATTACAGAGAGACCCCAAAACATTCAAGAGAAGTCTAAAGACATGGCTTTTTAACCAAGCCTTTTATAAAGAGACCGGAGAATAGAAAATACACTGGAATAAACAGAAGAGCACTGGCACTCAGCACTATTCGCATAAATGTGCATTACAATATTTTAACAAATTGAGTACAAAATGAATGTAATAAAATAACACAGTAAATTATTTTTTTTTTTACCTGTACCTTCTAGGTACACCTGGCCAGAACCTACATCACTAAACATTTGTATGTATTTTTATGATTTAACGTAACCGAAAATTAATGGCACCTGTTAGAATGTACTATAGTACGCTTACTCCAAACTTACTTATGTGCCTACATATAAACCATTGCGATGGTATATAACTTAGCGATGGTATAGAAAAGACTTTAAATAAATAAATAAATAAATAAATAAATAAATAAATATTTCTGCATCCCCTGATTGATGCGCATGTTGGGCTTTTAAATTTCACCATTATGCGTGTCAGCACTCACATGATTAAAAATTCTTAGCATATCCTCGCTTGCGTGCTGATGCTCATATATATGTGCGCACACACCCTAGTTTGATAATCAACCTCACAGTGTGATTTGACTTTCACAATTTAAATAGCTGGTTTTAAAGCATGAAGTTTTAAGGTGAATTTTAAAAGCCTGGCATGCACATGAAATAGGGGATGCATGAAGAAGTCTGACAGTATTTTAAAAAGCATCCAGATATGAGCGTAAAACCCACTGCACACACATTTTTAAAATTTTCCAAAAATGGACAGGGATTGGGCATGGTCTGGATTGGGCATGGGCATTTTAGGGCCTGGCCAAGAGTTGTGCATGAAAATACTTACACATACTGGTACATGCTGAGGTCCTCCGCCACGTAACTTTACTTCTGCTATGGATGATGTGTAAGTTATTGAATAAAAGGATTTAGCATTTCTGAGGGGTTTAAATGGTCTGCGGTAACTGGGGAAGGAGGGGTAAGCTATCAAATCAGAGGACTTTGGAAGACCTCTCTGTTAACTGGGTGAACTGGTAGACAAACTGGAAAACTGACATTGGCATGGGTGAGCGCCACTTTTAAAATCCCTCGTCTTACATGGTAGAAGTGGTATTTGCTCGTCCATGCATGCACTCACTTAAAATTTGGCGCACATGTGTGAGCAGCCAGGCTATTTTTAAAAAATGTGTGCAAGTACATGTGCAAGTTATAAAATTCCCACATCCCTGGGTGCCGGTCGACGCAAAAAGTTACCGTCCCTGTGTATACAGCTTGCAAAATTCTTGTGTGCGTACTTCCAAATCCTGCCCTGGAATGCTATTGAAATGCCCTCTTCTGTACTGGAACATAAGTTTGCAAGAAATGGTAAATTAGTGCATATTTTTGACCTTCTGAAAATTAGTTTACCACGCACAAAAGCTACTTCTACATACAGGTGCCAATTTTACATGCACAAACCCTGCGCCACTTTTGAAATTTCATCCCATATTGTATATAACTAATATTGTTGATTCTTTCCTGTCATTTTAAAATCATAGCACATCCCTAAAATATATTGGCTAGATATAATTAAAATGTATTTGAAAGATAAATCCCTTCCCCCTCCCCCAACAAAATACAAATGTTATCGAGCTTAAACTTTAATTTAGCACTGAATGAAAAGAATGTTGTCTTTATTTTTATATGCACTATATGATGTTTTTTCAGCTAGTATGTGCCTGGGAATCATCCTTAGTTTGTCTCATTATCCATCATCTCCTGTAAGGTGTATGGATCAGAGTGATTCTTTGCATGGGTCCCTAATGAAGTGTAAATATATCAGATGTGAGTATTTATGTGCAGGAGATGTTGCTAAGTTTTACAGAGGATGTGATTAAAAAAAAAGAAACAGCGACCCTAAAGGGCCGTAGCTCTAATCCCTTCAGCAGATTTTTTATTTACAGCTTTGCAGGGCTCAGGATACACATTGGCAGTCACTCAATATCAACACTCTTTGTATTCTGCTGTATTAGTTTACCATATGTGTATTTAGACAATATGTTTACTTGGCTACTTTTCTCTCCTGACTCCCAAGTGGAGGAGTAACCCAGAGGTTAGATCAGTGGGTTACAAAAACCAGGCTTTGAATCCTGCTGATGCTCCTTGTGACCTTAGGTAAGTAACTTCCCCCCCTCCAATTCTTCAGGTACAAATTTAGATGATAAACCTGCTGGGGATTGGAAAACACCGATTGCAGCTGAATTTAATAAGAACATAAGAACATAAGAAAATGCCATACTGGGTCAGACCAAGGGTCCATCAAGCCCAGCATCCTGTTTCCAACAGTGGCCAATCCAGGCCATAAGAACCTGGCAAGTACCCAAAAACTAAGTCTATTCCATGTAACCATTGCTAATGGCAGTGGCTGTTCTCTAAGTGAACTTAATAGCAGGTAATGGACTTCTCCTCCAAGAACTTATCCAATGCTTTTTTAAACACAGCTATACTAACTGCACGAACCACATTCTCTGGCAACAAATTCCAGAGTTTAATTGTGCGTTGAGTAAAAAAGAACTTTCTCCGATTAGTTTTAAATGTGCCCCATGCTAACTTCATGGAGTGTCCCCTAGTCCTTCTACTATCCGAAAGAGTAAATAACCGATTCACATCTACCCGTTCTAGACCTCTCATGATTTTAAACACCTCTATCATATCCCCCCTCAGTTGTCTCTTCTCCAAGCTGAAAAGTCCTAACCTCTTTAGTCTTTCCTCATAGGGGAGCTGTTCCATTCCCCTTATCATTTTGGTAGCCCTTCTCTGTACCTTCTCCATCGCAATTAAATCTTTTTTGAGATGCGGCGACCAGAATTGTACACAGTATTCAAGGTGCGGTCTCACCATGGAGCGATACAGAGGCATTATGACATTTTCCGTTTTATTCATCATTACTTTTCTAATAATTCCCAACTTTCTGTTTGCTTTTTTGACTGCCACAGCACACTGAACCGACAATTTCAATGTGTTATCCACTATGACACCTAGATCTCTTTCTTGGGTTGTAGCACCTAATATGGAACCCAACATCGTGTAATTATAGCATGGGTTATTTTTCCCTATATGCATCACCTTGCACTTATCCACATTAAATTTCATCTGCCATTTGGATGCCCAATTTTCCAGTCTCACAAGGTCTTCCTGCAATTTATCACAATCTGCTTGTGATTTAACTACTCTGCACAATTTTGTGTCATCTGCAAATTTGATTATCTCACTCGTCGTATTTCTTTCTAGATCATTTATAAATATATTGAACAGTAAGGGTCCCAATACAGATCCCTGAGGCACTCCACTGTCCACTCCCTTCCACTGAGAAAATTGCCCATTTAATCCTACTCTCTGTTTCCTGTCTTTTAGCCAGTTTGCAATCCACGAAAGGACATCGCCACCTATCCCATGACTTTTTACTTTTCCTAGAAGCCTCTCATGAGGAAATTTGTCAAACGCTTTCTGAAAATCCAAGTATACTATATCTACCGGTTCACCTTTATCCACATGTTTATTAACTCCTTCAAAAAAGTGAAGCAGATTTGTGAGGCAAGACTTGCCCTGGGTAAAGCCATGCTGACTATATTCCATTAAACCATGTCTTTCTATATGTTCTGTGATTTTGATGTTTAGAACACTTTCCACTATTTTTCCTGGCACTGAAGTCAGGCTAACCAGTCTGTAGTTTCCCGGATCGCCCCTGGAGCCCTTTTTAAATATTGGGGTTACATTTGCTATCCTCCAGTCTTCAGGTACAATGGATGATTTTAATGATAGGTTACAAATTTTTACTAATAGGTCTGAAATTTCATTTTTTAGTTCCTTCAGAACTCTGGGGTGTATACCATCCGGTCCAGGTGATTTACTACTCTCAGTTTGTCAATCAGGCCTACCACATCCTCCAGGTTCACCGTGACCTGATTCAGTCCATCTGAATCATCACCCATGAAAACCTTCTCCATTACGGGTACCTCCCCAACATCCTCCTCAGTAAACACCGAAGCAAATAAATCACCCAATCCTTCCGCGATGGCCCCATCTTCTCTAAGCGCCCCTCTAACCCCTCGATCATCTAACGGTCCAACTGACTCCCTTACAGGCTCTCCGCCTCGGATACATTTAAAAAAGTTTTTACTGTGAGTTTTTGCCTCTACAGCCAACTTCTTTTCAAATTCTCTCTTAGCCTGTCTTATCAATGTCTTACATTTAACTTGCCAATGTTTATGCTTTATCCTATTTTCTTCTGTTGGATCCTTCTTCCAATTTTTGAATGAAGATCTTTTGGCTAAAATAGCTTCTTTCACCTCCCCTTTTAACCATGCCGGTAATCGTTTTGCCTTCTTTCCACCTTTCTTAATGTGTGGAATACATCTGGACTGTGCTTCTAGAATGGTATTTTTTAACAATGACCACGCCTCTTGGACATTTTTTACTTTTGTAGCTGCTCCTTTCAGTTTTTTTCTAACAATTTTTCTCATTTTATCAAAGTTTCCCTTTTGAAAGTTTAGCACGAGAGCCTTGGATTTGCACACTGTTCCTTTTCCAGTCATTAAATCAAATTTGATCATATTATGATCACTATTGCCAAGCGGCCCCACCACCGTTACCTCTCTCACCAAGTCCTGTGCTCCACTGAGAATTAGATCTAAAATTGCTCCCTCTCTCGTCGGTTCCTGAACCAATTGCTCCATAAAGCTATCATTTATTCCATCCAGGAACGTTATCTCTCTAGCGTGACCCGATGATAAATTTACCCAGTCTATATTGAGGTAATTGAAGTCTCCCCATTATTACTGCACTACCAATTTGGTTAGCTTCCCTAATTTCTCTTAGCATTTCACTGTCCATCTCACCATCTTGACCAGGTGGACGGTAGTATACCCCTATCACTGTAGTCTTCCCTGATACACAAGGGATTTCTACCCATAAAGATTCAATTTTGTATTTAGTCTCATGCAGGATGTTTATCCTGTTGGACTCTATGCCATCCCGGACATAAAGCGCCACACCTCCTCCCGACTGCTCCTCTCTGTCATTGCGATATAATTTGTACCCCGGTATAGCACTTTCCCATTGGTTATCCTCTTTCCACCATGTCTCTGAGATGCCAATTAAGTCTATGTCATCATTTACTGCTATACATTCTAATTCTCCCATCTTACTTCTTAGACTTCTGGCATTAGCATACAAACATTTCAAAGTTTGTTTTTTGATTGTATTTTTATTCTGCTTTTTAATTGATAGGGATAAGTTAGAATTTTTTAGCTCAGGTGAGTTTTTAGTTACAGGCACTTGGACTACTTTTCTAATTATTGGAACCTCACTGTCGGGATGCCCTAATTCTAATGCATCATTAGTATCCTTTAAAGATACGTCTCTCCGAACCATGCGCTGCTGAGCGACTGTCGGCTTTCCCCTTTGTCCTAGTTTAAAAGCTGCTCTATCTCCTTTTTAAAGGTTAGCGCCAGCAGTCTGGTTCCACCCTGGTTAAGGTGGAGCCCATCCCTTCAGAAGAGACTCCCCCTTCCCCAAAAGGTTCCCCAGTTCCTAACAAAACTGAATCCCTCTTCCTTGCACCATCGTCTCATCCACGCATTGAGACTCCGGAGCTCTGCCTGCCTCTGGTGACCTGCGCGTGGAACAGGGAGCATTTCAGAGAATGCTACCCTGGAGGTTCTGGATTTAAGCTTTCTACCTAAGAGCCTAAATTTGGCTTCCAGAACCTGCCTCCCACATTTTCCTATGTCGTTGGTGCCCACGTGTTTGAAGGGTCCGAAAAAGTGGAATCTGAATCACATAAAAATGAGTTCTGTATCTGCTTGAGCTGGGCACAATGTCTTAGGGGGTTTATTTTTATACTTTATTTTTCTTTTGGTCCTGACTGATCCTGCACATGTGAACCTCCATCCTAGTTACAGTATGACCTAACATTGCCCACAGTCATAGATGCTGGGGAGAGGAGCAAGGAAAGAGTGCAGGAAAGAGAAGAGTAGGAGGGAAGCCATGAAGCAGGAGACGAGAGAGGCCCCACAAGCTCTCATTCTCATTTGTCAGGGTTATTGTTTTTCACATTTATGCCTTGCCCTCAAACCCCATAAGGAAGATTTGGCTGTCACACCCAGATTTCCTATATGACATGATGTAGGAAAGCAACTGGGCTATCAGTTTGGTAAAATAGTAAATAATTAAGAACTTATTTGACCAAGCGCACAGCTAAATATTTTTTTTTTCTGTGAAAATTTACAGAGACAGAAGGTTCTGAGAGACGGGAGGAGCAGCTGATAAAGTCCCATTCCAAAGAAGTATGGACAGGGCAGAAACAGATAACCAAAAACCCGTTAATCTAATCTGAGTGGTGGGCAAATCAATGAATATACTGCTAAAGCCAATGATAGTGAACTATACAAAAAAAAAGCAGTAAAGAAGATATATATATATAAATTACTGCATTTTGAATACATAATAAATTAATCAATATAATACACACAGGCAAAATAAAAACAGAGTTTATGCAATATCATATTATAATACAAAACCTGACATGGCCATGTCTCGGCAATACAGGTGAAAATTTTACAACTAATTTCAAAATAGAATCCTTTATTGTCTTATGCTTTTTTGAAAATTACTATCAGAATATGTTTTATGTGTCTTTCTAATCTGACATTGCTGTCTACATGCTCTTCTTATGCAATGAGTTATGAGTTCTAATATTATGCTTGGTTGATAAATTACCAGACATATATATAAGCAACTACAATGTCCAACACATTGGTCACTCAAAATGAATTGTTAAAGGTGGATTTTAAAAGCCTGCAGTGCACCGAAATCAGGAGACATATGCACAAGTCGGGCTTGCATGTGTCCACCGAATTTTAAAAGAAGCCCAGATGCACATATATCCCCGTTGCATGCACATTTCAAAAGTTAAAAAAAAAAAGGTGTGGTGCGGGCATGGACTGGGTGGGGCATCAATATTTCAGGGCATAGTCAAGAGAAGTGCGGGTAAATACATGCCTGGGTGTGTGCCCAGATCCCCTGCCTCATAAGTTTACTTCTGCTGTGGACAAGGTGCAAGTTGAAAAATAAAAAGAAAGCAGTTTCTGATGGGTTGAAAAGGTCTGGGGTAACTGGTGGTGGGGGGGGGGGGGGTGGCGGGAGTGCAGACTATCAAACTAGGGGAGGTTTGGAGGACCTAGCTATTAAATAGGGAAACTGGTAGATGAACTGGTGAAACTGGGAATGGCATGAGTTACATTTAGCGGCTCATTGGAAGGGCTCTGCGAGCTACCTCACTCACCCCCTAGGTGGTGGGACACATCCGGCTGTCTGAGCGCCGCCCAGCCTCTCTTCCCGCCACAGTCCCTTAGGCACGTGCGCACACATCTGCATACATTACACAATCCCTGTGGTGGGAAATGCTGAGTGGTGCCCTCCTATGACATCAAGCTGAACTGTCTATTTAAGCAAGTGCCTCGCAGTACTAGCTTGCCTCAGCAACAGATTTCCTCCCTTAGCAGTGTGTGTTGCCTTTGAGTTCCTGGTTCCTGTGTCCTGCATTCCTGATTCTTCATCCAACGTTGCCTCATCCAGCCTTGCCTTGTCCAAGCTTCCTGGTCCAGCATTGCCTTGTATTGCCCATCTCATCCAGTATTTTCCATGTGTCCTCATCCACACTTGGCCTGACTCCCGGATCTGACCTCTTGTCTGGACCTGACCACGATTGCCTGATGCCTGGACTTGACATCTTGCCTGGACCTGACTACCCTTGTCTGCCTCCTGCCCAACCTTGGACTCTTGTTCTAGCCACCATCCTATGGACAGCCTAAGACCTGCTGGCTGCCAGAACCCAAGGACTCAAACTGTATGGGAGGTAGCTGGTAGAGGTGAAGCTCCAGTCTGTCTTGCTGCAGATCATGTTCACCAGCTGCTGGTGTTTGCCTACGAGGCTGTGTCAACTATGTCACAGCAGGGTACACACCCACACCACCCTTCACAGCATGGACACATGTCCTTTTTAAAGTTTTCCAATCTTGACTATAGAGATTGAAAAATCATCAAAAGTATTTACATTAAATATATGAAAATAATAAAAGGGCTGAAAATGTTTATTACTAGTGATGGCAGTTATAAGATTTGCATTTTTATTTATTTATTTAACACTTTTTTTATACCGGCATTCGTAGGACACATCATGTCGGTTTACAAGTAACTGAGAAAGGAAATTACAATGAACAAGGGAAGGGCCAACTGGGTAATATGCGAAATACAAAGGAGGAGAGTCAACGAGCAGAATTACAACTTTTTGCATTCAAGTGAGGGTTAAATATGCAAAATAACTTATAAACAAAGTAAACGAGGCATGTACATTTGAGGAATTAGCATATGAGGGCTTATTTACAGTATGAGGAGGCAAGTGTACATATGTATAGTTAAATGCTAGTGAGGGGGAGTAAGGAGGGAGAGTGAAACATCAAGAAATGTGAAACATCAAGAAAATGAAAAAGAGATCTTGATGTGTGAGCTGTCTGAGGTTTTCCCTTTCTTAAATGACAGTAGACATTTTATGTCTGTATGAATTGATTGATGATTGGATGGTAAAATCATATTAATATTTTAATAAAAATAAAAATTAATAAAAAATAAAAACAAAAAATAACAAACATAAAATTGTTGAAGTACTAAGGAAAACTAGAGTGTAATCATTAAGAATATTTTAAGTGACCAGTGTATTGGACATTATTGTTGCATATATATATTATGCTTTCTACCATTATGAATTTATTTCTAAATAAAAATGAATTTAAAAAATATGTAATACAAATAAAATAAATCAAACGGTCTGAACAATTGGTATATCAATAAAACAAAGAATATATAAAACAATTATAAATAATGGGAACACCTTTCTTTACCAAAAAAAGGAAAAAAAAACCATAAGAACAAGTTTGTGAAGTACATATTTAAGCAGAAAAAGCATGTAGGCAAGAATGGAAATACAACTGATAAAGTGATAAAGGTAATTCAGAAGTTCCTAATTAGGGGCCAGTGATCTCTAAAACACAAAAGAACCATTTGCACAAAATTATAGAGAATAAAAATATACACTATAAATTAATAGAAATAAAACATTAAAAAATAAGTAAAAATAAGTAAAACATATAAACAATTTAATGGTAATATTAAGAATATGAATTATAAAAATATATAGTCACAGGTGTGCTTTGGTTCTTTCTTCAGTGATTGCATTTGAATTTCAGAAAGCAACAACACTATTCAAATGACAAGCCTAAAAATGTGTTTCCTGGAACAAAGCAAGCCTTGGTCTTTATATTCTGTCATGTTCTATTTTTATTTCTATAACTCTCAGGTACCAATGTTGCAAGAACCCCATCTTAATGAGATTGAACATGGAAGAAGAGTAGGTGGACCAATGTTGTTCTGTGACATCCAACATGGAAAAGGATGGGGTGGTTAAAATATTTAACATAGTAACATAGCAAATGATGGCAAATGAAAATCGAAAAGGTCCATTCAGTCTTTCCAGCAAGATTCTTCTCTTTTAGGGTAATATCAGCTTCTGCTCCATACATGCTACCCCCGAGTCACAATATAAACTTTACGGTGAATTTAAAAAGCTGGGCGTTCACCAAAATCGTAAGATATGTACACATGTAAGATATGCACGTGTCCACTCGATTTTAAAGCTGCCTCCATGCGCGTATATCATCCGATACAGGAATATCTCATTTTGAACAAAACAGTGGAATGGTGTGGGTGAGGCATAGGAATTCTTGGGCAGGGCCAAGAGATGTGAATGCAAGTGCCTATATGTCTTAGTGCACTCCCAGATCCAGTGCCGCAAACGTTTATTTCTGCTATGGAGGAGGTGTAAATAAAAAAAATAAAATATAAGCATCCCTGAAGGGGTTAAAGAGTCTGGGGTAACTGGGGGAGTGCAGGCTAAAGAACCAAGGAAGATTGGAGAACCTAGCTCTAGACTTGGACAAATTAGTGAAACTGCTCATAGCATAGAAGCACAACTGTTATAAAACTCCTCCACTTGCGTGGATCAAACCTGCCTTTATGTGGCTGTGTGCACCCACTTGTAAAAACTGGGTGCACACCTACATGCACCTAGGCTATTTTATAACATACACACATATGTGCATGGCATGTTATAAAATTGCTGTGTCTCTGGGTGTGTGCCAACACACATTTGTACATGTGTGCCAACACACCCATTTAAAAGTTACTATCTCTATGTGCAGTAGAAAGGTTACCCCAATTTTTCATTTCCATTCCCTAGTTAGCAGGGATCATCTATGTTTTCCCCATAGCCCTTTGAATTATTTTACTGTTCTTTCCCTCACTCTCTCCTACAGGAGGGCATTCCATGCATTTATTTTGCATAGATACAGCATGATACGTTTCATCTGACATTAACAACTTAGAAAACAAATACCTGGTGCAGGCGAAATTTAGTCAAAATGCTGCAGTATTTGACTCTGCATTCTTTCACCAATGAAGGTCTACCTAATATAATTAAAATGTGAATACCATATAATAGTGCAATTAAGTGAATAGTTTCACAAAGAATTTTCTTCAATGACTAACTTTTTACATGCACAAGCTGTGTTTTTAAAACAGTTTTATTGCAAACACTTTAAAAAGTATATATCAATTTTACCTGCACTGCTTGGGTTGGTGATCTATACATACCTATTAGCTAAGGATGATCTCAAGCCAACATGAAAGGGGCAAAATAGAGCAAACAGTGGTATAAAGACGTCAAGGACCCCAAAGAGAGGAAAGCAGTACAAAAAGAGGCATGAAAACCCCAAGGCATAGAATGAGGTGTATGACAGAAAGAAGAGTGACTTTAACATTCTAAGGCAGAGAGATAGGTTATGGCAGTAAGCATAGTGGCATGAATACCTAAAGGACACTAAGTTAGGCATAACACATCAGGAGGAATGGCATATAAACTGCTAGGTGCAGAGTACAGATTGAGGAAAGAGGAGTGGCATCAATACTGACACTGAGTGAGGAAAAAGAGAGCAAAGGAAATGGCATCAACACTCCAGACCTTGAGTGAGGCCTAAAACAGCAAGAGTTATTGCATCAAAACCCCAAAGCACAGAGTGCAGAGTAAGACATCAAAAGGACTGGCATCAATTTAGCAAGGCATTGAACCAAGAGAGAGGAAAGACAGGCAGAGCAGGTTGGAAAGTAACAGTAGCCTAATAACAGGTATTGAATCAGAAATGAGGCAATTCATCATAAGCAGACAAGGCAGGGTGGCAGCTGCAGCAACAGCAGCAAAGCTCAAGATCCCAAGGTATCCTGAGAGGAGTAGGGAAAAAGGTTTTCCTCTTGTTTATCTTTTTCTTTTTGGGGCCAAAACACCCCAGTATAACCCCAGTATAACTAGTTGCTTCTAGGCCTGGAAGCAACTGTGGAACAACAACACAACAAGGCTTGGAGCCAAGAGAGATGCAGGGCAGGAGGAGAAGGCTGGGCATCAGCCACAAAAATGCCAAACTAGATGCCTATAATCCCTTTCACCCATTGGTCAGGTCACACAGTACATCCAGCATATAAGGATCCAGCTGGATGAGGGGTATTAGCTAATTTTGCAGTTCTAACTACAACTATTTCATGAGCACCAACACTGCTGTTAGTCTCTGTTCCTCCCAGAAGCCCTATAACTGCTCCTCCTGGATATGATTATGACAGTAACCTCACTCAGGATGGCTGTTGTTGAATTCAGGTTGTTCATCACATCTTTGAAGGGGTTTAAGACTTGACTGCCTATGTCTTGTGTAACCGATCCCAATGAAACAGGGGATAATCCACACCAAGCTCAGTTTTCAAAAACAACTCATGAATGGGTGTATCTTACTACAATAAACTTTGTAACTGGTGCCTACATTCTGATTAAGTTGGCATACAAGCTGCTTCCCACCCTTTATGCTCTGGATAAAATGTCCCACTATTGTTTCACACATCTTTATCAGTTTCCGCAGGACAAAGCAGCTGCCTTCCTTGGTCCTCAGTGAGTTTCTTATTTTCAAGTGCGGCAATTGTGCAAAGCATTAGATCCCCTGGAAGCACCATCTCCCACTTCTCTGGATGTGTTCCTCCCTCTTTCTGTAACAACAACAACACAAATACAGAAATGGTCATTTGTTTCCAGCCTAGCACCAGCCCTCAATCAACTCCTTTATTGCCACTACAATATGGAATAAGGTATCACTAGGGCAATCATTTCCCTGATGATCTACATTATCACATTTGATGCTGCTTTCTTCTTGTCCTGGGACAGTGATGCAAAAGATTTTCATTCTTCTTTCTAGCGGACTGTTATGGGGGTGGGGACTGCTGACCTGCTGCCTCATTGAGGGGAAAGTCCTGAGGAGTTAACTTGGGAGGTGGACCCCCTTTGCAGTGGCTTTCCTGCTCCTCTGCTGCTTTGAGTGGAAGATGGGATCTCCAGACTAGTGAACTCAAAAAATATTTCTCTCCTCAGGCTTATAAATCCTTTCTATGTAAGCATACAAAAAACAAACCACAGTATTAGAGGAAACAATCTCTCACACTCTCTTCATTTAAATAATATCAAAATATTTATGGGAAATCGTATCAGAAAATAATGTGCTCTTACAGTCATCTGGCTCTTGCCCACAAAGGGATGCAACCAGTTTTGTGAATATGGCACTTATGATAACTTCATTTAGGGGTAGATTTTAAAAGGGTTACGCGCATAGGTTATGCGCGTAATCCCCCAAAACCTACCACAACCCCCCTGCGCGCGCAAACGCCGGGACGCGCATAAGCCCCGGGGCTTTCCTGGGGGGGGGGGGGGGGAGGCGTGTTGGGAGGCGTGTCGCGGCGGCGCGTCATTCGGGGGCGGAGACACAGGTGTGGTTCCGGCCCAGGGGCGTTTCGGGGGCATGGCCAAGGCCTCCGAAACAGCTCCTGGGCCAGGGAATTGCGCGCCAGCCAGCCGGCCTGCGCGCGTGAGTTAGGCAAGCGTAACTTTTAAAACAAAGGTGGGGGGGTAGATAGGGCTGGAGGGGTGGGGTTAAGTAGGGGAAGGGAGGGGAAGGTGTGGGGGGGTGGAAGGAAAGTTCCCTCCGAGGCCGCTCCGATTTCGCATATCTATTAAAATCTGTGTATCTTTTTTACTCAACGCATAATTAAACTCTGGAACTTTTTGCCAGAGGATGTGGTTAATGCAGTTAGTATAACTGTGTTTAAAAAAGGATTGGATAC
Organism: Rhinatrema bivittatum; assembly: GCF_901001135.1. Lineage (NCBI taxonomy): Eukaryota > Metazoa > Chordata > Amphibia > Gymnophiona > Rhinatrematidae > Rhinatrema > Rhinatrema bivittatum. The sequence continues at coordinate 30,543,993 of NC_042615.1, read as the reverse complement.
GTTCTTGGAGGAGAAGTCCATTACCTGCTATTAATTAAGTTGACTTAGAAAATAGCCACTGCTATTACTAACAACGGTAATATGGAATAGACTTAGTTTTTGGGTACTTGCCAGGTTCTTATGGCCTGGATTGGCCACTGTTGGAAACAGGATGCTGGGCTTGATGGACCTTTGGTCTGACCCAGTATGGCATGTTCTTAAGTACTTTTGTTCGCGCACCAGGCGCAAACAAAAGTATGCCGGATTTTAATAGATACACGGATTTTAATAGATACGCGAAATCGGAGAGGCCTCAGAGGGTTAATATTTAAATAGAACCCCAGCTCCCTCTATCCATTGCTTATATTATGCCTCCAAATCAATACCCATTTTCTAATATGTTAACTTATTCTCAGTTGGATTTCCTGCTTTTCTGTATATTATATTTACTCTTGTTACATTCCTATAGTCCACTGCCAGTCCCTGTTTGATGTAATTTTTCTACCTGCATTTTGATGTAAACCGATATGATGTATCTACTAATATCGGTATAGAAAAGCCATTAGAGATCCAAGATGGTGTTCGGGTAAGATGTGTGTGAGCGTCTCTCCTACCTTCGTAATTGAATTCTTGATCATGCCGCATTCGGCCCGAAAAAGGAGGGCAAGGGAGAGTCAAGCATCGGAGCCTCCCCAGACCCAGCCTGTAGTGGGCCCGATGGACGCTCACATCTGCCGGGAAAGAGCTGCTCCGGTTGTGGGTTCGCTGACCGAAGTTCGGGGGGAAAAGGTGCCTGAACTCGGTCCTGAACTTTGTACATCATTGTCCCCGGAGGAAAGGTCACCACCCAAAAATCCCACGATGAGACACGACCAGCAGCACCGAGGGGAAACGGAGGCACCAGGAATGGGTGCATCGTGGAACCCTTCTCCAGAGCTGGTGTTTGCAGGGGGAAGTGACTCACCTCAAAGCCACTCTGAAAGGGAGTCGGGATTAGACACAATGAGAGAGGAACAGCTCCAACAGAAAGGAGGACTTGTACAGAAATTTGAATCATTTCAAGAACTGGTAAGGCCTCAAGCTTTCTCATTGGAAACTATCTGGGAGGCTATTCAAACATTAAACACTAATATTACAACTAAAGTAACTAATCTTACTGGAACTGTAACGATTTTAGAGAATCAAGTTGATAAAGTGGAATTGGGGCTTGTGGAGAGCAAACAGCTTTTGCAAGCCTCTGAGGTGAAAATCCAGAGTGGTATCAATCTTCAACAGGAATTAATGAAAGAAAATCAAAGTCTCCAACTTAGGGCCTTATTTTCCAATATCGCATTGGTAACGCATTAGGGGGCGTTACCAATGCAAATGAGGCTTCTTTCGGTTTTATCGCGGTGCATGATATTTGCCAGTTTCATGTATCGCGGTGCACTTTTTGGAGATAGTCCCAGACAGGGGAGGGAGGGAGAGAGAGAGAGAGAGAGAGAGAGAGAGAGAGAGAGAGAGAGAGAGAGAGAGAGAGAGAGAGAGAGAGAGAGAGAGACGAGAGAGAGAGAGAGAGAGGAGAGCACCTTACTATAGTGCCTATGCCCTACATAGGTATTTGAATCCCTATGGGAGGGCTACCTACTAACTCGGGGTGGGGATTAGGTATGAGTGTCGGGGGTTGGGGGCCACTTTTGCATTCCACATGAGACCCTACTGACAGAACAGTGGTCTCTAGTGCAGATTGCTGGCCGTCGGAGTGAGGACGCTCACACCAAGAAGTGGTTTGGGCAACGTTCTCTCCACCTAGCTTGATGGACCACTCTACCTGGGCAACAACATGCTAGGTGGAGAAAATGTTGGCCAAATCTCCGCTTGGAGTGAGCGTCCTCACTCCGACGGCCAGCAAATCTGCACTAGAGACCACTGTTCTGTCAGTAGGTCTCATGTGGAATGCAAAAGTGGCCCCCAACCCCCGACACTCATACCTAATCCCCACCCCGAGTTAGTAGGTAGCCCTCCCATAGGGATTCAAATACCTATGTAGGGCATAGGCACTATAGTAAGTTTCTCTCCTCTCTCTCTCTCTCTCTCTCTCTCTCTCTCTCTCTCTCTCTCTCTCTCTCTCTCTCTCTCTCTCTCTCTCTCTCTCTCTCTCTCGTCTGGGACTATCTCCAAAAGTGCACCGCGATACATGAAACTGGCAAATATCATGCACCGCGATAAAACCCTGAAAGAATCATCGTGCAGTGGGAAAACATCGCGTGCGGCGCTAATGTTTTCGCGAATGGTGAAAACATCGCCGCACACGATGTTTCCCCACTGCACGAAAGAAGCCTCATTTGCATTGGTAACGCCCCCTAATGCGTTACCAATGCGATATTGGAAAATAAGGCCCTAAGTTGGAGAATTTAGAAAATCAGTTTCGTGCAAAAAATTTGAGATGTATAAATTTTCCTAAGATATCATATGTTGCCCCGAAGGATATGTGGAGGAGATACATGATTGCAGTTTTAAAGATTACTGAAGAAACGCTACCCCATAATTGTGAAAGCTTACTACATACCACCAAAGAAAAAAGGTCACATAGATAATAATTTTCAAGTATTGACACCAAGGGAGGCCCCTAAAATGGACTTATCAGCTATATTAGAACAATCTGATGAAGAAACGGCTGAAACTTCGACAGTGGTAATAACTTTCCTATTAGATACAGATAAGGAATGGATTTTTAAGCGGTATTTTCAACATCATAGTGAGCTTTTTTAAAGCATAAAGTGCAAATATTTCCTGATTTATTGAAAAACACACAGAAAAGGAGACAACAATTTTTAATGTTAAGACCACAAGTATTTGAGATAGGTTCACTATTCATGTTAAAATATCCGTGTAAATGCCTTGTTAAACATCAGGGAGTATCCTTCCTTTTCTATCAACCATCTCAATTAATTGCTTTTTTATCTAATAAAAAGAAAATTGTATTAAGTTCTTCTGTTAATGTGAGCCCAGTAACACCATAACTATGTCTAGGTACCTTTAAGAATAGAATGTATTTTCCCAGCTATTACCAATAATACGGTAATTTTTTTCCTTTGGGATTGAGAAAGTCTTGGATCATATTGTGGGCTTGGGCAAAGCTATATATGTATATTTTGATTATATTCCATTTCTGGATATGTGTGGAAATTATTTGTGAGTTTGGGTTTCCAAGCTCAAATATTTTGTTTTAGGTATGGAATTGTTAAATTGTGATATTTTGCTTTTTCAATTCAAGGGGGTCATTTTTCAACATGTGATAAGGTGTTTTTGCATGCATAAAGCCCTGTTAATGCATGTGAAAATACCATATTGTATGGTGCGATGCAAATTCTGAAAATAGGAGGAGTTAGGGGTAGATTAGCTGTAATGCTGATTTTAACTACACCTCTTTCAAATGCATTAGCTGCTGTGAGGTAAGGTTTCATTGCCATTTATGATGTCTGAATTGACAGCTTGAGAGAGAGAGAGAGAGAGAGAGAGAGAGAGAGAGAGAGATAGGGATGTGCAGAGCAAAATTATATGTTCATATTTTTTATGTCCGAAAGGGGGGTCCCACTTGCGGCCAATATGGACATAAAAAAAATCCAATGAGTTGGGTATATGTACATATGTGCAAAAAAAAAATTTAAACCCCCTCACCCTCCTTAATCCCCCCCCCAGACTTACCACAACTCCCTGGTGATCGAGCGAGGAGTGAGGACGTCATTTCTGCAATCCTTGGCGAGAAGCATGTGACGTCGGTGGCACGTCGAGTGACGCGGCGTCACGTGATTCCCGGCAAGTTCGTGCCGGACGGCTCGTTCGGCCCAAAAAGAACTTTTGGCCAGCTTGAGGGGGTCAGGAGGCCCCCCCAAGCTGGCCAAAAGTTCTTTTTGGGCCGAACGAGCCGTCCGGCGCGAACTCGCCGGGAATCACGTGGCGCCGCGTCACTCAGACGCGACGTCACGTGATTCCCGGCAAGTTTGCGCCGGACGGCTCGTTCGGCCCAAAAAGAACTTTTGGCCAGCTTGGGGGGGCCTCCTGACCCCCTCAAGCTGGCCAAAAGTTCTTTTTGGCCGAACGAGCCGTCCGGCGCGAACGAGCCGGGAATCACGTGACGCCGGCGTCACTCGACGTGCCGCCGACGTCACATGCTTCTCGCCAAGGATTGCAGAAATGGCGTCCTCACTCCGCTCCATCACCAGGGAGTTGTGGTAAGTCGGGGGGGGGGGATTAAGGAGGGTGAGGGGGTTTATATTTTTATTTTGGCTCAACAATCGCGATTTCCCACATATCGAACATATCTATGTTCGATATGTGGGAAATCCGATCGTTTATGTTGAATCAATTTTTTAAGTAAAAAAAAAAAAAAGAGTTGCGTTTCACTAATGCGGTCAATCCGAATGCACACCCCTAGAGAGAGATACTGGCTGTAATGTCATGGCCCATAGGCAGGTATTTGTATCCCTATGGTAGGCCCACCTAGTAACTCGAGGTGGGGATTAGGTAAGAGTGTAGGGGGTTAGGGGCCACTTTGACATTCTGCGTGACACCTACGAACAGAACAGTGGTCTCTTGTGAAGATTTGCTGGCCTTCGGAGTGAGGAAACTCACTCCAAGATGAGATTTGGGCAAGGTTCTCTCAACCTAGCTTGATGGACTCTCTACCTCTACTCTCTCTCTCTCTCTCTCTCTCTCTCTCCTGGGATCCTTAAAAATGGTCCCCCAGTGGTTGAATGCAGAATCGGAAATGGTATCACAATTTGCGCTGGCTATATTAGCATAAAACACACCCCTTTTGCTATCACATGCGGTACTTACCGCATTTTGATAAATCCACCCCCAAGTTTGTTACTTGACAAATGAATGTAAAATAAAGAAAGAAATAATAAAAAAAAGAAAGAAAAGGCATTAAATAAATAAATGGAGTGTAACCTCTACCACTATGGAGTGGTAGAGGTTACACCACTTTGAACAACATGATGTTTTAAAAAAGAAGCAGCTTGAGGTAAGTTCCATAAAATTATTAGATCATAGAAAACATAAAGGGGTTTAAAGTGTTTATCAATTCATATTTATATTATGTTTCAGATTTGTAATGGAGAAAATTAGAAAATAAGTGATGTTAGAATAATAATTTATATCTAAGAAATATGATTTTTGGGTAATATTTATTAAAAATAGTGTTTTATTTTGACTGTATTTATGGTCTTTGCAGACTTAAAGGCTATGGGGTAGATTTTATAAATCTATGCCCACGCGTACTTTTGTTCGCACACCAGGCGCAAACAAAAGTAAGCGAGATTTTATAAGATACGCGCGTAGCTGTGCATATCTTATAAAATCCGGGGTCGGCGCGTGCATGGGGGTGCACATTTGTGCACCTTGTGCGAGCCGAGCCCTGCGCGCGCTGCCCATTCCCTCTGAGGCTGCTCTGAAATCGGAGCAGCCTCGGAGGGAACTTTCCTTCCACCCCCTGCACCTTGCCCTCCCTTCCCCTACCTAACCCACCCCCTCGGCCCTATCTAAACCCCCCCTACCTGTGTTTTAAAAGTTACGCCTGCCAGAAGCAGAAGAAGGCGTAACTCGCGCACGCCAGCAGCCTGCTGGCATGCAATTCCCTGGCCCAGGACCTGTTTTGGAGGCCTCAGCCACACCCCCGAAATGCCCCCAGGCAGGCACCATGCCCCTGATACGCCTCCCGGAACGACCCGAAAGATGCGTCGGCCCCGACACGCCCCCCGACACGCCCTGCCCCAGTGAAGCCCCGGGACTTACGCGCATCCCGGGGCTTGCGCGCGCCGCCAAGCCTATGCAAATTAGGCTCAGCGCGTGCAGGGGGGTTTTAAAATGGTTACGCGCATAACTTATGCGCGTAACCCTTTTAAAATCGGGCCGTATATTTTCAACATTATCAATGGTCATGTTAAAGAAATTGAAAAGATATACAAGGATTAAAAGATAAAGACTGCATTTTGTTGAATGCTCTTCTGAATCCCTGATACAGCCATGTTTTCTGCGAAACATTGTCAACGTTGGACAACTGTGGACAATTAGGAACATTAGAGTTGGATAACATTGTGATATTGGAAACACTGGTTGACAGTGGGACATTAAAAACATTGCAGTTGGATAATATTGTTGTGAATGAATTAAATGTGTTATATGTACTAGATTGTGTTCAAATATAAGTATATGAAACTACAAAGAGAATATAATGTTGTAGAGATGGGTATCATACCGGCAATCGTTTCAAGTTTCGTTTTTGTAGAACCGCGGGAAATTTCGTTTCCCATGGTTCTGACCATTTTTTTTTTCCGGCTGTCCCGATCTGGAAAAAAAATCCCCACCCCGATCCTTCAGATTTAATTATTTATAATCCCCCACCCTCCCTACCCCCCCAAAACTAGCCTAAAGTCCCTGGTGGTCCAGCGGGGGTCCCAGGAATGATCTCCCGCTCTCGGGCTGTCAGCTGCCAGTAAACAAAATGGCACCGGTGGCCCTTTGCCCTTACCATGTTTCAGGGTCTATCGGTGCCATTGGCCGGCCCCTGTCACATGGTAGGAGCAATGGCTGGCTGGCACCATCTTAAAAAATGTCATGGGTCATCCATTGCACCTACCATGTGACAGGGGCTGGCCAATGGCACTGATAGCCCTTGTCACATGGTAAGGGCAAAGGGCCATCAATGCCATTTTGTTTAGTGGCAGCCAATGGTCCGAGAGGGGGACATTGCTGCCGGGACTCCCACTGGACCACCAGGGACTTTAGACAAGTTTTGGGGGGGTCAGGAGGTTGGGGGGATTGTAAATAATTAGATCTGAAGGGTTGAGGTGGGTTTGGTTTGGTTTTTTTTTCTGTGTGCCCTTTCTCCCCCCCCCAAAAAAAAAAAAAAACAATAAGAAAACCACACAAAATTTTGTGGGGTTTTCCTATCATTTTCGGGGACCCCCAATACATAATGAATTAGGAAATATCGTGCGATATTTTAATTCATCAAAAAATGAATGCTCGTCCCTAGAATGTTATGCTATATTTCTATACGTAAAAATACAAAAGATAAATGTAAAGGTAAGTTTTTGATAAGCATTTTTGTTATAAAATATGACAGTAACCTTCAACTGGCATGTGAGCACACATTTGCATGCACATGTGGGATGTGGCTGAATTTTTTTTTTTTAATTTAAACTTTATTGATTTTTATAATTCATGACAAAACATTGCCATAATACATTGTGGATGTCTAACTTTACAATACTTCTAAAACCAAAATACTTAACAATAAGAAAAAAAGGAAACATTGTGTCATTTAATTCTTAGGAAATAATATTAAACTTTGAATTTGTCCCATTATTAAACATCCTATTACAATGAATATAGGCAAGAATCAAAATTTTAGATTGAACATACTTCAAAGAAAATTAATGTTTACTTAAACTGGAATAAAATTTACCCTGCTATTTACTATTATGCAAATACCCTTATTCACCTACCATGTCCCAAATCAGATTCTTAGTAGAGATGTGAATCGGAACCGGAATCAGAATCGGTTCGGATTCCGGTTCCAATTCACATCGTGTTTTTTTTTTCGTCCAGCCCGATCGCAGTTTTGTTTATGGGCTGCGCCCGAGCCGATAAACAAAAAATCCACCCTGACCCTTTAAAACTAATCCCTTAGCTTTCCCCACCCTTCCGACCCCCCAAAAAACATTTTACAGGTACCTGGTGGTCCAGTGGGGGTCCCAGGAGAGATCTCCCGCTCCCGGGTTGTCAGCTGCCACTAATCAAAATGGTGCCGATGGCCCTTTGCCCTTACCATATAACAGGGTATCCGTGCCATTGGCCGGCCCGTGTCACATGGTAGGAGCACTGGATGGCCCGCGCCATTTCAAATTCAAGTTCCTCAATTCATTTTCAATTCTTTCCAGCTTTTTCTGCTGAACTATTTCCCCTTGTATTAGTCCACTTTGTATTTTTTCTATTTGTTCTACCTTCTGATCCAGTTCTTTCATTTGTATACTCTGTGTCTCATTCTGTTGTTCCATTTTCAACATCCTTTTATGCACATCTGTTACTATGTTAGTCAAAGTGGATATAGATTTTTCTAGGGTCATTATCGCAGTCCAGACATTATCAAGCATAATTACTGAAGGCTTTTCCACTTTATTGGGCACGGTACAATGGCAGCTAAATCTGGGACTCCAACACCGATCAGATCTTTACGTGTTTCAGAGATTTCTCCTTCACTTCGTTTACAAGGTCCTGCTCCAACTCCTTCTTGTAGAACCTCTTCCCCAGATATTTCAAGGTTGGACTCAATTACTCTAAGTGGAGATGGTCTATCTCCACATTGAGAGAAAGGAGTATTCAGCACTTCCGGACTCAATGAAGTGACTGAGGCTGGTGAATCCACATCAAGCTCAGTATTGGATACAACAGTGCCTCCTACAACGGGAGTATTTCCAGGGACTGTGTTGAAAAAACTTTCAATTTTTGACTGGAAGGGGTTCACTGGGGAGGATGTAATAGTCACCTCTCTCAGTTTCCCCTTCCTTTTTGTGTGTGGCATTCTTAAATACCAAAGGAAATTAATAACAAGGACATTTGAAAGTTTTCAACTACCTGTATTTAAATATTTTGATTCCTGCTTGGAGGCTTCGGAGAAAGATATACTAATATGAAAAAGAAAAATTAAAATAATTACTATTGCAGGCGGAGGAGATCTAAATATATCACCACTGGCCAAAAGTCCCGGGCAAAGCCGTGCACGACGTGGGTGGCGCGCCAGCGTCGGCTGCGTGCCACAAGAGGGTCGGGTTTTGAGGAGCTCTCCACTGACTCCTCCCTGATGACGTCAGGCCCCGGAAGTTCCCTGTAGCTCCGTCAGGGCAGGCTTGCTTTCTCTATCCCTGGTTTCAGCTGTGCAGGAAATGATGGCAACAGCGATGCCAGATAATCTCCTTCCTCTTCCACCTCCAAGGGATGTGGCTGAATTTTAAGTGGGTATGCGAATGGGCACACAAATCCCACTTCTACCGCATAACACGGGATTTTTAAAGGGGTACATGCTTTCACCATTCCTAGTTTTATCAGTTCATCCCCAGTTGACTCAGTTAACAGATAGGTCTTAAAAAAGCCCCCATTCTAATAGCCTCCCTTCACATCCTCCAGCTAGCCCCAATCCTTAAAACTTCGCAGATCTGCTTAGTTTTCTTTAGTTCATAACTTATACCTGCACAATAGCAGAAATAAATTTAATTAAGTTGACTTAGAAAATATCAACTGCTATTACTAGCAACGGTAACATGGAATAGACTTAGTTTCTGGGTACTTGCCAGGTTCTTGTGGCCTGGATTGGCCACTGTTGGAAACAGGATGCTGGGCTTGATGGACCCTTGGTCTGACCCAGTATGGCATGGTCTTATGTTCTTATGTACGCGGCAGGGGATTTGGCGTGCACTGGGGCACAGATGTATACACACATACCTCTCTGGTTAACACCCTAAAATCCCAGACCAAGCCCATGCCTCACCCCTTTTTGAAATCTTTGGAGATGTGCATGCTGTGGGAGATAACCATGTACCTGGGTGGCTTTTAAAATCTGCTTGGCGCACACAAGCCCGACTTATTCACACATCCTCTAACTAATGCGTGCACCGGGCTTTTAAATTTCACCTTTATATTTTTTGAATTTTTTTTATGGAGTATAGATTGATTTTCTGAAAGCTTTTTTACTCCATTATATGCCTATTTATCCTTTGTAGTAGATATGAATGGGAAACTGTGACATCACTTGCAGGTTGCTATGCGAACAGAAAAAAAAACCAACCATGCTGGCACCTGCAGTTTTACATTTCCTATAGAACAGAATGAGAAACAAAACTGAATGGAGAGGGAACTTATCATTTTCATTGATGCCCTCCATTCATTTGGGGGGACCATGAATGAAACAAAAATGGCTTAATTTGTCACATAGGGGGTCATTTTCCAAGGAGTTAACACAATTTGCAAATGCATAATTCAGGGGGCAGAGTATATGTAAAGCAGGAAACAGTTATTGTGTGCCAGAGAGAGAGAGAGAGAGAGAGAGAGAGAGAGACTTGCTATAGTGCCTATGCCCTAGACAGGTGCACAATGTTTTCCCGCTGCAGGAAACATGCCTTATTTGCATGGGACACGCCCCCTCATGCGTTACCACTGCGTTATTGGAAAATGAGGCCCATAGCCAGCTAACTTTAGGGTAGCCGCACTGCTTCAATATACCCTGCTAATTAGCTGGATATGTAATCTGGCTAATTAGCTGAGCCCCACAGTGGCTGAAATTAGCCCTCAATTTTGTTGTCATAATTAAAGATATGAATGGAGTCAATTATACCTCCAGCTCCCAAATTAGAAATGTGCTGGTAATATTTTTCCAGTCTGTATTCTGAAACCTCTGATTACTCTGTGGTAAGTAAGCCCTTTTCTGAAAACTTTGATCTATCAAGAGATTCTAAAGATTTAGAAGAACGTAATTCTACAATAATTGAAGAAAAAATTAACAGAAACATTGGAGAGATAAAGAATTATAAATCCACAGGGTTCAATGGTTTCAGCTCAGTTATACAGGTTGCTCTTAAGTCAAATAGCGACTACATTAAAAAGCATTTTTAATGCTATAGTTCAGGAGAGATATTTGATCTTATCTTCTAATACGGCTTTAATCACTTAACCAAGAATTCTGACAAATACTCGGAAAAGAGATCACATCACCCCAATTCTCAAAGACCTACACTGGCTGCCGATTCATTATAGAATACTATATAAGTCCATCACCACAATATTCAAAGCCATCGAACAAATCGCTCCGCTCAACCTTCAAATCCCTTTCAAAAAACTCACATCCTCCAGACCCATAAGAGAGCACTATAAAGATTCTCTTCAGGTACCTCATTCCAAAACCACCCATCACATAACGTTCAGAGAAAGAGCATTCTCCACAGCAGGACCTCCTCTTTGGAACTCTATCCCAATGGAGATAAGGCAGGAACCTTACCTCCCAACATTCAGGAAAAGACTCAAAACGTGGCTTTTCAAACAAGCCTTCCCAGACTCTGATTAAATTCATTACTCACCTACAACCTACTTTCAAGCACTACCAATATCCAGAAAACCATTACTTCTGATCTCTACCCTTATGTAAAAAACTCTACCTTTCTATTTTCCACCCTTATGTTTAAAACCGCAATTACCTCAAATGAACATGTCATTGCAAATCACAAAATGCTTTATTTTGTACCCCTATAATTTTCAATATATCATCATAATAATGGGATGCTGATGCCCTGTAGTCTTGAAATAGTTTAAATTTAATGCTTAGGGAGACCTCATATGTAGTGGCGGGCTTTGTCTGGAATAGCCCCGATATGCCACTCAGTTACTGTGCGGTCATTTAGTGTGTTTGAGACCGTCACTGCGTTATGATTATTGGTCTCTTTGAAGTTGATCTCCCATATTTTTAGCTAGCATTATATTTCGACACACTTATGTCAATTTTAAAGGCAGTAAAGTTTAGACTTATCGTAGCGAGGTTTGCAGCAGGGATATCGCACTGGTGTTGGCCCGACATGGCTCGTATTTCTGTGAACCTTCTTCAGGGGCTGCAATTACCAAATCTGTAATGAAACAGAAAACGCTTCAAGAAACCTGGTGATTACCATCATTAGGGATGTGAATCGTGTCCTCGATCGTCTTAACGATCGATTTCGGCTGGGAGAGGGAGGGAATCGTATTGTTGCCGTTTGGGGGGGGTAAAATATCGTGAAAAATCGTGAAAAATCAAAAAAAACGTAAAATCGCAAAACCGGCACATTAAAACCCCCTAAAACCCACCCCCGACCCTTTAAATTAAATCCCCCACCCTCCCGAACCCCCCCCCCCCCAAATGACTTAAATAACCTGCGGGTCCAGCGGCGGTCCGGAACGGCAGCGGTCCGGAACGGGCTCCTGCTACTGAATCTTGTTGTCTTCAGCCGGCGCCATTTTCCAAAATGGCGCCGAAAAATGGCGGCGGCCATAGACAAACACGATTGGACGGCAGGAGGTCCTTCCGGACCCCCGCTGGACTTTTGGCAAGTCTTGTGGGGGTCAGGAGGCCCCCCCCCAAGCTGGCCAAAAGTTCCTGGAGGTCCAGCGGGGGTCAGGGAGTGATTTCCCGCCGCGAATCGTTTTCGTACGGAAAATGGCGCCGGCCATACGCGTATGGCCGGCGCCATTTTCCGTATGGACCTCCAGGAACTTTTGGCCAGCTTGGGGGGGGCCTCCTGACCCCCACAAGACTTGCCAAAAGTCCAGCGGGGGTCCGGAAGGACCTCCTGCCATCCAATCGTGTTCGTCTATGGCCGCCGCCATTTTTCGGCGCCATTTTGGAAAATGGTGCCGGCTGAAGACAACAAGATTCAGTAGCAGGAGCCCGTTCCGGACCGCTGCCGTTCCGGACCGCCGCTGGACCCGCAGGTTATTTAAGTCATTGGGGGGGGGGTTCAGGAGGGTGGGGGATTTAATTTAAAGGGTCGGGGGTGGGTTTTAGGGGGTTTTAGTGTGCCGGCTCACGATTCTAACGATTTATAACGATAAATTGTTAGAATCTCTATTGTATTGTGTTCCATAACGGTTTAAGACGATATTAAAATTATCGGACGATAATTTTAATCGTCCTAAAACGATTCACATCCCTAACCATCATAATATGAGTTATTTGCTGCACAAAACATACAATTCCCGAGACTGCCAACTGGGTTCTGCTACGTGGCTGCAGCTATATCTGAACAGCAGGATCCGCCATCTTGCTGAAATCGCTTTTGTACCTACCGAAAAGAGCGGGACCAATTGATAAGCTAATTGATTTTAAGACACTTAATTAGACTGCTAGATGAGCGAAGACCATTCAACAGTGTCGTTGAGGCCTTGAGGAGATTGAGTGGCTAGGGTGTAGATCCACCATCGTTCACGGTAATTTAAAGTTGAATTTAAATCTCCACCACGGGGGTTGGGGGATACTTGCTCCAAAATGGTCCACTGAAGTTGATCGAAAGTATGACCTGCCTGTGTGCAGTGACTGACCATAGGTGCCTCAAGATTGACTGTATTAAAACGACTGCGGTGTTCGTAGAGTCGAGTTTTGATTTTTCTGTTGGTGCGTCCCACGTATAGAAGTGGGCAAGGACATTGTATGAGATAAACAACCCATGATGAATTACATGTTGTTATAGATCTTTTGTGATATTCATGACCTGTGCAGGGGTGTTTCCATGATGATCCCTCAATGGTAATCGTGTAATATTTGTTGAATACATATTTGTAAAACACATTAAATTGTAAGATTGTGATAATAACTATTATAAAAAAATTTAGACTGAAGTCTCTTGCATGTCTTAAATGATATAAAATATTATTTTTCAGAAATATACAAATGTACTTTTTCTTGCACGTGCCCCTGTTTTGCTTTGATTAATCACTTGAGTAGTACACTTTCAGCAATGCAGTCAGATCAATGCTGGAGGGGGCTGGGAATGGGTGGAAGTTTACCATGCTCCTGGTAGGGGATTCAGTGATCTGGGAGAGGTCCATGCTGTCTGGGGGTGGAGGGCTTGTATTGGAGGTTGCAGGTGGGTGGGGAGGAGGGTATTAAAGGGGGACTGAGATTCACATTTAAAACTATGGAAGAATGGGTTGGCAGCCTTGGGTTACCAGTGTCCTCTGCTTTATTTTACATGTTTTGGGCTGGAGGTAGGGAGGATTGGGCACTTCCCTTGCATTGTTTTGAATTATTTTTTGGGGGTGGGTGGTGTGGGAGATTCGGCCTGAAGTTGTCAAGTGTATTTTGTTTGATTTTGGAGCCATATAACTGGTTATAATGTGTTTCTAGTAGAGATGTGAATCATGTGATCGATCGTCTTAATGATCGATTTCGGCTGGGGGGTGAGGGAATCGGATCGTCGCGGTTTTGTTTTTTTAAATATCGTGTAAATCGTAAATCGGGATTTTGCCAACACAGGGGAGTCTCAACTTTGTTCCAGGGCTGCAATGTAAAGTCCTTGACAAATGGAGAAGAATGGAATAAGATGCATTATGAGATTTTTTTTTATGTCAGGCTTTGGCTTTCTTCATACATTTGAATGACTTAAATCCAATTTTCAGTAGCATATCAGAGAATTCTATACCGTCCTGCAAGTAAAGCATGACATTGATTCCATTACTGAAGAGAAGAGAGGCACTTTTTTGGAATGCCCTTTCAAAGTAATGATCTCTCAGAGATGGAACCTTCGAATATACTGTCCAATTTTCTAGCTAAATGGAAGGTTCTATTTATTTATTTATTGATTTGATTTATGTTCTACTTTTTGCCACTTCAAAGTGGATTACATTTAGGTATTGATTTTGAGATTTCAACCAATCTTTTGTGAAGAGGTTTTACTCAGTTGAAAGCCTTGGCAGAGAGTGTCCCCCTTCCCCTCTCAGACAGATGCAATTTAAATTGCATACAAAATCCATGTTTACCCTGCTGATGCATGCAAAGCAGATATACTGTCCTGAAGCGCATTCCTATAATCTGTTACCCCATTATGGGCCTCATTTTCTAAAGTATCGCAGGTCTGCGATACTTTAAGTAATGAGGGGTGGGGGGCTGAAACGGGGGGCGGTCGCGCTAGCTGGTAGCGATCGCACCTGGTTTCGCACCCAATAGTGCCACCATAGAAGGTGTAGCTATTGGGTGCGAAATAGGACACGAAAAGGCCCTTACCTTTTCATTGTCCACAGCGTCTTCGCGGAGTCGGCCCCGGTGACACCCCAACGACTCCTCTTCCGGGGCTGACTCCGCCCCATCTTGGTATCGCGTGCGATCCGTCTAGTAAATGACCCCCTATGTTCTTATATTTATTGTACATGGTCTTACTCATTTATTTCAATATTTTGGGATGAAGTAATGAATGATATTGTAAAACCTACTGGTTTATGCATTCTGAAGTCCCTTTATTTACACATGGTTGAATTATGCTGAAAATATTATTTTGAATGGGGAATGGTGTAAACCTTTTTCTCTGGTAAGTGTGCTTGAATGCAATGTGATTAGAAAAGACACCAATAGAATTAACATGATTGTAGTGTGATTAGAAAAGACTTCAATAGAATTAACAATGTGGAAAAAATCAGATGCACCATTTGATGGAATTAGAATTGATGTCAACTTGGGAAGTGGATTATAAACTGATAGGGAAATTTATTTAGTGTGGAATCTCTTTGTAATTTCACTGTCAGAAAGGGCCAGAAAACATTTGCTATATTCTATACTAGGAATGTGCAAAAGCATATTTATATTTCAGTTTGCCCATTTGATTAGTAGTTTGCCTATCTTTGGTCCGTAAAAAACAACAACAACAAAAAAATGTGTTCCATTTGTTTCTCAATTTCTACTGAAGTCAAAAGGGGAAGCAATCCTTAGACCCTGTTGTGTTCACTGTAAAATTTAAAAAAGGGAGTGGTGCTGAAGCATGGCTTAAGGGCCCTGATCTGAGGCTGAGTCTTGGAACCGAGGCCTAGGCATGGTTCTTAGGCCCAATACATTGGAGACTGTGGTCACCAAAGCTTAGGCCCGACACAGGGGCCTAGTCTAAGGCTGGGAACTGTTGATAAGTATTAGGTCTAGGTCTCATACTAAGGCCTGGCCTGAGGATGGATCCTGTCACCAAGGCCTGGGCCTAGCCTGGGCCAGACACCAGGGTCCAGCCATGGCTGAATCCTGTCATGAAGGGCAAAGCCTTGACCTAAACCCAAGTTCAGGTCCAAAGCCTAGGATCAGGCCTCACAATGTTCCTTTCTGTCTGGTGTCCTCTTCAAATGATACCATCCACAGGAAGGAAATGCCAAAATGAAATCTCTGCAATGCCTTCCTCCCGAGTGGATGGCACTATTTTGATGAACAGCCATTGAAATGTATGGCTGTACTTCAATATTGTTGATCCACTCGGGAGGAAGGCACTACAGTGTTGTCACTGTGGCATGTCCTTCCAGTGGACAGCATCATTTGAAGAGGATGTTACATGGAAGAGGACATTGTGAGACCATGTATCGCTTCATGGTGAGTCCTGATCTTGAATATTGTGTGCAGAGCTGGTCACCACATCTCAAAAAAGATATAGCAGAATTAGAAAAGGTACAGATAAGGGAGACTAAAATGATAAAGAGGAGGAAAAATTCCCCTATGAGGAAAGGCTAAAGAGGTTAGGATTTTTCAGTTTGGAGATATGACATATGAACAAATCAAGGGGCGGATTTTAAAAGCCCTGCTCGCGTAAATCCGCCCGGATTTACGCGAGCAGGGCCTTGCGCGCCGGCGCGCCTATTTTCCATAGGCCTGCTGGCGCGCGCAGAGCCCCGGGACTCGCGTAAGTCCCGGGGTTTTTTGTCGGGGGCGTGTCGGAGGCGGGGCCGATCGATGCGGCGTTTTGGGGCGGGACGCGGCATTTCGGGGGCGGGCCCGGGGGCGTGGTTTCAGCCCGGGGCGGTCCAGGGGCGTGGCCGCGCCCTCCGGAACCGCCCCCGGGTCGCGTCTCGGCGCGCGGGTATTTACTTCTCCCTCCGGGAGGCGTAAATCCCCGGACAAAGGTAGGGGGGTTTTAGATAAGGCCGGGGGGGGTGGGTTAGATAGAGGAAGGGAGGGGAAGGTGAGGGGAGGGCGAAAGCGAGTTCCCTCCAAGGCCGCTCCGATTTCGGAGCGGCCTCAGAGGGAACGGAGGCAGGCTGCGCAGCTCGGCGCGCGCCGGCTGCACAAAATCGGCAGCCTTGCGCGCGCCGATCCTGGATTTTAGCAGATATGCGTGGCTACGCGCGTATCTGCTAAAATCCAGCGTACTTTAGTTTGCGACTGGTGCGCCAACAAAAGTACGCAAACGCGCATTTTTTGTAAATCTACCCCCAAGTGAATGTAATTGGCTACCTATAATATTTATGTCATGATGTAAACTGTTGTGATCTTCATTTGGAATGATGGTATATAAAATGGATAAATAAATTAAATTTATATGAAAAGGTTTATAAGATCAGTGGAATGCAATGAGTAAACATTAATTGGTTGTTTACTTTTTAAAAAAAACACAAAGATTAGGGGACACAAAAGTTACTAGGTAATACAAAAGCTATGGTAATAGAAGAAAATATTTTATTAATCAATGCACAATTAAGCTCTGGAATTCATCGCAAAAGGATCTGATGAAAGCTGTTAATGTAGCTGTGTTTAAAAAAGATTGGACAAATTCCTGGCAAACAGTCCATAAACCATTAAGAAGGTGGAGTTGCAGAAATCTGCTGCTTATCTCTGGAATAAACAGCTTGGAATCTATCTAACTTTGGGATCCTGCCAGGTACTTGTGAACTGGATTGGCCATTGCTGGAAACAGAATACTGAGCTTGAAGGACCTTTGGTATGATACAGTATGGCAAGTCTTATGTTCTTACGACCTGGTCCTAGCCTCAGACCTGAGTCTGAGGCTAGGACCCAAACTTGGGTATGGGCCTGGCCATAGGCTTAGGCCTAATCCCTAGACAAGGGCCTGGGTCTTGTTCTGAGCACCAGCAATGGGACCTGGTCTTAGACGAGCACAGGCATCAGAGTTGGGTTTTTGCTTGGGCCTCTGTTTTAGGACCCAGCCTTGGGCCTGGCCCCAGCATCAGGACTGGGCCTTTGCCCATTACTCTGTGATGGACTGGGCCCCAGTTTCAGATTTGGTCCTAGTGGTTGGAACCAGACCTGAAAGCCTGGCATTGAGCCTGGGCCTGGGCCTGGGTCTCAGTTATAGGACACAGACTTAGGCCAGTCCCCAGAATTGGGTCTAGGCCTTGGCAATGGTGTCTGGCCTCAGGCCAGGCCTTGGTGTTCAGTCTAGGCCTTGGAGATGGGACCCAACTTCGAGCCTAGGTCTAGGCCCAGCCTTGGCTGAGGCCTGTCTCATTAGAGGAGAACCTTTTTTTTTTTAATGTATGAAAATAAAAATACCAAGACATTTTGGAGTATTATTGTGGGAGGCTTTTTTCATTTTGTCTCATTTGGAATGAACCAAAAATGGCATTTTGTTGCATTTTGCCATTTCATTTTTAATGAATGCTCATCCTTATTTTATATGGGTTCAATAGCATAGTGAAGATTAAAAGCTTTCTTCTGAAGTATAAGGTCCTTGCAGATCTTAACCATGATTGTATGCCATTTCTTGTTGGAAATGTATGACACTTACTTTTATTTCTATTTTTCTGCTATTTAATGTTTATTTTGGTCATTACCTCTTACTATCCACACATGATTTGTGGCTGAGGGTGGAACAGGAGGAGTGGGGTGGAGTAGGTGGCAGGAGGGGAGGTGAGGAGAAGACCCAGAGGAAGCATTATTTGGAGAAATCGTAGGTGGAGGGAGGCATGATAGGGGGATCAGGTGCAAGGCCCGACTTTACTGTCACTGGCGTTGGGGTGGGGGGTAAGGGATCAGGCAGGCAGATCCTCACAGCTGCTTTGTCTTCCTTCAGTTACTACCTAACTGGCTAATTCTTTTGAATATGACCAGTTTAGGATAAAGTTATCCGAGAACATGGATCTGGATAATTTTCAAACCAAATCAGGAATATTCAAACATAGTTACATTTCAGAGTTATCTGGTTACATATACCCAAATGAGCCAGACATTTATGCTGATTAAAGTTAGCCAGATAAGTTATCCATTCTCTGATTTTCTTAATATGTGATATACTCTCATATCCTAGATGCTGGGCCAGCTTTTCTTGTAGCTGCTTCTTTGCTTTCAATAATTTTCCTAGGCTCCCTGAGACTTTCTGAGCAGCATTTGTTTATTTATTTATTTATTTATTTATTTAAAATTCTTTTAATATACCGATACTCAAGACTAGTGTCTTATCGTACCGGTTTACATTGAAACAAGGGGTAACCAATTAACTAGGAAGATACAGTTACAATGAACAAGGGTTTAAAGAGAGGGAGAGTAGAGAGCAAAAGAATAGGCTTAACATAATAAATTATAACATAACTAAGTTTAACATAACAAAGTTTAACATAAGGAGCGAATATAGTAAGCTTAGACAATAGCTTAATCTTTAGGTCTATAAAGCTGCAGGCACGAGTGAGGGAGGAGGAGGAGTTTTATTTAGGATTATTTAGTTAGTCAGTTACGTGAACTTATTTTCCCACTGTAGAGGATTAGCTCTCTGGTCTCCTGGGCTGGAGCGGTACAACTCTGTCATGGCTTAGCTTCCGGGTGCCTGCAATGGGTACTCAGTGAAATACTCCTTAGTATCCTGTTCTCCTTCCTCCAAAATAGCTTTAGCTTACAGCTCTGCTCAAGGAATATCTTCCAGCAGTACTGATTCTTGCCATTAACCAGGCAGCCCGCACACCCATGGTTCTACCTCACCCCCACCCATCCTGACTGGATACCACATCACCACACACACAAGGAAAACATTAATCTTAACTTGGGTGAAATGGCCACATTCATTTATTAGAGTACCCTAACAGGTAGTCTAATTTAGGTGCCGATTCATGCCACCATGGCCTATTCTCAACCATCGGACAGGTGCTGATATCTCAGATTCCTTCTGCCCAAGTGGAACTGAAGGGTCTCACTCATAGTGAGCTCTGGACAGGCATTTTGACTGCCATCACCAGAGGGTTCTGGGCCGGCCGCCACACAGAAGGACCCACCAGAGCCCCTCTCAAACGTGCCTTGCCATCGATTTGTCAAGGCCCAATTCCCTGAGCCTGACATTCATCATCCATGACCAAATGCCAAGTGGTGGCCACAAGGCCACCCCTCTCCTCCTTACCAGCACCTACCTGCTTCCTTCTAAGGCCTCCCATGTTGCAATAGCCTTCCTGGACTTGATTGCCACTGCCACAGGGGCCCCATCATGTGCGGGCCAAGAAATAACCTTCTGTCCATGCAGGATGGGCTTTCCTTATACAAACGGCTATAGCTCATGTATCCACCCATTAACTACCTCTGAATATCCTGCAGAAGCAAATCCTTTCCCATGTTTGAAAAATGCACTCCATCCGGAGCATACAATTTTGCACACTGCACATCATTCCGTTCGAGCCTCAAATGATAACCATCCTTTACCACCAAGGTGTATGATAATAAGGTCTGGAGGTGCAAGATCCACTCCTCTCGACTTCAACATAGGCCAAAGTTGGTACTAACATATGCTTCCTTGACCCAGCCTCTGTTGCATGGGCCAGATTTGTTACCAACGCAAGCCTCCTTGAGCCAGCCACTTGATGGTCCAGCCTTTTCACAATAACCCAAGATTGTGGCCAAATTTCCCACTTGCAGTGCTTTTACGTGCATGCGTGATGAATGAGTGGCCAATGATCCCATCACCATCACGACGGATGGCAGCTGCAAGTGAAAGAAGAACTTAAGCTTTGGTATATGCCAGACCCAATGTGAGTGTGGGGGGAACCATCACCCAGCCCAATGCATGACGCAAAAGCTCTGGACCACCATCAACCCATCTGCTCTATGACAGCCTGTGGGAGACAGGCATTGACAGCACTAGAAGCAGCTCCAATGAGTGAGTGCCGAAACTTTCACTATGAAGCCCTGCTATTGCCAAAATGTTCTTGAAGACTGCTAAAAACTGGTATCTGCTTAATGAGGCTTTATCCCAGTGAAGTAAGAACAAGCTATCCCCCTTTTTGTGTGTAGAGTTAAGCATAGAGTCACAGCTGCAACCGGGCATGGTTCTAGACCTTAAACCGATGACAAATTGGTGAGATGACCCCATGCTCCTTGATCAGTCTTGGACTGTCTCAATCTTAAGAATAGCATGCTGATCAACATGCTGATGTCCTCCCGCAGTAAGCCCTTGATAAGTCTTGGACTGTCTCAGTCTTAGGCATAGCATGTCGTTCAAAACACTGACGACCTCCAGCAGTAAGCCCCATAGTTGTGATGTATTCCACAATGGCGCTGTAAACTCACGAATGCTCAAGGCTCCAAAGAATGCTAGCATGAAGGCAACCTAGAAAAGAGTAATCTCAAACTCATCTGCTGCTACCACAGGCAGAAAATGACAAAGCAGTAACAGGAGGTCATGGGTCAGCGGTCTCCACATGTCATGCCAAGGTAAGGACTCCCTGGCCTAGCCCAGCATCACTCCCCTTGTGTTGCGTCCGTTGCTGCTCGACGCCCTCACTCCACCCTCTTTACCTCTGTGGCGACTCCCTCGGGGTCTGATGGACAGCTGGCTACCACGGCATTACCATGCCATCTACCTCCGCTGTCCCCGGACCGGCTTGACGCTGCAACTCTGCCATCTTGTCCTGATGCCTAAGGTACGCGTGCCGACTCTTGTACCAGCAAGGGTGCGAACCTCAGGGGCGTTCCCCTGAGATCACGTCATCTGCTTCCAATATTTAAAAGTCTTTGAAAACGCTAACAAATCGAGTTAGCAAGGAAACGCAAAGGGATTCGTTCCAAACTACTCTGCCTCCTCGGACTTATTCCTCGGGGGACTCGCTCTTTTCTTTATTTTCAGATTACAGATAGGAACCGGTACTGGCTCCTCGAGAGCCCATGTTCCTGGACACTCTGAAGATTCTCTACTGCCTGGAAGCTATCACTGTTACAAACAAATGTGAGTTACCATCGCTCTCTCAGACCTTTACCTGGAACCAGGTACTCGCTCCTCGAGGGCCTAATCCTTTCCAGCTCCTGAGCTTACTTGAGACCTTACGTGAGTTTTGTCATCTAGTTCTATTCATGAACTCTGCCTACTCTGCCTACTCACTTTCTACAGTTTCTCAACAGCTCAGCCATCCTGGGATCGTTGTTCCAGTACCTGAGGGACTACAGCCCTGCCGGGCATATCAGCTCACTACTGCCACTTCTGGTGGTTTCAAAAACCTGTTTAATAAAAGAACTAATGTGTGTCTGTCTCCATGCTCTAGCCTAGCTGGTGGTCCCTCTCGGGGTATCCTCCCGGGAGCGTTGTCATCTGCCATCAGCCCAGGGATCCACCCAAAAGGATATCAGATTGCTGACTCCTCCCTTTCCAGGAGCCCGCCTCACAGAGCTTTCTCTACAGATTGCTCCGCCTATCTGATTGCTCCTCCCATCAAGCATCAAGCATCTCCTCCATAATAGATTGTTAACTCAAGCAGCAGATATATAACAGATTGCTATCTCCCTAGCACATCGCTAACAGATTGATTACACCTTTACAGCAAAATACTACTCTGTGCAGCCCATTTTCAGTTTTAAGAAGAATGCTAAAGCAGCTAGGTGCGAATAAACCATGCTCCTGGACAGTCCCCACTGCCTGGCATGCACTGTGTAGCCAATCACAAGATCCTCTTGAACCTGGTGACCTGACCAGCCATTCGAAATGAGGAATACCTTCACTCTGTTGCAGTTGCATATATAAGCATTTCATTTGGATGGAGTAAGCGATCCTCACTACATTTCATGTGCTGTCTGGTTCAGAAGGACCATAGCTATTCTGGGACCTCTCTACAGATTAGCTCTGCTTGTGGTGCCAGCTTTCTGAGCAGGGATCACTGAAATTGACACTCTCCAAGGGTCTGTTGTCCAGATCTCAGCTTGGCTTCAATTTCTCTGTAGCAGAATCCCATAAAAGGATATTCAGCTCATTCCCCTGAGCAAAGGAGTAAAGAAGAGCATGGAGACATCTGGGTCATAGGCTTATCTTCCCAATGACCCCAGAAGGGAAACTGTTGTATTTATTGGTCACATAGTTGTTAAAAATTATTTCAAAATCTTACAGTACAGGATCATTGCCATTCCTGTCAAGTAGGCAGAAGTGGAGTGTGGCCCTACTCCCCAGGGGGGTAGAAGTGGCCTGAACTACAATCACATACTCTGTCCTAGTTTCATAGTCCAAGTCTACCAATGCTGTCAGATCACCATTAAACAGATCTAGCTGGAATATTTCAGGGCTATTGCCTTCAACAATTTGGTACATGATCTAACCATTAGTCCTTCATCGGAGTCAGTGGATGAAATTCTATCAGTGATGGACCCAACATAGCTGTTTTCTTCCACATAGATGACCACATCATCCCTCTCAAGACAGGTGGACTGTCATTGATGTCCAGAACAGTGATATACACATCTACCAGAGCCGTCAGGACCAGGCTGCCCCCATCCATTGCATAGGCCCTCAGGTTGTACGGAGGTACATTCTCACAGTCCAAACTGTGAAAAGCTCTGCTGATGCCTGAAGTGGGCTCAATGTAGAAATCTCCATCTCCATCAACCTTTTTCATCCTCTTTCATTGAGGACATAGTCCCAAAGATATTTGGTCATACTAGTGTAAGGATGGGAGCACATCATCAAACACTGAGCCCTGGTAGCGGTCTCGCAGAAACTAAAAAAATTCTCATTGGTGTTAAGGATCAGAATTTCCACATAAGTAGTATCTTATTTTGAGGGATATCATTATCTCTTGCTGTCATAGACATGATGTATGAGGCCTGGTTCTCATAGTCCAGTTCTAAGAGGGTGGTGTTGGTGCCTGTGTATGGATCAATGCGCAACTGTGGAATGTTGTCCTCCATAATATAAGTTATCCTGGCATTCTCCCCCATATGCTCATCAGTGACACTGATGGTTACAATGGATGTGCCAACTGACTTGTCTTCACATACACTCACTGTGTAGTGAGAGCTCTGAAAGAATGGCCAGTTAGTATTGGCATCAGTGACATTCACAAAGACCTGCATGGTGTCAGAGAGAGTACCATCAGAATCAGTGAGAGTGAGCACTGTCTCTCCTGCTTATAATCCAGGGGCAAGATAAGCATGATCAAGCCTCCAGTACTCTGGCTGTTGATGGCAAAGTGATTCCAAGTGATGCCACTGGTGATCTGTTTACATCCCTGACCACAGCAGTGAGGGTCAGCACACTGCTACCCTTTGCTACATCCTCATTCAGACGCAGGTGGTATACCTCTCAGTGAAGGTAGGATTGTTGTCATTCAAAATCAACACAGTGATGGCCACATTGGCCTCCACACTACAGCTTTAGTGTTCCATAGTCTCATGGTCCCGCTCCTGAGACACTGTAATCCAGCCTGTGTTGTTATTGATCTGGAAAGGACAGTTAGATGAGATGACCACCAGCTGGTACTCTATATGGCATTGTCCCCAGCATCGGTATCATTAGCTTGGATATGGATAACAGAAATAGCCAACAGGCACATATTCAAGGGCTGTGGCCTTGGAAGGGTAAGTTCACAAAAATGGGGGAATTGTCATTTACGCCCACCACCTGCACCTGCGCCACACCAGTTTTGTTGATAAGCGTGGGGCCGACTACCAACTCGGAGCTTGATCCCCAAGGTGTATTCCCTGATCATCTCATAATCCAGTTGGTTGATAACATCAATGTTACCAGTGAAAGAATGGATGTAGAATTAACCTTTGATGTTACCACTGACAATGCTATAATGGATGACAGCGTTGTTGCCCCGTTCCCTGTCAGAGGCCAGCACCTGAAGGATCTGAGTGTTCACAGGCACATTTTTAGGGACCTGTGCTAAGTACCTTTATTTTTTTTTACTGAACTGTGGATAGTTGTCATTTCATCCTCCATAGTGGCGGTGGCACCCTTGGCACCAGGATCTTTGCTCTGCTCAATGGCCTCCACAATCAATTGGTATTTTGCTTCAGACTCGCGGTTTACAGGTGCTCTTGTTCTCACTACCCCCAACCTGGAGTTGATCTCAAAAACAGCATTGTCCCTATCCCTGTTGAACAGCCAGTAAAGCATGTTGACAATGAAAGGGGCATCACCATCGGTGGCCCTGATGGTCAAGACCTCATAGCCCACCAAATTGTTCTCCTGGATGGTCTCACGGTACTCAGTCTGCTCGAACACAGGCTGGTGCCCAAGACCGTGAGGTAGGTGGCAGATTCATCCACAGAACTCACCCAAAGCATGTGCGAGTTCATAGCCTCCCAGTCCAGGGCCTACACAGTGCTCATACTGCCTATCTCCCAATTGAGAAAGTAGTGACTGTACCAGCCATCAAAAAGTGCATCCATAAAGTACTCCAGCTGGCCCACCTCTCCTTCATCAGGGACAACCGCCCTTAGGGAGATAACCTGGGTGACAGCCAGCTCGTTCTCAGGCACAGACACCTGGTAACTGGACAGCTAGAACTGAGGGCTTGTGCTGGCAATCCTGCACTGCCAAATCCCTGATTTGTCCTGCCACTGAGCTCAAGAACCCCCTCCTCCTTCACACTCAGCTCTACCTGGATCCAAATCTTGCCAGCACGAGACAGAGCAGTTCACCCCCATGCAGTTCGCCCCACTGCCAGGGCTCCAACATCAGTCCCCCGAGATGAAGAGGGCAGTCACAAGGTTGTTGGTGCTCCTCAGCTCCTTCCCAGTGAGGAGGTAGAGCGGGCTCGGCAGAAGTATGGAGTGGCGGATGAGGAGATCGGGTGGCACTCCGGTATCTGCTCACTCTGATGTTGCTCCTCTCGACCGAGCAGGCAGAACAGGTCCTGCATTTAGAGCTGGAGGCTCAGGTGCAGCGCCGTGTCCATGCCATTCTGGTGCACAGAGAGGGGTGCTTGGCTCCAAAGCCACCGTGTGAAGTCCACTGGCGGCCACAGCCCTAGCACTCCCTGCTCCTCCTAACACATCCAAAGACCCCCGGCACTGTACATCCTGCACATCCAGCCTACCCCAGTGAGAGGCCAAGCCGCAGCACAGCTTTAAAGCAGGTCCACGGTGCCACCAAGCAGGAAGGGGAGACAGAGGTGGGTAAGGATCAGCAGTGTTGGTTCTTACCGGTTGGGTGCATGAGGGTTCTCTTAGGTCTCACCACTCCTTCTCCTCCACTCTCTCTTCCTGTATCTCTCATCTGTGGTCCTCTACAGTACCAGACTCTTGCCCTAGTGGACTCAGGGGAAGGAGATAACTTTATTCTTAAATGACTAGTGGAACATCTTAGGATCCCCACTTCCACTTTGTCGCCTCCTCTACTTCTTTCATCCATCTTGGAGAACCCTTGCCAGGAGAAGTAACACTGTGTACCGAACCAGTGTGTCTACATACTGGTGCTCTCCATACGGAGACCATATCCTTCTTTATTTTAGAGAAGGCTATGCACCACATAGTACTGGGATTACCGTGGATACAACAGCATATGCCCCAATTTGATTGGGTCACTCTGGAACTGTCAAGTTGGGGTCCCTACTGCCATAAGCAATGCCTGACTGAGGTTAAGCCATTACCTTGTATGCCTACCAACCAGTAATGCTGGGCTTGCCACCTCAATACACATCTTTTCAAGATGTCTTTTCAAAAGAAGCTGCAGATATACTTCCGCCTCACAGACCCTATGACAGCGCCATTCGTCTTAAGCTGAATATGGAGCCACCCAAGGGCAGAGTGTACCCCTTGTCTGTGGTAGAGAACAAAGCCATGTCTGAATACATTCAGGAGAATCTCAACAAGGGCTTCATTAGACGGTCTAAGTCTCTTGTGGGTGCAGGCTTCTTCTTTGTGGGAAAAAGGATGGCACATTGTGTCCTTGTATAGATTACAGAGGCCTTAACGAAATAACTATTAAGGACCGTTATCCCTTGCCTCTAATTTCAGAACCTTTTGATAGACTACAAGGAGCCCAGATCTTTTCAAAACTGGATCTGAAAGGAGCAAACAACCTGCTTCACGTTAAAGCTGGCGATGAATGGAAGATGGCCTTCAACACTTGAGATGGCCACTTCGAGTACTTAGTGATGCCGTTCGGCCTATGCAATGCTCCGGCCGTCTTTCAAAATTTAATGAACGACATCTTCCGAGATCTCCTCTATAAATGTGTTATCTACTTAGATGACATCTTAATCTTCTCAGAAGACATCACCACTCACCAAGAAGATGTCAAGAGAGTACTACAGAGGCTTCATGAGAACCATCTATACGCTAAGCTGTCTAAATGTGAATTTCATAAGGAATTAGTGGCTTTCCTAGGCTACATTGTCTCCAAAGAAGGTTTTCAAATGAACCCACAGAAGCTGGAGAGTATCAAGAAATGGGCACAACCCACTGGGTTAAAGGCTCTCAGATGCTTCTTAGGTTTCACCAACAGGACCTTCATCAAGAATTACTTCTCATTCACAGTACCGCTGACCGCTATGACAAGAAAATGTGCCAACGTGGCTAATTGGTCTCCCGAAGCGATTGCTGCATTCCAAAAGCTGAAGGATGCCTTTTCAACCAAGCCATGTCTTCAACATCCAGACCCCTCAAAACCTTTCATCGTAGAGGTTGATGCCTCAGACCTTGGCGTAGGGGCAGTACTAAGCCAGGTTGGTGATTCTAAGGTCCCACATCCATGCTCATTTTTCTCCCGTCGCTTTTCTCCTGCCGAGAGAAATTACAGAGTTGGAAACAAGGAACTTTTGGCTATAAAGATGGCATTCGAAGAATGGCGCCCTTGGCTCAAAGGAGCGCAACTTCAAGTAACAGTCTTCACAGACCATAAGAACTTGGAGTATCTCTGCCACGCACAGCGCCTGAACCAGAGACAAGCAAGATGGTCGCTGTATTTCAACAGATTCAACTTCATTCTCAAGTATTGTCCAGGAGACAAGAATATCAGAGCTGATGCTCTTTTACGCTCCTTCCTCTCCGAGGATGTACCCGAAGAGCCGCAACACATCATTGACCCCGAGAAGGTCATATTGGCAGCTACCCATTTGGTGCCTGCAGGAAAGACAATCATACCCAAGAACCTCAGGAAAAAGCTATTGGCTTGGGCACATGACTCCAAACTCTCAGGATACCCTGGGCAATGAAGGGCGTTGTCTAAGCTGCAAACCTTTTATTGGTGGCCCACCATGAAAGAGGACACATTCACCTACATTGCTTCCTGCACAAACTGCACTAAACAGAATATGCCACCAGGATATCCATGGGGTCTCCTCCAACCCTTACCGGTCGCTGAAGAACCATGGATACATATTGCCACTGACTTTGTGGTAGATTTACCATTATCAGGAGGGAACAACACCATTTGGGTAATTGTTGACAGGTTCTCGAAGATGGCACATTTTTTGGCTCTCCCAGGCTTACCCACCACCATGGAACTCGCCTGATTATTCATCACGCACATCTTCTGCCTGCCCTAAGCATATAGTCTCCGATCGTGGAGTTCAGTTCACAGCTAACTTCTGGAAGGCATTATGCAAAAAGTTCGATATAGCCCTTGACTTTACATTGGCATATCATCCTCAGTCCAAAGGCCAAACATAAAAGATGAACAGGTCACTTAAACAGCTCATTCATGCCTACATGAACACCCGACAGCTTTCCCGGACACCGATTAATTCTATTCAGCCAGATTCTACCACTTCCACATGTAAAAATGTTATTACTAATGTAAATACCTATACCTAATGTTATTCTCTTTCTTTTCTTCTCTCCTCCCAGTTCTATTACCTTGTTATTTGTAACTGCTTCCTTCTACACAAATAGGTTATTTAATTGTTTACTGTACACCCCTGTTATATGTAAACCGGCATGATGTGTTTGCAACATGAATGCCGGTATATAAAAATTTTAAATAAATAAAATAAATAAATGATTGGAGTGAACTTGGGCAGAATTTGCCATAAACTCTCATCCAGCAACATCCACTGGATCAACACCATTTGAAGTGGTCTACGGATGACTACCGCTATCACCACTGCCACTTCCCTTATCAGTGTCGTCCCCAGCAGCTCAAACAACTGCTACAGATATCCTTCAACTCTGGACTCAGACTAAAGAGATGCTTATGAAAGCAGGAATACGAGCCAATAAAGGATACGATGCTCATCACTGCAAGGCTCCAGACTTCAAGCCTGATGACAAGGTCTGGCTTTCAACAAAACATTTAAGACTCAAACATCCTTCAGCTCGTTTTGCTCCTCGCTTCGCTGGGCCATTTCCCATTCTCTGATGACTGGGCAACCTCACCTACAGTCTGAAGCTACCAGCTACTCTAAAGATCCACAATGCATTCCATGTCTCACTATTGAAACCAGTGATACTCAGTGAATTTTGCAACGAGATACCCAACTCTACTCCAGTAGATGCAGAAGAAGACATGGAATACAAAGTTGACGCAGTTCTCGATGTAAGAAAACAAGGCAGAGTATTGGAATACCTCCTGTCTTGGGATGGTTTTGGCCCAGAAAACAACTCTTGGACTCCTATGTCCAATATCTTGGATAAGAAGATGCTACAGGATTTCCATCATCTACATTTGCAAAAACCTAGACCTGGTAGGTCAATATGTGGATGCCCTTTGAACGGGGGTACTGTTGCATCCGTCGGTCTTCGATGGCTTCACCCCGCTTGTTGCACCCCTATCTCGTCTCCTCCCGCTTACCTGGACAAGATGGCTACTGCAGCATCATCAAGCCGACTTCTCTGGCATCCCCGGAATGGCTATGGTGCAGCCGTATGCCATTGCTCCTCCCAGGTACCTGCTAGGGTGCGCGCACACGCGCAACCCACGTCTAAGTACGCCCAGAGGCGCGAACCTCAAGGGTGTTCTCTCATCTGACGTCACGCCAATCCAGGTATATCTACTTCTCAAGATTGCTAGCTCATTGAGTTGGCAAAGGCTCGAATAGACTCAACTGTTCCTGTCTGCGCTACTCTGCCGCTTCCCTGTTGCCCTTCGGGGTTTTACTACTAACTTGGGTACCCGCTCCTCAGGGGCCCTCTGTTCTATTTTCAGGTGCCATTCAGGGAACAGGTACTCATTCCTCGAGGGCCTGCTCTCCCTGCCTCAGTGCCTGTACCTACGACAACTATCTGGTGGAATCGCATCCATAACAGCTAACACCGAGTGAGTACTCTAATATCTCATCTATCTCATCCACAGTAACCCTTGCTGCGGAACCTCCTGACATCACCTAGGAGAGAAGGGCTCCCTCTGCCGAGGTCCCTGAGACTACAACTCACCACTGCCACCTGGTGGCTATCTTCAAGCTGTATAATAAAATAGTTCAATTCCGGTGTTTTGTATATAGAGTCTAGCCCAGTGCTGTGGCTCCTCACGGGGCTCCTCCCCATGGGCGTGGCCATCTCCAGAGCACCCAAGGATCCACTAAAACACACGTAATAATAACAGCTCCTCTCCCCCACACACCTGGCTGAACATATACGCACTTGGTAGCCAGGTGCCACCCTCCGCATACAGAACAGGCATGCCGGAACTTACAGCTGGGAAATAAGAATCTCCACCACACATCTGCACCACCCATATATAACCTAACAGGGGTTCCTGATTTCCCAAATCCCCCAGGTTCCGAAAGGAACTTCCCTGTTTTTCTCGAAAGGAACCTCCCTGTTCCCACCCCCTGTCCACCTTACTACCCCCATTATGCCCTTTGTTTGTCATCTGTGTTAACCGCAGATTGATATTATGTGTGCTCCACATCATAAAGCAATTCCCCTCCATTTTATCATGAAACCGCTTGTCGTATTTCAACAAAGCCCACCCCTCATAGTCCTTAAACGTGCCTAAAATGTTGTCAGTGTATGCTAACAAAGACCCATATTGTGTGGGATCGAAATGCCCCACCACAATCACTAGCCGAAGACAACATCAGACCCAATTCACCACATTCCTGGGAAACTTCTTAGGAGCCATGCTATCCTTATCCTTCTTCTTCCCCTTCTTTTCCCCTCCTATATTCCAAAAGCTGAAAAATATCATTATATATGTGCTTCTTGATCCTCCTCTGCAAACCCTTGGGAATGCCTTGCCTTCCCGCAACGCTGTCAGCACTTCTAAAGCAGAGGGCCCCATATCCTAGTCCGGACCTCCCCTTCAGCTCTCCACTCTGCTGGTCGAAGCTTCACAGAGCCCGACAGTGAGGAAGGAGATGATGACTTATGCCACCCTGGAACTTTTCCATCCCATCTGCTGCCCCCTTGCTCCCATGTACATCCACACCCCCTTGTGCCACTGCTCTACCCTGTGCCCTCCACCCCCTTGTGTGGCCTTACCAGTACCCCTGGAATTCTCACCCTCCGTTGACCTCTGCTCAGCCCAGTCTCTACTGCCAATGATATTATGCTGATTCCTGCAGCTCTTCATCCACATGCTCTGATGCCAGTCAGTTGCATTCGAGCCTTCTGAAATCCATGCCGTTCACAAGTTCTGCTGTTGGTCAGCTCTATTGGAACCTACTGCAGTGCCTGCAGGGAAATCCAAGATCCACAAAGCTTCCTGCTGGGAGGTACCTGGATGTTCACTGACTTCACTGGAACCTGGGAGAAGAAAACATACCAGCACCATGAACTCCTGCATCTGAGCCTGTGCCTGCCATGAAACTTTGCTCTGATTAACATCCTCTCCCCACCCTGCATCCCACCTCCCCCCCAACCTCCCATGGGCTAACATCACACATCCCCATACAAGGAACCTACTTCAGCCCTGCTGACCTCCTTCCAAAACCCCACATCCCCAAACCCCCTCCCCAAACTATCCCAATCCAACCTCCCACTACCACTCATCCCTGAGGCTGACCCAGAGCTCCCCCCAGGAAACCCCTGCCAGCCTGAGAGAAGACCCAGCTACCCTACCATTCAGGCCAATTGGGCTGATACCACACACCCTACATAATTAGCAGTTAGTACCATAAAACTCCCGATTCCCTGGAAGTCATTCCTAGTGCTCGGACCCCAAAAAGGAACCCAAATCCAATGGAGCAGCTCCATTGGATTTGGGTCTCCCCGAGGTGCCCACCAGCTGTCTTCTCTGTCCAGCATGAAAGCTCAACTCCCTGATCTTCCCCTTACATCTTTTAATTCCTCCAACGCGCCACCTCGGACCCACTCGCCCGTTACAGCAGTGTACTCCACTGGGACAACTATCTCATCTCTACTCTGCATGCTCGCCAGTTCCAACAGATCGCCTATCTTCATCATCCCGACTGATGACAGCACTGGCTTCTCCCACGGCCCGAGCACTAGGCCCCAGAATTGTTGCTGCACTTGACGCACCCACGACACCATTCAACTGAGCCTTCACCCCGCTCGCACACTCCCCAGCATCGTGCACACCGAAAACTCCTAGCCCCCATGCACTCTCACTCTTGCTGTCACCACCAAACCTTCCTCTACACCCAAATGCAGAATCAGCCCATCTACCCCTGAATTTACCTCACTCGCCACCAATGGGCCTGCTCCACACCCCACTTGCCTCTCCATGACCGCTTCATCTCACCTGACAAATGGAATTCCTGCCCCTCAATGCCTACTGCAGGCCCTCTGTCTTTGCCTCCCCCCCCCACCCCCCAGGACCGTACCATGGACACAGAAAAAAACATAAAAAAGGTAAACACATGCAAGGTGTGCCAAACGAGCCCTGCACCGCTGAGAGGGAGAAAGCAACGGCTTCCAACGGACATTTGAAGGAAAAGTCGCCAAACTTCTCTCCCTTGCAGTCCAATCTACACCCCACACCCTATCAGCACTGCCAATCAGTGCACATACCCCATCTCTTCACAAATAAACAGCCGTGGAACCTCAAGGCTAGGGATTTCTACCCCAACCCTGCTGGACTACCCAGTAGGAAGGGTAAGCAAATGCCAGCCCACCAGCATGTTAATGGTGGCAGAGTGGGCTTTGCCCCCCCAGCCTTGAACTTAGCTAAAAAGGACCCTGAAGCAAGGCCAGCTGATCGTGGTTTTGCAAACTGGTCATTGCTTTCTATTTCATGGTAGGTAAGTCCTATGTACGTTACCTAACAAAAGCATATTAGTAGCAGTTAGGTGGTGTCCTGCTGTTAGGGTTTTTATTGTTCTGGTTTTAACCCAATGGTAAAAGGTTCCAGTTCTGTAACAGCACTTTATGAGGACATTCAGCATGCATGCCTACAAATCTTTGCTGTAGCAGCAATGCTGCAGTACTAATATGGTGTTATTTCAGAGTATTTTACATATATAAATTGGAAATGGCAAATCAATGTACATTGACTTAACACTGAATAATGACTCTCATTGTAGTGCAGTGGATTTGCCTGCCCAGCAAAGGAAGGAAATAAATTAAAAGAAATATGTCTCTCTAATCATCAGATAACTATTAATTTGGAGATATTACAGTTGTTCTAAAAGAAAATTATCCATTCATCTTTTCATTTCATTTTTCTTAAACTACATTAAAAAAAAAAAACCCAACCAAAAAAAAAAAAATGTTTTAATGGATTCAACCAGCACAGAGCAGGAAAGGGGGCATCAGAGTGATAATGAACTGCAAATTGAAATATGAAAGTCAGAGCACTGCAGTAGTGAAGAGGACCAAAAGAATGCTGCATTTCATTAAGATGGGAGTAACAAGCCATCAAGGGAAGTCAGTCATCCTTTGTAAAAAAAAAAAAAAACGTTCTGCTTGGAACTTACTAATTCTAGTCATCTCAACATCGGAATGTCATTGTGATAATTGCCAAAAAAATAAATAAATATATATATATATATATACAGTGCATGATCACAGTTCTTTTCACAGTAAAGTACATTTTAGAAGTAGGGCAGGTTGGCAACACTGTAGTACTTTTACTAAGCAGACAATGCTTAGATTTGAAGGCTGGCACTACAATTCAGTTCAAGATCATGTGCCTCCTATTGTTTCAGCCGCTTGCAGTTTGGGGGAACTTTTTAGATACAGGTTCAATCGTGAAACCACATGTTGCAAGGGTTTGTTAATCTTACATGGGGGCAATAACTGAAACCACTTATTTAGAGGCCCGATTTACATGCTGTGGACTATAAGACTGTTGCAATACTTTATTTGTTGGGTTGCCTAAAGTGTTGTGTGGATTTTATGGCTTGTACAAAACAGGGCAACACAGATGCTGACGGGAGTGGGTTATCATGAGCAAACAATATTACCCCAGCATTTAAAACATTACATTGGTTACCTCTTTGTTAACATTAGTTTTTAAGGCCTTTAATGTGGATGGATATCCTTTAGGTGATCTAATCAAAGCAGATGTAGCTCTCGAGGCAAAAATTTACTTAATGTGCCTAATTTTAAGAAATATTGAACACAGGAAACAAGAAAAAAAAGTTTTTTTTTCCATTTGTAGGACTTTCTTTGTGGAACACTTTAGATGTTCAGTTAAGAATGGAAGAGGATTATTATTGTTTTAGGAAAAAGAACCAGGTGTATGCAAGATGATGTTATTGTTTTTATTTTTTTGTTGTTTTATATTATGTGTGTGCTGAATGATATTATATATTTTGTTTGTACTCCACACCCATCATTTTGCTGAAGGTAGAGGATCATAAGTGATTTCAATCAATCAATCAATCAATCAATAAAGTGTTTTGACCTGGAACTAGTGAGACCGAGAAAAAGATGTACTACATTGTGAAGATTCTTTTGGAGATTGTCGGAGTAGATTATATGGCAGTCATGGCTTTGAAAGCAGAAGACTAAGGCTGAAATACTACATACCACCTCAGAATAACTACAGCACCTGAACTGTAACTCACTTTGAGCTTGGGTTTGGGAAAGGTGAATAATTAAATCTCAAAAGTTAAAAAATGTAAATCCAGATTCTTTCTGACTCTTGACAAACGCACCTGTGCAGCTTGAAAACCTGACACTGGAGGATTGAAGGTTCATTAAAAAAAATAAAAAAAACTCAGCAGCAAAGGGAATGGAAGGGAGAATCAGCAATAAGATCTGTGGGAAGTTGATGGGGATAACTTTGTTTAAGAAATCAGAACGGAAATGAACCCCTCATTGGATTGCTGGCATAATAAGATGCATGAAATTGCTGATATTGAAAAATATTGATATGATTTAAACAACAGTCTCCACAAATATGAGCATAGTTGGGAGTCCTTATTTGGAATACTGCAGAAAACGACTTTTGTTTGTGTTGAGATTTGTGCTATATGTTGATGTATATTACTGTACTGCAAACTGATATGTTTTGATGATGCCCTATGCAGAGAGTTGCTCCTTTTATTGTATGCCCGAAATGTTTTTTTAAATAAAGAGTTACAAAAAGAAAAAAAGAGATCAGAAAGGCAGACAGAAGCAGATAATTATTACATTGGAACTTCAGGGAGAAGGAGGTTGTGAAGGCCAAATAAGAGACTGAAGATTTTGGGCTGTAATCTGGCTGACCAGAGCTGCCCTTCTAGCCAGTTAGGGCTGAATATCATACTAACCAACAGCATTCAAACACCAACTAGAATTGCCGCTCACCTCATCCCTTTTTAGATTCACTGAATTTGTTTGATTTGTGATTTGGACTAGATATATTGAGTCGGTCAGCAGGAGTGTGTTTTTAGCCAACTAGGTTTAACTAGCTTAAACCTGATTTTAGCCAGATACATTTTTTGAATATTGACCCCATATTTATTTATTTAAAACATTTATATTTTGCCTATTTTAACTCTATCTTGCTAAGTGGACCCCATAATGTCTATGGTATTTTTATTTTAACTCCTTTCTGAACCCTGCAGAATATATTTTTGTCAGACCTGAATATCTCCTGAACGCAACCTTTTATGAAAGAATATTTTTGGGACAACTCAAATATCTCCCCTCTGTTTTCCAAAGTATGGTTCAGAAGATGAGTGGCAGGGTAAATCAATCTTATGCAAATTTTATTTCTAAGGACAGAGATTAATTAAATGATTTATTAGAATAAAATGTTTTATAGGATTTTCTATCTTGATACAACTAAATCTCAGTGCCCGCTTTCAACGGGATCATTATGTATCAGCCCCTAAGATAAGCATTGGGTAAAGGCAAGGGTATATTGCTCTTCTTTTTCAGTGAAGGAGTGTGTGGTTAGATCTCTCAATTTGAGTAGTTACCAAGAGGGAACCAGTTACCAGAAGTGCTCTGGAGAGTGCTTGCCCTTAGTTTACTCACTCCTGCCTCAGTCTTCTTGGAGATGACATTATAAGGATTAGGGCTGTGCATTCAATTTTGAACAAATGACAAATCAGTTGAGGCTATTTTCTGTTCATGTGAACCAAACATTAGCCTTGGAAAAATATACCTGAAAAATTTTCGGAATATATGTTATGCGAAAAAAGAAAAAGGGTCTTCTATGGGACCAGGCCTCAGCCTAGTCCCATCCCAGGGATCCAGCCCAACGTCAGAGCCTGTCACAGAATCTCAGGACTAGGCACAAGACTTAAGCCAGGGTCCAACATTGTGGTCTGGATAAGGCTTGGTCATATCCAGCCCCTGGTGTCAAATCTGTGCCTAGGCCCGGGCCTCAACCCTCGAGATACAACCTCTGGCCAATCCACAGCATTGTATTTAGACTTAGGCATAAGTCTGAGTCTCGGCAACCTTGCCATGCTTATGGTCTTGCCAAGACCCTAGGTCCCATGCTCAGTGACCGAGACCTGGACTCATTAGGATGTAGCCTAGACCTGGGCCTCTATGACTGAGACCTGGCCTTAGGCCAATTCCTGCCCTTAGGCCTTTAGGCTTCAAACTCAGCGACTGGAACCTGGACTCAGCTGGGCACTTCTGCTAGGCTCAGTCCTAGGCCCAGGCCCAAGCCTCAGAGATGGTACCTTGGCTAGGCTGGGTCCCAGCTTCAGACTAGCGACTAGGCTTTATCTCCTTGGCCTTGGAAACTGGGACCCAGTCTTGAGTCAGGCCCAGGCACTTGTCCTCAGCTGGGCCCTGTGATCGGGTCTTAGACTCAATATTTGGTAACTGGCCCATGTTGAGGCCCTGGCATCTGTTCTAGACTCAGTCCCAGACTTCAGTGACAGGGCTCACCCTCGTCTTGGCCCCCGCTGTTACAAGCCTTAGAAATAGAACTCTCACCGCATTGGACTCCAGCCCAGGCTTTGGTGACTGGGACCTGGCCTCGATCCAGACATCACTACCTAGGCCTCAATAATGAGACGCAGACTTGGGCCGAGTCCCTGGCACAATTTTCTGTTACAGTGGTCTTCCCCCATTGACTTCACCATAAAGCAAATAACAAGTAAAACAAATTAATTAAAACATTTCTGAAGGTTGAAACTAATGTAACGAATTGTGGTACCCCCAAAATTAAATTAACAAACTAAAACAAACTAATTTTCCCTGTACATCCCTAATAAAGATAGGTTTGGTAGAAATTGTCTTATGGCGTTGGGGTGTACACTAATTCAGGGAAAGCCTGTTTCACATAGGAAGTTATTCTTAATGTGTGTGGAGATACACTGGGGCGGAGAGGCTGTCTCATTTGCAAGCAGATGATCAGGGTCCTGCAAAATGTTTCTCTGGACATTTGGGCTCATTGATCTCTTGTTGTTGTCAGGGGTTGTTTATGAAAAGGAGACCCACATCTGAATTGACATTTTGCTTTCTTGACTACCCCAGACACTTACAGTAACTACACCTCCCCCATATTATCAATGTGTTAATTCAAATCATATTATTTATTAAAGGCTTCATTTTCTAAGTGATTTATGTACATAAAGCCCTCTTTCATGTGTATAAGTGGCATTTTTTTGAAATCAGTCAGGGCTCAGTGCACATAAAGGCTTGTGCATAAGTTGGCTTTGTGCATGCTTCTACAGGCTTTACAAAGCAGTGTTATGGGGATGGAGTTAGGGTGAGGAAAACATTAACATACATACTTTCAGTTTCCAAAAGTGGCACATAAATCTACAGAAACACATTTATCCTTGCTTGTTAGCAGGCGTGCATGCTGGCACTGCTTCCATACATATCCTCAAATTTTCAAAACAGACTTGTGCGCATAAGCACACTGTGAAAATGTGTCCAGTTGTTTGTGTGAACTTTGTATTTGCAAACTTTAGCCCTAGGCAGATCAGTGAAAATGACTAGGGTGTGCAAGCAAAGCATTTTAGGGACTTTTTGTTTCATTTTTGTCTTTTATTCCTGTTGTTTTATTAGTTTTATCTTAATTTAGTGCACGCTAATTTTTCCTTGCCCCATTATGTATGAAACCACATTGACTTGTTGTTTAGTTTAGCATACATGAAGATGCATATAGCATGAGGTATGAATTCCTAGAATAAAAATTGCTAAGGTGTTTGGAATCCAAAACTTTGGAAAACTTGGAACAGTGTGAAAATAACCTTTGTTCCTCCCACTGAAAGGAATACTCGCGCAAGGGACTTCAAAAGACAAACTTAGGGTCTGATTTACTAAATCGTATTTCCATTTACACAGGACAGGAAAAAGGCCTGAG
Source organism: Rhinatrema bivittatum (assembly GCF_901001135.1). Classification (NCBI taxonomy): domain Eukaryota; kingdom Metazoa; phylum Chordata; class Amphibia; order Gymnophiona; family Rhinatrematidae; genus Rhinatrema; species Rhinatrema bivittatum. The sequence goes on along the minus strand of NC_042615.1, from coordinate 30,505,741 downwards.
CAAATCAGGCCCTTAATGTACTGCACATAAAAAGTTTCCAGGACAATAGTCTGCACTAACATGTCATGAAACTCCTGTAGTTATAAGGGGTGATGAATTGCTGAGATTTGATTTTTTACAGTCCTGCTGAAGGCAAGGCCCATCTTGCTGGTAGCAGTTTACACTAGGTTGCAGTGCACCAGCTGGAACAATCCCTATGAAACGAAATACATTCCATCTGCAAAATATTTCAGAACTTTTAAATGCTAAGATTTACACTCTCTCGTGAGGGCACAGATGGAGACAATGCTGTCACTGCAAAGGTTGCTAGTAGAAACAGATTGAGTCCTATAATAAGACTGGACTTCTAAGGGCTACGAGTGCACTCTACCTAACAAGTGATGGCAGGAGGTGTCCCTCACAGTGATAAATGCACGGGCTGCGCACTGCATCTCATTTCAAGCTTTGGCAGGCTGAAATAATATGTTAATGAATTAAGACATCTTGAGGCTTGTAATAGGATGCCAGGATCAGTTGGTGTTCCTCCATATCTATCTTAGTTCATCCCATTTACCATTTCACTTCTAATCGAAAGACACGTGTACCACCGATGCTTGCCTGACTGGATCCACATGAACTTAACCAATATTTTAAAGCTATTGAATACAAAAAGAAAAGCTGCATCCTTTTGTAACTGATTTTTTTTTTTAATTCAATACCTTTACGCAAATGAGTGAGAAACAACAATGCTGGAATTTCAATTGCATGCAAAAACAAAACAAGAAAAGAACAAAGGGAAAAAAAAAAAAAAAGAATGATTGCTGTGATAGACTAGACAAGGTAAATTGGAGAAATAAGGCTCACTCCCAGTATATTGAAGAGAGAAAAGGTCAATGCAGAAGAAAAATATTAATATGACTAGAGAAAGAGCTTGATTACCTAGGCTTTCTTTTCCCATATCCACAGAAGGCCATATTTACTAAAGTACCTATTGTTTCTCATCTGTTATCAGATGGATAAAGTCCACAAAATAACTTGTATAAAAAAAACAAAAAAAACCCACCCCTGATGATAGCTCCCAAAGTGCTATTATATTTAAATAACTAGATGAATGGGAAACTCATACATGAACAAACTGGCACTTGTATTTAACTATGCCAATACTTGTGCCCCAATATAATCATTGGTCCTGATGTTCAAATTTTTTTTAGCCTTTTTCAAAATAGAAGTTAAAATATGATAGTATTTATTAGGGATGTGCAGCCCCAAAATGTTCAATTTGGTTTGTTTTTTCTTTTTCATTTTTATTCTGTTATTTTTTTTTCCAGTTCGTTTCTTTAGCCAAACTGAAAAATGCATTAAAAAAACAACAAACAAATCGCAAAACAAAAAAACATGGGCCTCTGGCAGCCTTGGCTGGCCTTTCCAGACCAAACACCTTCCCATAGCTGGGCCTAAAAATGGGCCAGGACCAGCAACAAGTCCTGGCCTCAGGCCAAGCTCAACACCTAGGTCTAGACCTGGGCCAGGCCCAACATGGAGGTCTAGGTCTGGGGTTGGTCTGGAGTCAATTCCTTGACAAGTGCCAAAGCTGGAGAGTTCCCATCTCAGCCCCTCTTTCCTGCTTTCCAGCTCAAGTGTCGGGGGCAGGAGCAAGGGCCAGTTGCTCTCACCTGCATCAGTGTTTGAAAAATAATGCCGTCCATCTGCGGAGGACATTAAAGTGATGTCCCTTTAGCACTTCTGCTGGCACAGAAAGCATACTTTTGTAGTATGGCCATACATTTCTATAACCAGTGAGGGAGCATGAAGCACCAACTTAATATTCCAGGCATATTACACAGCAAGGTGGAAAGCATGGAGTTGACAGTTGGTGGTGGAGGAGAAGGGGCAGCAACAGGAGGTGTGCTATGGTACCGAAGAAGGTTCATATCATCTCTTCAGCCGGTGAATATTTTGGGGGCCAGTTCCAATGAATTACTACTACTATTACTACAAACTTCTATAGTGCTATATGACATACGCAGCACTGTTCAAATACAATGGTGACTTTGGATGGGGAGGGCCTGGAAAAGCTGTCGTTTTTTTGGTGGATTCTTCTTCCATGGAATGCTACCTAGATAGCCTTTGTTGGCTTTTTAAGGAGAGGGAATTTGGATCAGAAAGGTCATGTGCTATTCTGGGGGGTGGGCTCTTCTATGCTAAATGGATCTTGCAATTTTGGTCAGTTAGGAAGGAGGATTTAAATCTGCAGGATGTACATGGTAAATGATGTGTGCTCTTTTTAGTGTGGATCTTTTACCATGTATCAGCTCTGCATCTCATTAAGCTTCAGCTTTTGAAAGGTTTACATGAGGGATATGTATTCATTTGAAACAAAATGTGTAAAATTCAACAAATAAGGCCATTTTCGGTTTATTCTCAATGGAACAAACTGAAAATACACTCCTCTGAAAACACCTGAACATTTTTGGTGATTTTTTAATTTGTGTTTTTAGAAAAAAATTAAAAATTAAGCCTCTGGCAGGACAGACCATGGCCTTCTTCCATTATCAAGGCCTAAACTAGGCACAGTGCGGAGACCTAGGTCTGTCAATGATACATAGGACTATATCTGGCACTGGGGTCCGCCATGAGGCTTGGCCCATAGTGGAGACCTAGGACTTTGTCCAGGACTGGGGCCCTGTCCAAGGCCAGGTCCTATCCTTAAGACCTAGGCTGAGTCTCAGCACTGGGGAATGGGTCCCATCACCAAGGTCTAGGCCTAGGCCCAGTGCTGGGGCCCAACCTGAGGCCCACACCTAGGAATACTTCATTCGCCCAAAGACTCAGGAAATTTGCATTGATTTCTGAGTCTCCAAGGAAACAATAAAACATTCTGGTCCTCTCTACTACTCTAGACACCCCCCTTCAGTAAGCCTGCAGGTAAGGGAGAGGTAAGTCTGGAACACACACATTGTAGGCAGCATGTGGAAAGAAACTACAGCTGTGATTCCAGGATTTGAGACTCAGCTGAGGGTAGATTAAGGGTGAAAAGTCTGTGAACTGTGACTTATAGGGGGATGGGAGCAAGGAGAGGGTAGTATAGAGAAAGTTGGTGGGATGAGGATAAAAGTGGGTAGACTCAGAATAATCTAAGTAAATATTTTTTTACAAAGAGAGTAGTGGATGTATGCAACAGCCTTATGATGGAGGTGGTAGAGACAAGAACAGTATCTTATTTTAAGAAGTATGGCACAGGTACAGCGGATCTCTGAAGGAGTGGTAGGGATAGTAAAGATGAGCAGTTGATGTGGATGGGTAGACTAGATAGGCATTATTCTTTCTTTGATAATCACCAGCAACCTCAGGTTAACCACAACTCAAAAGATTCCAGGCCAAGTCCCATTGCTGATGCCTAGGCCTTGTTGCATCCGTCGGTCTCAGATGGCTTCGACCCTTGTGCCTCACCTTTTTCTCAGCTCTTCCCCCTAGCCTTGGGAAGATGGCTACTGCCATGTCTGCTAGCTGCTCTCTATGGTGTCCCTGGAACGACTATGGCGTTGCCTACCTTCATGTTTCTCCCAAGGGCCTCTTAGGGTGCGAGCGCATGTGCTACCCACGTCTTTATTCCAGCTATAGCGCGAACCTTGGGGGCATCCCCCTCAAGTAACGTCACGCAATCCAAGTATTTAGCCTGTACTTGTTTGCTAGCTCATTGAGTTAGCAAGGATTGGACTCATCCGGTGTAAGCTACTCTGCTGCTTCCGTGCTGCCACTGGAAGCTCTCTCTCTGCCCTTCGGGGTATTTTCTAACCTGGGTACCCGCTCCTCTGGAGCCCTCTGCTTTATTTCAGGTGCCTTACTGGGATCAGGTACTCACTCTTTATTGGCCTTCTCTCCCTGCCTCAGTGCCTGTACCATCTACTTCTTCCTGGAGGAATCACCAACCTATAGCTGCCATCTAGTGAGTAATCTAACTCTCAGTCTGCCTCATCTACAGCATTGCCTTGCTGGGAAACCTACACCAGAATCCCCATATACCAACGGGGTGAGACGGGTTCCCTCTGCCGAGGGTCCCGAGACTGCTACCTCTGGATCAACTCACTACTGCCACCTCTGGTGGTATACATCAAGCTGTACAATAAAATATCTAATTCTGTGTTTGTGCATCCTGAGTCTAGCCCAGTACTGTGGTTCCCCACAGAGCTCCTCCCCGTGGGTGTGGTCATTTTCCACAGTACCCAAGAATCCACTCAAACACCACTAAACCATAACAGGCCTAGCACCGAGACCCAGCCTGACACCTGGTCCGTCGCCAAAACCTAGACCTAGTCCTGATACCATGGCTGGGCCTAGAGGCCTAGGAGCCGGCTTTCCAACATTTATTTATTTATTTATTTATTTTGTATACCGACATTCGATCGAGATATCACATCGGTTTCCAGATAACTAAAGGAATAGGGTGGTAACAGCCCTATTTTACATTATAACATGGTATTAAATAGATATAAGAATATTTTACATTATAACATGGTAATAAATATAACAAGAATATTTTTCTTGTTATATTTATGTTATAAAGAAGAAGAACATCTTCTTTCTTCAATTTTTGAAAAGCAATACTGTCTGCTTGAAGAACGTCCGCCTCAATAAAATATTTATATTGACTATTAATGACTTATTTGCATGCATTTGGATTACTTATACATAGAAATCTTGTTATTACAATAAGGGAGGTAAATTAGGCAGAGCAATGCAAATTATCGCATATAATTTGATATTGCTGCGATAGTGGTCTGTCGAGTGATATATAAAATATATTGTGGAATATACATTATTAAATGCATGTTAGAGCATAGAGGATAGAGACAGAATGAAGGTGGTCCAGTAAAGGGCCACCAAAATGGTGTGTGGTCTGTATGGGAAGACATGAGAGGAGTTTGAAGAATCTAAATATGTATACCCTGGAAGATAATGTACAGACCTTCAGATACCTGAAAGGTTTTAATGATGCACAAACTTCAAACCTTTTCCATCAAAAAGAAAACAGTAGAACTAAGCATCAGGAAATTAAACTTCAGGGGGATGAATCAGAACCAACATTTGGAAATATTTCTTCACAGATAGGGTGATAGATGCTTGGAATGCCCTTCCTGAGGAGGTAGAGTAGAAGAAAACAGTCAACAAATTTAAAGGGCCATGGGATAAACAGTGTGGATCCCTAATGGCTAGAGAATGGAAATAAAGAAGAGGTTGCATGGGGGTAACCTGAATGGAATGGCAGTTACTACTCTTAACAGAATGCATGGGGATTACTACCCGGCCTCAATCAATAGCCTTGATGCTTTTGACGCAACTAGAACATCACTGCCTATTTTGAAAGTGGGGGTGAGGGGAATGTGTTATAGACAACAATTAACATGGGCCATGACTTTTACGATCTGGGGTACTGACATGCAGACATAAGGGAAAAAGCACAGGTTGGCTTCTATGTCCAATTCCCAAAGTAAAGAATGTCAAGCAGCATTGTCTGAAGTATCAAAAAAGCTCCTCACTCAATAAAAATATTACTAGCAGTAAATTGTTATGGGTTTGATAGTTGTCTGGTTTTAATTGTAAATACTACTTCCCTTATCATAAGACTTGGGGGTAACTGCAAGGAAAGTCAGATACTGTCCTTGAGAGAAACATAGGGGTATCCTGCATAGACAGGAAGATACTACCATAAGAAGCTTGCTGGACAGACTTGATGGACAATCTTATCCTTTTCTGTCATCATCATTACTTTGTTACTGGGTTACCACAGCTTAATGCATCACCCAGTAAATTCAGGCACCTATTTTCAGGTGAATTTAAGAGCCTAAGTTTTCAACTGAAAATTTTCATAAATGTAGGGTTCTAAAACTCCTAAATTTATGCCTGCTATTTTCTGATAATCAGTGCTAAGCACCAAATTTTGGCCTAGATTCATCAAATTGCTAAATTTATTACAATAATATGGTACGTTAGCGGCTGCAATAAAAAAGGGGCATGGCTAGGAAAATTTTTGACATTCAACATTAGAGATGTGAATCGTGTGCCAGATCGTCTTAACGATCAGGTTTGGCTGGGGGGGTGGGGAAATCTTATTGTTAAGATATGTGAATTGGAATCGTTTCCGATTCCAATTCACATCGCTAATTTTTTTTTAAGGAGGCCCACGCCGTTAAAAAAACCCCCCACCTGACCCTTTAAATCGACCCACCCTCCCGACCCCCCCAAAACCTTTTAAATTTACCTGGTGGTCCAGGGGGGCCTTGGGGAGCGATTTCCCATTTCCAGGCATCAGCTGCACTAAAAAACAATGGCGCCGATGGCCCTTTGCCCTTACCATGTGACAGGTTATCCATGCCATTGGCCGGCCCCTGTCACATGGTAGGAGCACTGGATGGCCGGCGCCATCTTTAAAGATGGCGCCGGCCATCTTTACTCATCAGCCCCTATTATACTATATAATAGGGGCTGATGAGTAAAGATGGCCGGCGCTCCTACCATGTGACAGGGGCCAGCCAATGGCATGGATAACCTGTCACATGGTAAGGGCAAAGGGCCATCGGCGCCATCTTTATGAGTGGCAGCTGATGGCCTGAGAGCGGGAGATCATTCCCCGCGCCCCCCCCCGGACCACCAGGTAAATTTAAAAGGTTTGGGGGGGGGGGGGGGTCGGGAGGGTGGGGGAGGCTAAGGGGGGTCGATGTAAAGGGTAGTGGGTTTTTTTTATTTATCGGGCCATCGGCGCCATTTTAATTAGTGGCAGCCAAAATGGCACCGATGGCCCGAGAGAGGGAGATCGCGCCGGGACCTCCCCCACTGGACCACCAGGTAATTTAACATTTTTGGGGGGTTTGGGAGGGTGGGGGAGGGTAAGGAATTGGTTTTAAAGGGTCGGGGTGGGTTTAGGGGTTGTTTTGGTGTGCCGGTTTTCCCACCCTCCCCCAAATAATTCCCATGCCCTATTTAACGATACAATACAAATGCCCCTGATGATAAATTGGGGGCATTTGTATTGTATCATGCACTCTAACGATTTAGGATGATTTTAAAATTATCTGACGATAATTTTAATTGTTTAAAAATGATTCACATCCCTATTCCACATCGCATAGGTAAAAATCGTAACCCGTGATAATTGTTTGTGCTGTGAGATGCAGTATCTGCCCACTCCAAATCCTACAGAACGCAGCTGCAAGAATCCTCATTAGATCTAAAAAGCATGACCACATCACTCCAACACTTATATCACTACACTGGCTACCAATAAGAATCAGGATTGAATACAAAGTACTGTCCAGTCTACACAAAATTATATATGATAAACAAGAAAACTGGCTAAGCTCCACTATAAAACTATATTCCCCAAACAGAAACCTCAGATCAACAAATAATGGACTTCTAAAAACACCATCTATGCTTTCCAATCAACTCACCTCAACCCAAAAGAGAGCAATCTCCCTGAGTAGCCCAAAACTCTGGAACTCCCTCCCAACTGAACTCAGAACTCAAGAAAACCTAAAAACCTTCAAAAAAGATCTAAAAACATGGATGTTCAACAAAGCATACCAACTCACCCAATGAACAACATAACGCCAACCCCCTCCAATCTAACCTGAAGAAAAAAATGAGACTCATCACGACTATGTATTATAACTAAGAATTGAATCATAAAATGGAACAGTAACTAACTTGTAAATGATACCCCTTTGTTAACTATAGTTTGAACCTTTTTGAAACCCTTGTTATCCCCCCTTAACCTTGTAACCTTCGTATTTTGTAAACCGTTATGATGGCAAAACCGAATGACGGTATATAAAACTCGATAAATAAATAAATAAATAAATATTCCGGTGTGCGATGCATTAGCGTGTTGCGCATCAAAACTGGAGATACGCACACAAGTAAGGCTGGCACACTTAGAGTGGTTTTTCAAAGCTGCCTACGTACACGCATATCTACCGCTACATGCACATGTGAAAAGTATTGAAAAAGAGGTGGGGGGTAGGCGTGTGGGTAAAGGCCAATAGATATTCGTGATTATACTTAGGAGCACAAGTTCACACCAGGATCCCCTGCCTCTTAACTTTACTATTGCTATGGATGGTGTGCAAGTCATAAAAAAAATCTAGACTAGTCAGTGGACTATTATAGATTGGGTCTAACAGGGTGAATGGAAGACAAATAAACTAGGTAGATTTGGAAGTCCTATCCCTAGCCTGGGTGAAGTGGGAACAAACTGGTGAAACTTGCAATGACGTTAGCGAGTCCCTTTTAGTGTAAAACATTTTATTAATAAAAGTTACCAACTGTTAGTGCAGAGTCTCTTATGCATTCCAGAGGCAAATCAGAAAAACAATAAAACATTTGCCATTTTCACCTTCTTCTTTCCATTCAACCCCCCCCCCCCACAGCCTTGCAGCTCAGAACAAATCCACATGACTTCCTACCCCATCTCTAACACCCTCCACCCCAATTATGTGATAGAAGAGTTATTTGCACATACGTGTGCACGTACATTTCAAATAGGGTGCCTAAGTACCCGCTTTCAGGCTATCTGATACCATGCATGGATATTTATTTATTTATTTGTGTGCTTGTTTATTTATATTCTGCTTTTCAGACACTTCAAAGTGGATTACATTCAGGTACTCTGTGTATTTTCCTGTCCCCAGTAGGCTCACCATCTAAGTCTGTATGCACCTAAGTAATACAACACAGCCGCCATTATAGTATAGGTGAGTATATGCGCACATGGTATCAGGCGCTAAGCATGTACATGTGTGCCCTATTTCAAATGTGCATACATGTGCGCACAATTCCCGCCTCCATCACATAAGTAGGCCAGTGAAGCACCAGCTTCTCACAACTAGTACACTTTCCACTTATATAGAATATTTAGGCAGTCAGGGCAGGTAAGAAAAGGTTATTTTATTTGGCCAAGCGGGGCTGTGTAGGTGTGTGAGAAAAGCCCTTGTTTTATCACTCAGGATAATAGCCACCATATTATCCATGACGCGCAATTATGGTGGCTATCCAGCAATAAAAAATTTTTTTATCCTCTACTGCCAAAAAAAATAAATGTGTTATTTCTGATGTTAAATCCCACGTTAGTGTGCATTAAACTTTTGCGACATGCGGTAGGAGTCCCTCATTGGCATAAAAGCAAGCTTTTGCATACTCATTATAATATTTGCATACAAATGTGCGATGGGACAAAGGTTGCGTGTTAGACCTCTTTTATCATGCCATGAGGCCCTAACATGAATTGATGAATGACCCTCTTTGTTCCTCTGCCTTAACTCCACCCCTGTTCCTACTGAAAAGGGTCAATTTAGGGACCTAGCTCCAAAACTAAGAATCCTAAATCCTTTGAAAATTGACCCCTAGAATCCTAAGTTTAGGTACTCAGCCCTGGTATATTTTCAAAAGAGCCAATACGGGAGCCTAACTCCCAAAATTCTGAGCCTAAACTCTTTAAAAATTAACCACTAGGAGCCTAATCCTTTGAAAATGGTTCCCTCTGTGGTCCATAATCGGAAAGCTGGCAAAAGGGACTTTTCGCGTGCAATAGATAGATTGGGGCGGAGTCGGTCCCGGAAGAGGAAGAGTCGGGGCATCGTCGGGGCAGATGTGGCGGAAACTTCGCTGGTGGCCAATACCACCACTTTTTACGATGGCGCTATTGGGTGCAAAAGTCAGCAGCAATCGCACCGCGGAGATGTGATCGCTACCGGCTTTCGTAGGCCCGCCCCCCACTTTGCCCCCTGCCCCCCATTACCGCCGGATTCTCTAAGCTCTGCGACCTTAGAAAATCCAGGCCTAAGTTAACTTGGATAACTTTAAAACTAAACCATTTATATTGGAATAGGTTAGGTTTAAAGTTATCCAGGTATGTGTCTTGAATCAGCATGTTTACAGCACAACTTCTTTGGAAAGTACTTTCTAAGGTAGTGTTAATACAGCACATGCCAATTTCATTTAGAGTTCTTGGGATTTGCATTTCAAAATACTTGCCCCAGTCTCTGTCAAAAACATGCTGCAAGTAACATCTATTACTGCCTAAAGCAATAGGATGTTTTTGATTTGCCAGACTTTATTACCAATGAATTGTTTCAAACTTCAACTCCAATTCTTTTTTTTTTTAATCATCTTTCAGGGAAATATCAAGTAATTTTAGCAGTACACATTTAAAATATTAAAGTGGGTTTTCCCCAAAGACTAAGCTAATGAAGTAAGAGTGATTTACAGTTTGCTTAATAAGAATTCAAGCTTAAAGAACAGGAATACAATGTTCCTAAATAAGAAATGTATCTAATGAAATATACATAATTTCATTTTTTTTTTTATTTTCTTCAGTAAAGCTTTACAAGCCCTAATAGCACTTTAATTAGTATATTTAAACGGAGCAATAAAAATTGAAATTAGGTTTGAAAAATGGAAATTAAGCAGGCACTTGCTATGAATTCTGTTCTTTTGTCAGGATGCCAGAATAGAAGTCAACTTTCTGAAATCTATTACAGAATTAGGGCTGTTATATCAAAGAATAACATATATCAGATTTTGCTGTTTTAATTACATGGCCAATTTGATGCTATTACAGTAGTTTTCTTCTTGATTAAAATGTTAATGGGTTTATTACACATGCAATTCTGGAAGGCTCTTTGACAATTTGAATAGCTGATTTTTGCCATCAATTGAGCCCACCCAAAAATTGTGATAATCTCAGTACTTTGGTTCTTTCTAGCCAATGTGTGGGAGGCAAAAGTACATTTTGTTCTCTGCAAATGATACTCTGTGATGAGTTTCCACCTAGGCCACCTGGACAGAGGAATGCATCCTGAAAACAGACATTAAAAACAATAGAGAGTGGAAAGAATACACAGGGCTATTTAATTATGCTGTGTAGACAGAGCAGACATGAATTTTAAAAGTTATTTGTGATCATACAAATGGTCTTAAATCCATCATCATTTGGACTCCATTTCCCTTTGATGTGCTGTGATAAGGAAATGGAAGAGCACAGAGCCGATTCAGAATACTACACAAATTATCACAAGCCTTTCATCATTTTTCTTTGAAGAATTTTTTTTTTTCCTCTCTCAAGTTGACTTTCTCCTGAGAATTGTTTGGATGTTTTCCATCAAAGCTTTGATTCCCTGCACCTCCTCCTGCTATATTTATAACTGTTGTGATACCTTGTTACTGTAATTGACAAATGGGGTTCTTTTTTTTTACATTGTCCAACTAATATCTTCCCTAGTTATCTAATTAAATTATTGGGTGTATTAAACCAAGTCCAGAGCTGCAACAGACACACACGCATTTGTGAACTCAACAAGTAGTTTTCTTTTATGGCATTCAGCTAGGATCTTCCATAATTACCGAGTTACATTATTGATTACATTTATGGATAGGGTTTATGAATCTAAAACTTTCTCTTCTTTTGGGTTGGAGCAGGAATAATTGAGCAGTAACGCACGATGGAGGTTTCATGTTTATAAACATTTTGCTCTCCATCCTCCCACTGATGTGTTTCAAGCTCTGTTGTGTTATAAGCAACTTGGATTCCAAGCTATAAAGAAATGGGTTTCCTGTGCGGGATCCCAATACTACTCTCAGTGCAAATTCAGATTTGACTGTAAGCTGTCCTAATGCCTCGGTTCATTTAAATTTATTGTAATCCACCTTGAGATGAACGTTGGCAAAAGGCAGAATATGAAATGTCCATGCATAATAAATAAAATACATAATAGGGCTGTTCAGCCCCTGCCCCTCCCCCAAATTTTTATTTTTTAATTATTTGTGGTGGGGGGGTTGTCAGGTTTCATGTCCCCTCTGATCCCCCTCCAGCCCCTTGTTACCCCTTTCCCCCTTCTTGGGATCCTGATTAATGAAGGGGGCTAGAGAAATGCCACTTTGTGACTGGTGCCATGGTGATGTCAAAATGGCTTCTGTTTCAAGGCTGGCTGGTCAATTCTGTTTTACAGCCATCTGTTTGTATAGCTGTACAAAAATATGGCACTGGGAACCTTGAGACCAGCACCATTTTGACATCTCTGGCAACTGCTGGCCCCCTTTTTACAGGGATCTTGGATCGACGGGAGGTGACAGGGCAGCCCTCCTACTGCTTTCAATAATCTGGACCCTAGTGAAAGGGGTAAGTGGGGGCTGGGGCTTTCATTGCCTCCAGCAATATTTTTCAGGGCAGTCTGAGGAGAACCCAGACTCCAGCAATTTTTTTGGGGGGGTTCTTAGAGCCCCTGGAATAAGAGAGGTCACTGGTGATCCATGCGCTGCCAACGTCTTGGGAGGGCTGGGGTGTCATAGAGGGCCCAGATTACTGGGTCAACAGCTTTTTTTTTTGTTAGCCTAGGGGAGACCTGTGGAAGCCTTGAGGGAGCCTCGAGGAGCATTAGGGAGACCTAATGCTCCTCGAGGCCTTATGCTCCTCGAGGTGCAAGACTTCATGAAGTCCTGGGGAGGCCTTGGGAAGGACTCTGAGAGACCTTGATGGGCCCTGGGGGCACTTTAACTAATGCTTTGTGACAAGGAAAATTAACCCATACAGATTTTAGTGTTACAATACACAAGTTCTGTGGACTGGATTCATATACATAAAGCAGACATGCTTGTTAGAGCCCAATATTCAGAAGGCAGTGAGCAGACAAGTTATCGATTACAGTTAACTGGATAACTTGACCCAGATAATTAGTGGGATAAACATCACACTGAATATCCCTTATTAATGATATATCTAGCTAAATGTAGCTGATAACTTTAAACCTAAATCAGCCAGTTTTTGATTATTTGATTAGGTTTACCATCATCCATTTGTTTATGATCACACTTTTCTACTCTGAGGGTTTGGGAAGTAAATTAAATTGAACAAGGACTGATCCTCAAAGAATAGCATGTGCAGCAGGTAATAAGTACAGTAAAAAATTTAGCAATAGAATACAATACATCAATCAATAACCAAACTTAGGAAAGCAGATTATAATATTCAGTTCAAAATCTGATAGCAATGCAGAGCGGGATTATATGGATTCTGATGGAGGGGTAAGGAACAGTGATCTCTCCAGGAGTTTCAGGGATGGCTGTAATCCATAGGCTTATATTAGGGGTGTGCATTCGGATTGACCGCATTAGTAAAACGCAACTCATATTTTTTTTTTACTTAAAAAATTGATTCGACATAAACGATCGGATTTCCCACATATCGAACATAGATATGTTCGATATGTGGGAAATCGCGATTGTTGAGCCAAAATAAAAATATAAACCCCCTCACCCTCCTTAATCCCCCCCCCCGACTTACCACAACTCCCTGGTGATGGAGCGAGGCGTGAGGACGCCATTTCTGCAATCCTTGGCGAGAAGCATGTGACGTCGGCGGCACGTCGAGTGACGCCGGCGTCACGTGATTCCCGGCTCGTTCGCGCCGGACGGCTCGTTCGGCCCAAAAAGAACTTTTGGCCAGCTTGGGGGGGTCAGGAGGCCCCCCCAAGCTGGCCAAAAGTTCTTTTTGGGCCGAACGAGCCGTCCGGCGTGAACGAGCCGGGAATCACGTGGCGCCGCGTCACTCAGACGCGACGTCACGTGATTCCCGGCAAGTTCGCGCCGGACGGCTCGTTCGGCCCAAAAAGAACTTTTGGCCAGCTTGAGGGGGTCAGGAGGCCCCCCCCCAAGCTGGCCAAAAGTTCTTTTTGGGCCGAACGAGCCGTCCGGCGTGAACTTGCCGGGAATCACGTGACGTCGGCGTCACGTGATTCCCGGCTCGTTCGCGCCGGACGGCTCGTTCGGCCCAAAAAGAACTTTTGGCCAGCTTGAGGGGGTCAGGAGGCCCCCCCAAGCTGGCCAAAAGTTCTTTTTGGGCCGAATGAGCCGTCCGGCGCGAACTCGCCGGGAATCACGTGACGCCGCGTCACTCGACGTGCCGCCGACGTCACATGCTTCTCGCCAAGGATTGCAGAAATGACGTCCTCACTCCTCGCTCGATCACCAGGGAGTTGTGGTAAGTCTGGGGGGGGATTAAGGAGGGTGAGGGGGTTTAAATTTTTTTTTTGCACATATGTACATATACCCAACTCATTGGATTTTTTTTATGTCCATATTGGCCGCAAGTGGGACCCCCTTTCGGACATAAAAAATATGAACATAAAATTTTGCTCTGCACATCCCTAGCTTATATACACAACCAGATTTTCAGGGATTTCCTGAATGTGAGCAGATCTGGAGCATATTTGATTTCACATGGAAGTGAGTTCCAGAGGGTAAGGGCTGAGCCTGTGAATATTCTTTTCCTGGTGGTTGTGAGTTTCAGGGGCAGTTGAGGTAGTGAGTACAGAGAGTGGGTGTGAGTGTATAGGTAGAGAGATGGTTGTGCAGATAGGCAGGTGCTGGATCTTTGAGGGCCTTGTATTTAAGATCTGGATTTTGAACACTGCTAGGTAATAGGGATGTGAATCGTGTGATCGATCGTCTTAACGATCAATTTTGGCTGGGGGGGGAGGGAAATCTGATCGTCATGGTTTTTTTGGGTAACAAATCGTAAAAAAATTGTAAATCGGGGAGGGCGGGAAAACCGGCACACCAAAACAACCCTAAAACCCTCCCCCACCCTCCTGAAGCCCCCCAAAATGTTTTACATTACCTGGGGTCCAGTGGGGGGAGTCCCAGCGCGATCTACCACTCTCGGGCCACGGCTGCGTTAATAGAAATGGCGCCGGTGGCCCTTTGCCCTTACCATATGACAGGGCAAAGGTAGCGCCGGCGCCATTTTGGCTCCTGTCACCCGACGTCACGAGTGCAGGAGATCGCTCCCGGACCCCCGCTAGACCCTCAGGGACTTTTGGCCAGCTTGGGGTGGCCTCCTAACCCCCACAAGACTTGCCAAAAGTCCAGCGGGGGTCCGGGAGCGACCTCCTGCACGCGGGCCGTATTGCCAATATTCAAAATGGCGCCGGCGCTACTTTTGCCCTCACTAGGTCAACATAGTGAGGGCAAAAGTAGCGCCGGCACCATTTTGAATATTGGCAATACGGCCCGCGCCATTTTGCCCTCACTATGTCGGCTTCGGGAGGGGGGGGGATTTGTTTTAAAGGGTCAGGGTGGGTTTTAGGGTTGTTTTGGTGTGCCGGTTTTCCTGCCCTCCCCTGATTTACGATTTTTTGACGATAAATCGGGGGAATTGCTATTGTATCGCGGCTCTAACAATTTTTGACGATTTAAAATATATCTGATGATTGTTTTAAATCGTCAAAAAACAATTCACATCCCTACTAGGTAATGTATAGGGAGCCAGCGTAGGGCTTTGAGGAGAGAGGTGATATGGCCATATTTTCTGGCAGCGGTGTTTTAAATAAGCTGTAGGTGGTGGTTGAGTTTCTTGGGTCATCCGACGCATATAGCATTGCAATAATTGAGATTAGTGCAACTGGAAGAATGCAGCTTAGAGGCAAGTCTGGAGTCCAAGAGGAAACCCAAGCTTCTAACCTGGTAAAATATCAAAAGACATCTGGTTAGGTGGCATGCTGAAGCTTACGCGTCTAGCACAGCTGCCCAAAGAAACCCTGGAGACACCTGGGATCACAGCGCACTATGATCCCGGGCCAGCAAACAAGAGCATGATTCAAGTATTGTGTGGGCGGGTTGAATGGATGGAGTAGGAAAAGGTTGCAGGAGGGGGGCAAGCCCTTCAGAAGGTTTGGGAGGGGGGGGGGCGCTCAATGAGCAATATTTTTAAAGTTTTATGGTGGAAGGAGTGGAAATTGGGCTGGAAGACCCCATGGTCACACTTTAAAAAAAAAAAAACCTTCATAGTGCCACTTAATCAGATATATTTTGAAGATATCTGGTTAAGCGATAAGTTATCTGGCCACACAAGGCAGGATCACTTTAGACCTGCTCTGAGGAAATTCTAAAGTTATCCAGATAACGTAGGGCTAGATTCATCAAACTTCATCGTGCTTATGATATGTAATAGCCTGAAGTATTTGTAATTCAGTTATCAGAGAAAAGAATGTGAGAACATGGTTATTAGAAAAATGAGAATAATGTGAGTAGAGTAATTGCTATGAGTTCTCGTTAATGTCAACTGACGAATAAACAACTTGATCTAGGGACATAGATACCAGTATTTGGTAGTACTTTTCTCCAGTTTCTATGAAACACACATTTTTGTCTGAAGTGTATGTTTATTATTGTTTTTACTATGTATGTATTTTTGTTCATCGCCTAGGCCTACTTTGTGTTAGGCGATCAATAAATTTTATGAAATGAAAAAATGAAAAACCTATTGCATGCAAAAGGAAGAGGGGTGTGTTTTATGATAATAGTCTATTTATCACAGTGTTTGAAGAGAGAGAGAGGGAGAGAGAGAGAGAGAGAGTAATAGGAGACCCACCTAATAACTCGAGTTGAGATTTAAGTAGTAGTGTAGGGGTTAGGGGCCACTTTGACATGCAGAGTAAGATGTATGAACAGAACAGTGCTCTCTTGTGAAGATTTGATGTCTTTCAGAGTGAGGAAACTCACACAAAGATGAGATTTGTACAATGTTCTCTCAACCTAACTTGATGTTACACAGGTAGCAAGTCCATCAAGCTAGGTTGAGACAAAGGCAGCCTCCCACTGTGCCTGTAATATTTTAATCTCTTTGATTGCTGCCTGAAGTCTGGAAACATATGGAGGGCTGGAAGTGAAAGTGAGGAAAGTCCATGCAGCCCATTGTAAAAAGATGGAGGCAGCAAGAGGAGGGGAGAGAAGCATTGCAAGTGAGAGTCAGTACCTGCTTCTAGTTTAAAATGATAACAAGGCTCCAGGGAAAAAATAAGAGCATTGGGAAGGCTATGGCTGTTGTTATTTTCTTTGAATCAGCTTGAGTGTGGCAGTGAGAAGGGACAGGAAGTGATGTCACCACAGGGTTTCATCAACTGAAATGACCATGGAGGAAGCCAGAAAAAAAGTAATTAAACGAACGCCAGGCTAGATAAGAGGAAGCATCAGGTAAGACCCTTCTGTAATTTTTATTTCAAAATGAGGGTTTTAAAATGTTTTAGAAACTAAAGTCTGATGATGAGACACAGGAAGTGACTTAAGTCAATAGAAGTCTATGGGATAAAAGGGGAAGAATCAATCACAGGCAGCACAAGAGTTCCATGTATATCATTGGGTCCTCTGTGATGGGTCCTCTGTGATTTGCATTTTCACAGGTACAAGTTTTGCTGCACCTAAACAGCTTCGGGCCTAGAGCCATGGTGTTTATTAGTGAACAGGTTAGTAGAGGGATTCTGGAGGCTGTGACATGTCTGTGTTCCCTGAAAGTTTATAAGCCATATTTAAAATTTCTTTAACCCCTGGGCCGGACGGATCCTTTTACTTCTACCCAAAGACACATAGGAAAAAGAAAAGGGACAGACTCTTTCTGCACTGCACTCCTTCACTGCATCTCAGTCCCTGCTTCACCCTCTGAGTCCCAAGATTCCAGTGCGGGGATAAACAATAGTTCTTATACCCAGTTCCCTTTTGCAATAAACCATTTCCATCCCTTGTGCACAACACTGGTAGCTATCAATTCTAATAAACATACATGAGAAGAGTAGTGGTTTCCAAATCCTCTACTGATAGTTGATTCGATGAACCCAACTAAAGAACTCATCAACACTTTCTTTCCAACCTAAATAAATATATTGGAAACATCTTCTCTAAACCCCCTTCTTTATATCCCTCCAGCATCTTTTGTTGCTAGCACCTTTTATTATAAGTGCTTCCTCATCCCTTTATATCTCTCCTCCCTCGGTCGCCTTAGTCAATCTATGTGTTTTTCACCTAAAATGTTTCATATATGAACACATCAAGTGAATGTAATTGGTACCTATAATATTGATATCATGATGTAAACCATTGTGATCTTCACTTGGAACAGCAGTACATAAAATGTCTAAATACATAAATAAATAAATGACTTGATAATATTTACAGCTCCAATTCGGATTTCAATCAAAGTCAATAAATAATAAAGCAGCAGACAGATTTAATAAGCTTATGACTCCACTTCTTTAGCAAAGTCTACTTTAATTGCTAGCACTTTATTTTCACTGAATTCCTTCTTCTTCCCAATTACTCACAATTCTCCAGAATTATCAGACTGAAGTTAGTTCCGTCCTCCACCAATCGAAAACTGTATCTTTAGTACTTCCCGCTCTTTATATTGTATCCTTTAGTTTCCTTCCTGTAGTTGTCCTTGGACGGGATCCCCTCCTCCAGATGAATTCCTCCACAGCTCTGTTTCTTTCAGAATGAAAGACTCCACTCTCCCAGTGGTTTGGTTACTGAATCCCAGTGGAACAAAGACATTCTTTGAATCCAAAAAAAGGAAAAATCAATCAAGAAGCAGGAAGGGTGGAATAAAACTCCCTTCCCACCAAACAGGAGGAAATAATGCAAAATATGTTTCTTCTGTATCAGGCCACTGTCAGGTCTCTCCTCTGAAGGAGATACAGCACGCTGCAAGTCTTCATTACCCTAAGTCCATCCTCAAATACAGGGATGGCCCAATCTACTGCGGCAAGGGGGATCGGCTCTCACAGGGGATTCTCAAAGATGTATTTAAAAAGTCAAAAGCAAGCTTAAAGGCTGGACAAAAGAGTCAGCAGGTGGCTGTCCCCTAAATGGGAAGACTTTCTTACTCCTTTCCCATAAATCAGGAAAAATTAGCAAGCAGGAGACAGAGGGCTCCTATCAGCTTGTAACTGTAACTAAAAACCCATGAAGACAGATGGTGCTTTGGGATGATAAACAGCTAAGTCACACCATTTGCTGTGACCACATGGGGGGGGAACCCCAAACCTCTCTCACTAATTTCCTCTCAGAACCTCTCCAATCAATTGATACACTCCTTTTAGGTAGAAAAAACAACACTTCCCTACATTTCTAATTAAGCAATATTAATGGCCAGACTCATACCACTTTGCGGAGTTCATAGAGGAATCCAGTAAGAGTAATATTGTTAAAGTATGAGTAAGTAAGACAGTGAATGGGATTTTTAAAATAAAAAAATGCAGAGACAAAAGTAAGGAAGAAGTGAATGTATACTTAAAAAATAATTCAATGTTCAGGGATGTGGAATGTACCTGTTCTATTCTGGTGGGACTCGGAATTTAAAAACTGAATGTGAACATTTTCACAACAAAATTAAAAACAAAAGTTGAGAATATGACTGTTTTTTAAACTGTTACATGTAAAGCCTGTTGCTAATTTATTGTTTCACTGTAAACCGAGGTGATGTATGTCTATACGTACCGCGGTATAAAAGAATCTATAAATAAATAAATAAATAAATAAATGACATTCTTTTTGAGGGGATTATACATTAAGAAATCACAAGGGATGTACGTCCCAGCAGTGGCATAGCTAAGGCTGGGCCTGGGTAGGCCCACTCAACCATGACTGTCTGACCTCAGAGCAGCAATGATATTACTGGATCCCATCCCGCCAAAGACTGGAGATGCAATGCCATACCTGTGAAAGCAAAGAAAAAGACTAGAGCAGCAAGGCCGTCATGGGAACCCATCCCACGATGGTGAAGAAGAGGACTGGTGCTATAAAGCTTTCGTGGGATCCCAGCCCCGCAGCAGCAGAAGTAGGAGTTTGGCTATGCCTAATGAAAAGACCTTGTGTGTCTGTGGGTGGATTAGAATAGGAGCTTGGGGGGGGGGTGTTTGGGTGAGAATGAGAGCCTGGGTGCATATGTGAGTGAGAACGAGAGCCTGGGTATGTGTGTGTGTGGGTGAGAATGGGAATCCGGGTGTGTATGTGGATTAGAATGGGAACATGGGGGTATGTGGGGGGTGAGAATGGGAGCCTGGGCATGTGTATATGTGAATGAGATTGAGAACCTGAGTGTGCATCAGTCTGTGGGTAAGAATGGAATAGGAGCTGTGTATAAGAATTTATGTATAAGAATGTGTGTATAAGAATGGGAACCTGGGTATGCATCTGTGTGTGTGTGAAACTGGGAGCCAGGGAATGAGTGAGAATGAGAGCCTGGGTATGTGTGTGTGTGGGTGAGAATGGGAATCTGGGTGTGTATGTGGATTAGAATGGGAACCTGGGGGTGTGTGGGGGGTGAGAATGGGAGCCTGGGCATGTGTATATGTGAATGAGATTGGGAACCTGAGTGTACATCAGTCTGTGGGTAAGAATGGGTGCTTGGGTGTGTGTGTATAAGAATGGGAAACTGGGTATGCATCTGTGTGTGTGTGAAACTGGGAGCCAGGGAATGAGAGTGAGAGATTATGTTTGTGGTAGAGCATGTAAGAGTGAGAGCTTGTGTGTGAGTGTATGGTAGTGACCCTACTCATAGAGAAAATATAATGTTAAATACAACAATGTGTATTCATATAAATACACAAATCCCTATCTAAACAAATAAAAACTATCACATTCATACTTTTTCATCCATTTACATCATTAAAATTACAATCAATTATCGTTACACTATTATCACAGAATTTATATTTCTATCTTCTTCATACAATTCAAAATCATAATCTTAAGTCTTAACTTACTAAATGGCCACAGGTGTGGAAGCCTTTAGACGACTATATAGCTTTGTTATAACTATTCTGCTATTGTGGACTGTGCTCATTCCTCAGATGATGTGTTACTCATTTGCATGTATAACTCCCCTTTTCTTTCTTATTTTCTTTCCTTTTTATTTTCTCTCTTTCTTCTACCTCTTTTCTAGTTTTTCTCTTCTGTCTTTCCTTGCTCTCGTATTCTTTCCTATCATATTCTTATTGTCTGACTATGTGCATTGTAATGACAGATCACATGCTATGTACTGTGTATTTGTTGATTATTCGGTTGGCCTGTTGTTTATTTTTGTAAATTGTACAATCTCAATAAAAATATTTATTTATTTATTTAAAGGCTTTTATATACCGGAGTTCATGCACTAGTGCATACCACTTCGGTTTACACAGAACAAGGATCAGAAAATTACATCAAACAGATTGAACAATTAAACAAATATACAATTACATCCAACGATTACATTTCAACTAAAAAATAAAATGGTTTAATGGGACACAGCCAGCATGGATTTACTCATGGGAAGTATTGCCTCACAAATCTACATATTTTAAAGGGGTGAATAAACATGTCGACAAAGGTGAACCAGTAGATGTGGTGTATTTGGATTTTCAGAAGGCAAATTCCAACATAAGAGGCTTCAAAGGAAACTAAAAAGGCATGAGATAGGAGGTGATATCCTTTTGTGAATTGCAAGCTGGTTAAAAGACAGGAAAGAGAGAATAGGATTAAATGGTCTGTTTTCACAATGGAAAAAGGTAAACAGTGGATTGCCTCAGGGATCTGTATTTGGACTGGTACTTTTTAATATATTTATAAATTATCAAGAAAAGGGGTACAATGAGTGAGGTGATCAAATTTGCAGATGACACAAAATTATGCAGAGTAGTTAAATCTCAAGCGGATTGTTAAGAATTGCAGGAGTACATTGTGAGACTGGAAGATTGGGTTTCCAATAGGGGTGTGCATTCGGATTGACCGCATTAGTAAAACGCAACTCATATTTTTTTTTTACTTAAAAAATTGATTCGACATAAACGATCGGATTTCCCACATATCGAACATAGATATGTTCGATATGTGGGAAATCGCGATTGTTGAGCCAAAATAAAAATATAAACCCCCTCACCCTCCTTAATCCCCCCCCCCGACTTACCACAACTCCCTGGTGATGGAGCGAGGAGTGAGGACGCCATTTCTGCAATCCTTGGCGAGAAGCATGTGACGTCGGCGGCACGTCGAGTGACGCCGGCGTCACGTGATTCCCGGCTCGTTCGCGCCGGACAGCTCGTTCGGCCCAAAAAGAACTTTTGGCCAGCTTGAGGGGGTCAGGAGGCCCCCCCAAGCTGGCCAAAAGTTCTTTTTGGGCCGAACGAGCCGTCCGGCGCGAACTTGCCGGGAATCATGTGACGTCGCGTCTGAGTGACGCGGCGCCACGTGATTCCCGGCGAGTTCGCGCCGGACGGCTCGTTCGGCCCAAAAAGAACTTTTGGCCAGCTTGGGGGGGCCTCCTGACCCCCCCAAGCTGGCCAAAAGTTCTTTTTGGGCCGAACGAGCCGTCCGGCGCGAACTTGCTGGGAATCACGTGACGCCGCGTCACTCGACGTGCCACCGACGTCACATGCTTCTCGCCAAGGATTGCAGAAATGACGTCCTCACTCCTCGCTCGATCACCAGGGAGTTGTGGTAAGTCTGGGGGGGGGATTAAGGAGGGTGAGGGGGTTTAAATTTTTTTTTTGCACATATGTACATATACCCAACTCATTGGATTTTTTTTATGTCCATATTGGCCGCAAGTGGGACCCCCTTTCGGACATAAAAAATATGAACATAAAATTTTGCTCTGCACATCCCTAGTTTCCAAATAGCAGATGAAATTTAATGTGGACAAGTGCAGAGGGATGCATACAGGGAAAAATAAACCTTGCTGTAGTTACACAATGTTAGATTCTGTCTTAGGAGTTACCACCCAGGAAAGAGATCTAGGCGTCATAGTGGAAAATACATTGAAATCATCGGCTCAGTGTGCTGCAGCAGTCAAAAAAGCAAACAGAATGATAGGAATTAAGAAGGGAATGGCAAATAAAGTGATGAATGTCATAATTCCTCTATATCGCTCCATCTTGAATACTGAGAGCAATTCTGATCACCGCATCTCAATAACGATATACTTGCACTGGAGAAAGTGCAGAGATGATCAACCAAAATGATAAGTGCCATTGATCAGCTGTCCTATGAGGTAAGGCTAAGGAAGTTAGGGCTGTTCAGTTTGGCGAAGAAACAACTGTGGGGGGGATATGATATATGTCTACAAAATCATGAAAGGGCTTGAAAGTGTTAATGTAAATTGGTTATTTACTCTCTCAGATAATATAAGGACTAGGGGGCACTCCATGAAGTTAGCAAGTAGCTCATTTAAAACAAATCAAAGAAAATTCATTTTCACTCAGCGCAAGGTTAAGCTCTGGAATTAATTGCCAGAGGATGTGGCTACAACAGTTAGTGGAAATGGGTTTACAACATGTTTGGATAGTTTCCTAGAGGAAAAATCAATAAACTGCTATTAATTAATAAGCAATAGTAGATTGAGATTTATTTAATGCTTGGGTACTTGCCAGGCACTTGGATTGGCCACTGTTGGAAACAGGATACTGGTTTTGATGGATTCTTGGTCTGACCCAGTATGGCAAATCTTATGTAGATCTGAGTTCTACTAGTTGTATTCTTATTAATAAATAAAGCCATATACTGCACCCTACAATGGCTTTCTAAGTAGTTTGCAACAGCCATTATGCATCATGCATGAAACTTTAAAACATTTTACCTTAATTATTTCAAGCACTTTCCAGCATTAAAAATTCCTTATTAATCTGTATTAATTTAATTTATATTTATTGCAGTTTATAAATGCTCAAGTATATCATGTAAAAAGCAAAGAAAACATACAGATCCAACTAATCTATATAAATAAAAATGTAAATGTTTGTTTGTTTGTTCAAAATCTTAAATCTCCGAAAGTTCTTCACCGATTGCTTTGAAATTTTGATACAACATTGCATTCGAATACTCGTGTGTTTTTATATACCTATATTATATAGATGTCACACCTGTGACAGGTAAAAACATGCTTTTTGGAAAAAACAGCGCCATCTGTTGGACATAAAAGCAACACACGCTATCTACAATATAAATGGGCTCTGACCGATGGACCGCAAATGCGCAATAGAGAGCAGCTCTACCGTGCATGTGCGGACCATAGAGCTCTGCGCTACATGCTGGGTGTCACAGAGGGGAGGAGGAAAGGGCAGATGTGTCGCCGCTCCAAGAAACGACTCAGCCCGTTCCTCCGCCGCTGGGGAAGGGGGAGGGAGTAAGGACTGCCAGACAGTTACACATAGGAGGAGGAAAGGGTAGAAGAGTCACCGAGCCAGTCCGTCCACCGCCGGGGAAGGGGGGGAGGGAGTTGGGACGGCCGGAGCAGAGCTAATGCGCATTGTGAAATTAAACCAGACTGAGCCACGGCAATGACTTTTGGCCAGCTTGGGGGGGTCAGGAGGCCCCCCCAAGCTGGCCAAAAGTCCCTGGGGGTCCAGCGGGGGTCCGGGAGCGATCTCCTATGCTCCTGACATCGGGGGACAAAAAAACAAAATGGCGCCGGCGGCCCGAGAGTAAAAGATCACACCGGGACCCTCCCTCTGGACCCCAGATAATTTAAGGCATTTTGGGGGGGTTCGGGAGGGTGGGGGATTTATTTTAAAGGGTCGGGGTGGGTTTTAGGGTAGTTTTAGTGTGCAGGTTTTCCCGCCCTCCCCCTTCCCCCGATTTACAATTTTTTGACGATAAATCGGGGGAATTGTTATTGTATCGCGGCTCTAACGATTTTTGACAATTTAAAATATATCGGACGATATTTTAAATCATCAAAAAACGATTCACATCCCTAACAACCAACATGAAAAATAAAATTCAAATTCTGGTGTCACCTCAGCAAAAGATATTCCTCTATTGCTAAACATTTTGTGAAATAGCACAAACTCCTGCAAAAAAGGAGATATCTAGAACCTTGCTATATCATACAGTCAAAGCATTGATTCTCAGGATTCAAATAACAGCAACCTTATAAAAATGCAGCAATGCAAATACTACACCAGGCCCTAAAACATTAATACATCACACACAGGCAAAACAGAGACTGATCCTTACCTAATAAAGAAATAAGAGACTCCAAATTAGAAACAGAAACATGCAGACAAAACTAAAATAGAAAGCCTGAGAAACTATCTCTGAACAGTGGAATATTGAAGAAAGGGCAAAATAAGAAATGCACATTCCCTAAGATGGCATATTCTAATTGCTAAAATCTCCAATATATTTTTTTTACCTTTGTTGTCTGATGTTTGTATTTTTCTAATTAGTTGGTCCCAGTCTCTTTTTTCCCACTTTTTCCTTATCGGTTATTTGCTAATTCCTTTTTAGGGTCTATCTTCTAGTTCTTTTTCTTCTGGTTTCTTTCCTTCCTCCTTCCCTCACACACACACACACACACACACACACACACACACACATAAGTTCCTGCTTTCTTTCACAGACTCCCTCAGACACACAAGCTTTACCAAATTTAATTGCCATTGCCTTCTCATATTTAGAATATAAACATACAGTATTCCACCATATATGTTCAGATAGCAACTCGCTACACTTCCAGTTGGACATGATATTATGTTGGGTAATTGTTAAGAAAACATCTAGTAATTTATGATGAGGGAGGGGAAGTTGTATGGATTGATCAGTTCTTTTTAATATTAATATTGAGTAAGAAATGGTCTTAACCAACTTCAAAATTAAGGAGGCTGTAGCCCAGAGCTGTTGCCAAAATCTATTCACATAAGGGCAAGAGAAGAGCACATGACTCAGTGTGGCCTTGGCAGCTGAACAGGACCAGCAAGCATGGGAAGATATGAGACCCGCCCTGTGAAGCTTCCAAGGAGTCCAAACTGCTCTGTGCGTGATAAAAAAGGAAGTCTGTAACAAACTGGAAGAGAGCGAGATGCGAATAGAAGTCATCCATATATATTCCCACATGGAAGAATAGGTTCCAGACCAAGATCTAAGTACCATACCGGCTGTAAAGACTGCATAGGGAGCTGTACTGAAAAGCTTTTAATGAGCTTGTATAGGTGAGAGGCAAGATGACCTTTGTTCCCATATTCTTGATAAAAGGTCAAAAGATAAGGGGACTTATCAAGAGAAAATTGAGATAAGACAGTATCTTACAAGGCAGTCCTTAGCTGTTACCAGGCATAAAATTGAGTAATAGGTAAATTGAAGAAAGCTTTCATTTGATTGAATGGCAAATAGTGGCAGGATGGTAGGACAGAGGATAGTAACCAAATATTCTTCCCTTGCCATAAGGGCCAATGAAGGGGATGACCCCCAATCATAATTAAAGGATTGTACCAAATAGGAGCTAGGTTTGACATGTGCCAAGAAGGAGTGTGAGCTGGTTTAAGCAAGTCCAATTCTGTGAAAGCTCTGTGCAAGGACCTTAATTTGAGATTGGCAGAAATCCGAGATGGAAGAGTCATACCGGGGAAACAATACTGTGGAAAGGGAGCTATACAATATTATTCTATTGATACCCAATGAGGTTGTTCTTTATGTATCTGGTCTACCTTAAAATAATGATATCCTTGTTGCAAAATAAATGCCTGATGATAAGCTTAGAAGTCAGGAAAATTAATTCCACCTCTATTTCTGGCAGCTTTTAATTTAGAGAGGGCAATTTGGGATGCTTTATTTTGCCAAAGAAATTTAACTAGCAATCTATCAATCTGCTTGTAAAAATCTGTAGAGAAAAAAAATGGGTAGCATGGACAGAGTGATTTTGGGCGCAAGGACCATTTTTATAGTGTCTAATTTGCCTCACCAGGTGAGATATGGGGGTGACCATTTTAATATTAGATCTTTTAAGTTTTGCAAAATATTGGATTCACCATGAGCTATTGTTACCGCTGGATCTGTAAAAAATCTGATCCCTAGATATTTCAAGCCATGTGTCACTTTCTGGATAGGGAATTGTGTGAGGTCAGTTGTAGAGGTGGAATAGTTCAGGAGAAGGAGTTCAGTTTTATGTCAATTAATCTTATATCCAGATATAGAAGAATAAGCTGAAATGAGGTCAAATATATGTGGGTGACTTGGAAGGATCCAGTAAGAACAGAAGGACAACATCAGCATATGCAGATAACTTAAAAATTTCGGAACCGATTTGTATACCTTGATTGATAGCAGTTTGTCTTATAGCCGAAAGCAATGGTTCCAAAGCCAGATTAAATAGAAGCGGGAAAAGAGGGCAGCCTTGACGAGTGCCCCCTATATAATGGAAAAGAGGGAGACATCTGTTGATTAATATAAAGAAAAGCTGTGGGAGAAGTATATAAAAATTGTATCCAAGCTACAAATTTTGGAACGAGACCATACCACTGAAGGGTAGCAAATAGAAAAGGCCACTCAACCGGTCGAAAGCTTTTTCCACATCCAAAGAGACTGCAACTGCCGGAGCTGGAGCAGAAAAGACAGCCTGTTGGATATGCAAAAAGAGACGGGTATTATTGGCTATAAGGTGATGTTTGATGAATCCAGATTGATCCGGATTAATCAATATACCTAAAACTTGGGAGAGTCTAGTAGCCAGAATTTTAGTGAATATCTTATAATCAGTATTCAATAAAGAAATTGGTCTATAATTAGCTGGATGTGTCTCATCTCTACCTGGCTTTGGAAGCACAACTATACAAGCTTGCATGAAAGAAGAAGGAGAGGCACCTTGAGAAAGAAAAGAAGAAAAATGAATAATCATGTAAATGAGAAACAAGGGTCTTCTTGAATGCCTGATAAAAGTTTGAGGTAAATCCATCAGGTCCAGGAGCTATCTTAGGAGCAAGAGAAGAAATAGCATTTGCAATTTCCCCAGAAGAAATCAGTTCATCCAATGTATCCATCTGATCAGGTGTCAAAGTAGGATGAACTATGGTAGAGAAAACATTTTGCAGCGAGGTTTGAGAGAAAGAAACTTACGACTGATATAAAGTAGCATAGAAGTCTCGGAAAGGATGCAGGATGTAAGCTTCATTAGTCAGCAGCTCATTAGAAGAGGACAAGATCTTGACGATGCATTTTTTCTTAGATTTCTTTTTAAGGTAAGAGGATAATAAGTGACCGCATTTATAATTGCCAGTGTAGTATTGCGCTTTGGAGTGACAGGTGTAAAGATTAACTTGGGAGCTGAGAAGATTATATTGATATCAGGCTTTGACCAATGTAGACAAAGAAGAAGGAGAAGGAGATTTGATGTGTTCCTGTTCAAGAGAAGTGACGAGTACTACCCCTACTACCCCTAACTAATCAAGCTTGATATTTCACTTGGTTGCAGCTCCATCACTGCTCTCTACATTAATGGTGGGGGTGGAAGGGAAATAGAACCAAAGAGCTAAGAGAAACAGATAAGTATGAGAAAAAAATGTGAAGCTTGCTGGGCAGACTGGATGGGCCGTTTGGTCTTCTTCTGCCGTCATTTCTATGTTTCTATGTTTCTATGAGTATTTGGAGAGTATTCAATTCTGATTTTTGAAATTTACGCCTTCAAATGGAATAGCTGATAATCTCTCCACGTATTGTAGCCTTGAAAGCGTCCCTTAAAGAAGTAGCCAAAATATCATCAGTGGCATTAAATTGAAAATATTCCAAGATCTTCTGTTCAATCATAGTGGAGAATTCAGATTCCGCAAGAAGCGTCGGATTGAACCCCATTGTCTGTTGATACTAATTGAGTGAGTGAGATTGCAGGTGAGAGTGATAGTTGCATGATCTGATGTTAGGATGGGGAAAATCGTTGCAGAGGTTATCTTAGAGATTAAGGAATTGGAAGTTAAAAAAAAATCAATGCGTGAATACGAAGAATGCGTCGATGAAAAAAAAGTGTAGTCTTTTCCTGTGGGATTTAATAAGCACCAAGGGTCTGAAAGACCAAGCGTAGTGGTAAGATGCTGTAGGGTGCAAGTAGATTTGGAAATAGTCAGGCAAGCCTCTGTTGTTTTATCTAATACAGGATCCAGAGGTTGGTTAAAGTCTTCAACGATAATGCATTGAGAAGAATCCAATTCTTGCAGCTGTGCAAATACGTCTTGAAAGAAGACAGGATTGTCTATATTTGGTGCATATAGGTTGATAATAGTGAAGGGCTCATTGTGAATGGAGAGTTGAATAATATTCCATCTGCCTTCAATATCGGCAGAGTGGTAAGATATCTTTGCATTTAGATCTTTGTGAATCAAAATGGCGTGCTTCTTTTTTCATGCACGGCTTGGCTAAAAAAAACTTGTCCCACCCAGTGCGCTGAAGCTTAAGGGTTTCAGAAGTAGAAAGGTGAGTCTCCTGAATGAGAGCAATATCCGCTTGTAAAGTATGCAGATAATTAAGAACCTTTTTGCATTTAATAGGGTGCGAAAAGCCATTGACGTTTAAGGATACTATCTTGAATGAAGTGATGTTGGACACCATAAAAATAAAGGAAGGCACAAATCATCATGGTGGCTGGGCTTGTCCTCCGCCAGTAAATATCATGTTAATAACTGTTACATGTAAAGCCTGTTGCTAATTTATTGTTTCACTGTAAACTGAGGTGATGTATGTCTATACGTACCGCGGTATAAAAGAATCTATAAATAAATAAATAAATAAATAATAAGAAATAGATGAAGAGTCCATAGCATGGGATAGAAAAAAAAAGGACCTAGAACGTAAAAAAAGTGCCAGAGAGAAAGTCAAGATATATTTATTTATTTAACATTTTTTTATATACCGAAATTCTAGCAACAATGTTGCTAATCATTTCGGTTTACATATAACATTGGAGTGACTTAACATGTGAGTCTTACATGGAACAGGAAAATGAACTTAGAGAAAATTGAATAAATACTAATAACAAATAACATTAAAACAACAACAGTAGTAATAGACATGTTATATACAGGCAATTAAAATGAATCAGTTATGAATAAGATATCTGCAAAATAGACAAGAGGGATTGGAAAATTATATCTCGAGAAATGCATAATAAGGCTTGACCATTGCCATAACATGTGTTGCCAAAATAAAAATACAAAAAGAGCCTCAGGGCAGACCAAAGGCATCCCGAATCCCTCGCTCCTTGACAAGAAGCTTAATTAGCCAGTATGCAAAGGAAGGAAAAAAACAAAAATGGCCTGATTTTGATGAAAAAATTGAAAAAGAAAAACAAAGTAGTATCTCCCTAGGATAAAAAAAGACATAGCATGTACTAAGAGACCACAGACTGCCAGGGTCTCTCATGATCCCAATTTGAGAACTATGGGGTAGATTTTAAGAGGCGCGCGAACAGCCTACTTTTGCTTGCGCATCAGACTCAAGCAAAAGTACGCTGGATTTTAGTAGATACGCGCGGAGCCGCGCGTATCCACTAAAATCCTGGATCGGCGCGCGCAAGGCTATCGATTTTGTATAGCCTGCGCGCGCCGAGCCGCGCTGCCTCCCCCCGTTCCCTCCAAGGCCGCTCCGAAATTGGAGCGGCCTCGGAGGGAACTTTCCTTTGCCCTCCCCTCACCTTACCCTCCCTTCCCCTACCTAACCCACCCACCCGGCCCTGTCTACACCCCCCCCCCCTACCGTTGTCGGGGGATTTACGCCTCCCGGAGGGAGACGTAAATCCCCGCGCGCCAGCGGGCCTGCTGCGCGCCGGGCCGCGACCTGGGGGCGGGTACGGAGGGCGCGGCCACGCCCCCGGGCCATAGCCACGCCCGTACCCGCCCCCAAAACGCGGCCGACACGCCCCCGAAACGCCGCGTCGACCGGGCCCGCCCCCCGACACGCCCCCGACACGCCCCCCTCCGAAAACCCCGGGACGTACGCGAGTCCCGGGGTCTGCGCGCGCCGGTAGGCCTATGTAAAGGGGTAGATTTTCAGAGCCCTGCTCGCCTAAATCCGCCCAAAACCGGGCGGATTTAGGCGAGCAGGGCCCTGCGCGCCGGGAAGCCTATTTTACATAGGCCTCCCGGCGCGCGCAGAGCCCCGGGACTCGCGTAAGTCCCGGGGTTCTCGGAGGGGGGCGTGTCGGGGGGCGGGCCCGGTCGTCGCGGCGTTCCGGGGGCGTGTCGGCAGCATTTTGGGGGCGGGTACGGGGCGTGGCTACGGCCCGGGGGCGTGGCCGCGCCCTCCGTACCTGCCCCCAGGTCGCGCCCGGCGCGCAGCAGGCCCGCTGGCGCGCGGGGATTTACGTCTCCCTCCGGGAGGCGTAAATCCCCCGACAAAGGTAAGGGGGGGGTGTAGACAGGGCCGGGCGGGTGGGTTAGGTAGGGGAAGGGAGGGGAAGGTGAGGGGAGGGCAAAGGAAAGTTCCCTCCAAGGCCGCTCCGATTTCGGAGCGGCCTTGGAGGGAACGGGGGGAGGCAGCGCGGCTCGGCGCGCGCAGGCTATACAAAATCGATAGCCTTGCGCGCGCCGATCCAGGATTTTAGTGGATACGCGCGTATCTACTAAAATCCAGCGTACTTTTGTTTGCGCCTGGAGCGCAAACAAAAGTAGGCTGTTCGCGCTCGTCTGAAAATCTACCCCAAAATAGGCTTACCGGCGCGCAGGGCCCTGCTCGCCTAAATCCGCCCGGTTTTGGGCGGATTTAGGCGAGCAGGGCGCTGAAAATCCGCCCCTATATGAGGAATATAATAGCAAACTGGTGGGGTCCAGTTATGTCTTAAAAAAAGGTAGTAAAGTCCTCTTAAGATTCCGATAATCATTGAAGCAGCTGGTTCAAAAGAGAGCAGAAACTCCTCCAGATCTCTCGGATTGTGAAACAACTTAGTTTGATTATTGTATGTGATCCTCATTTCTGCTGGATATAGCAAACCATATTTTGCCTCTAAAGATTGTAAACGGGGTCTCAGCGCCAGAAGAGCCTTATGTTTTGTAGCTGTAGTCTTCGCTAGATCAGGGACAAAAATAATAGAATGACCCTGAAAGGCAAGAGGCGCATTGCTTCTGGCTGCTACAAAAATCAGGAGAGCTTGGGGATATCTCAGTACTTTAAAAATAATAGGCCTGGGATATCTGGATTTCTTGAGAGGTCGCGATGGTATTCTGTGGGCCCTCTCCAGTTCAAAATGCTGGTCAAATTTGAGCTGTAAGCTGGAAGGGATCATTTGTATTAGAAATTGCAAGATATCATTACCTTCACTTCCTTCAGATACCCCCAGGATTCTTATGTTATTGTGACGGTTTCTATTAGAGAGATCTTCCACATCCTGTTTCAATTGTTCCACTTCCTTTGTTAATCGAGGAACTGGCACAGTAGAGAGAAGGAGAGATGAAACCTGTGTTTCAGTGTCATCTAGACACATTTGAAACCCATCCATTCAAGAGATTGCAAATCACTGTGAACAGCGGAGGTAGTATCGATATTCAGTTGAATTAAGTCTTTGAGTTGTTTCAGTTCAGCTAACACCATTTCTGCTGACGCCATGCTTTTTGACTGTGAGGCCTTATCTGGCAACGGAGGGTCTTGCTTAGATCACTTTGTTCCAGCAGCCGCCGCAAAGATAGCTTCTATTTTCCCCGGTTTTGATGCGGCCATAAGGTGAGAAAAATGGGAGAATCAGTATGTTAGAAAAAGATGTCCAAAGAACTGAGTATTCCAGGAAATAAGTGCGAGAGCTCACAGAGCTTCAGACTTGGGTAGCCATCTTGTGCGCCCCATTAAACCATTTCTATTTAAATGTTTTGTGATTTTATTCTTTATAACAGTTTCCACAATTTTTTCCAGCACTGAAGTCAGGATCACCGGTCTATAGATTCCCGGATCACCCCTGGAGTCCCACCCATGTTAACCTTGTGTCCACCCAGAAAATCAGTTCAGCCTACTTCACTGTGTCCCAGCAAATTGTTTCCACTTATTCCTGAAATAAACTTGCAAAAAGTCTAATGAGCTAAGGCATAGTGCTGAAGCCTGCTGTAGAATAGTGTGAATTTTCTTGCCAGGAGGAAGAAAGGGAAAACGTAACCAGATCATTTGGAGAAATGACTGTATTCAAGATTTCCAATCCATTGAAATGGTGATATATGTCCATTAAAAAGATTCAGCTGGAATTGTTTAACAAACACAGTATTACAGATTAATGAACAGAAAACGAAAAGCACATTGATAATTAAGGTGGTGTTTGGACTAAGGCAGGTAGAGAGCCAGAATTCAAAAGGATAATTCCAAACTCAGACAAAATCTCCATGCTGAACAAAGAAGGAATGAAACATTTCTGGATGAGTGAAAAGAAAGTTACTGCAACAAGATAACTTTCTCTTCCCACAAGAAGATAAAAGAAAAATAGACTTGGCTAAGTAAAATTAATAATCTTTTTATTTGAATTGTTAGATTATCAGTACATGGTAAGTTCCGGCTGCACACATACTAGATCACATTGTGGTACCTGGAAGATATACGGTGATAGGGAGATAGTATCTTTTTTGATTTATTAAAGCCATGATAGTAGGAACTTAATTACTGGAACAAATAGAAAAGAGGAAGAAAAGAAGGAAAGAAGAAAAGACAGCTCTCATGGCTTGACAGCAATGCTGTCTCAAGGTTCACACTAGCAACCCATACAAGATAATGCACCCCAGCACCAGATAGCTACGTCTGTGCTCATAACAAGTTAGTTCTGGCTAGAGTGTAGTGACATTTAAATAAGTTATTAGGTTGAATACAGAAGAAGGAAGATAGGCAGACTCGCACAGGAAATATAGAAAGAGACAAAAGAGAAGAAATTATAGTTACCTAACATACATGAGTATGTGCATGCACGGTATAAAATAGGCTGAATGTGTGTAGATGTGTGCATAATTTTATATGGGCATGCACTTGTGTGCACAATTGCCACCTCTACTGTGTAAGTAGGGGGACTTTAATAGAAACGCATGCTGATACAATTACCAGTTTACCACTTCATTCCCAGTTTTCCCTGGTAAGTGATAGAACTTTCTAACCCCCCTATTTAATAGCCTTACATTTCCTCTCTTAACCCGAACCCTTGAAACCCTGCCGACATGCCTATATTTTTTTTTTGTTTTAGAACTCATACGCCATCCATAGTAGAATTACATTTATGGGGTAGGAGTCCCTAGCACATACCTGTTGGTGTAAGTTTCTACAGGCCGGTTTCATTCATAAATCTCAGAATGCCCACACTCTGCCCAGACCACACCCATCCTCTGTCCCTTTTTTGGACTTTTTCTTTTGTGTGCGTACTGGGGGATATACTCATACCCTGGCAGCTTTTAAATTCCCCTCGGCGCGCCAGCCCAATATACTCACTTATCTCCTGGTTTTGGCACGTGCCAAGCTGTTAAAATTCACTTTTAGGTGACAAGACAGAATTTCCCATAATCCATGAAAGACAGAAAGCAACACAAAGCATCAGTTCCAGAAATGTCATTGAAGTTATTTAAAATATAGGACAAAGAGCAAGTTTAAATAGGACTTACTGTTATCTGAGAAACCGTGCCTAATGTTTTTTGCTTCTTTAGAAGGAATTATAATTTAATAGTAAGAGTTAATAATAACACAGCTTGTTAAAAAGGTCTATAGCATCTTAGCTGTTCAAAAGATTTAAAGCAATTTTCAGTTTACCTTTGTTAAATGCATAACTTCTTTACCTTGGTTTTTACCATCTTTCAGGTTGATATTGTAAATATTTATGACAGTAAAATAAAATTTTAAACAAAATCTGATTTAAGTGAGTAAAATTATACAACATTACGCATTCATTTTAATTATCTCACCTCTGCTTCTTCCCTCTATCTCCGAGAGATGAGATTGGACGCTATTACTCAAACCACCAGTACAGAAGAGAGGCTGTTTAAAAAAAATCCTCAGATTCTAAAAATCCATGATATGATTAACCTTGATCTGTAATTTTCTATTACCAATTAATTGATGTTACTACCCTTACCATAAGGCTTGGGGGTAAACCTGCACAGAGCGGCAGTTACTACCTTAAGGTACTTGCTGGGCAGAGTGGATGGAGTATTTGGTTTTTTTATATTTATTATATACTCTCTCTGTCTTTCTATATATATATATTATGTATAGTTTTGTGTTTTATATTCCGCCTTTCAGGTACTTCAAAGGATATTACATTCAGGTACTGTGTATAGTTTTGTGTTTTATATCCCCTTACTAATGATATTCTGAAGACACAGATCAGCAGAAACAGGAAAGAGTGTTGTGCAATGTTTTTGATGATCCACCAGTGAATCACAGGACTCCATTGAGGATGTCACTCCACTGCCTTATTCTTCTCCTGAACCAAAGGAACAGTGCAAATAGAAGCTGTTGTCCCAGCTGCTTACAGGACCCTGTAGAAGCTGTTGTCCAAGCAGTTTTCCCTTTCTAAACAATGTCAGGACCTGATCAAATCATAGCCACAACAGGCACAGTTCACAAACAGCTTTAAAGAAATATGCATCAAACATAACATGAGATCCTGTCTTACTGTATGCAGGAGAAACAAAAAACATTCATGAGTACTTCCTTACCAGGCCAGCAAGGAGTGAGATCCCAAACAGCTCAACCAGATTCAGAGCAATCCTTACAGACCCAGCCCAGTGAATTAGCGGTTTTTTGTTCCAGAGACGGACTCTGCTGGCTAGGGGTTTAAACAGGTGTGCTATGAAGGGTGGGTCTCCTTTTGGGCCAATGAGACTTGGCTGGGTGTATCCCAGCCCCCAATACCTGAAGAATAGAAATGATACTTCTTCCTTAGCTCTGCACAGCCAGCATGACTTGCCCTGCAGAGTTGTTACCTACCAATCCCAGCGCCAATGGTTCTAGATCCACTGGTTCTAACGGTATTCACAGTCCTTAAGGATGACCTCTGAGAACCCCAATGGATCACACCTTTGGGCTCAAAATGTTTTGGGGTTTTTTTTTAGAAAAATATCAGGCTTTTACCACATCAATATTTCCAAACACTAGATTTATCACATCAAAGTTTTCTAATACCAGATTTCTTACCACATCAAGATTTCCTACAACAAAGAAAGATGCTAATCACAGATATCAGTTAAAAACCAGGATCAGCTTTTTGAAAGTCTAACCCCTCAAGGCCAGTGCCATTGATAATGGCCTCAATGATGGCCCTGTTGCCCTTATGACACACTTAATATGGGGAAGGCCTGGCTCCGACAGAGTCAATTCAGATCCTGTATCTGTGAACTTAAACTCCTCAGTTCCAAAATATTGATCCAAAGAGTCCAGTACTCAGGTGTTTCTTCCTCTCTGTTTTCTTTTCTTCTGGTATTTGATGCTTTTTGGGGGTGATTCATGGCTGTATCTTCTCCTCTTCAAGAATTAGCTTGTTCCTCATCACATGCCCTATACATATCTGTCCACTGTTGGCGACTTTTCTTCTTTTATTTGACAAAGGCATTACTTATAAACATAGGACCCTGGAAATTTTCTGTTGACATGATATCTTCTGCTGCAGTTCCTTCAGAACCCGTAAGCAGTCCTTCTTATAACCTCTGAAATACTGCACAAATATCCCTTTATATGCACCTGACCACTTCAACCAGCTGAGATATTGCAGACATTACCACTGTGTCCAGTTTATTCAGTTTAGAGATGAGAGGTCTCATTATTCACCTCATCTCAAAGATGCAAGCTCGACAGGTATGTTCCATATGTTCGGACCTTTTGGCATAACCCCGTTGTCATGCCTTAGTCACTTGGGACTACACAGCATAGACAATCCTCTTTACTTTTTCTCCCACTCCAGTATTCTTACAAGGTGTTCAGGTCCACATTTCACCAATGGTTTGTGATTACTCTTTTCAGAGAGGTATGCTGTTTCAAGGGTAAGGTAAGGGTAAGGGCACCAATCCATGATGTGTCCAAGACTCCTACACCACAGATATTGGAATCAGGGTCAGAGTTGGGGGTTGTTAAGTCTCATCTCACAAGCCAAGCTCCCAAGAGCAGTGTATATTTGCATAGGTTCAGGAGTGTTTTCCTCATTGACAATTGTTGCAAGTCAAGCCTTCCAGCCTTTCCTCATCCAACCTTCCAGCCTTGTCTCATTCAACCTTGCCTCATCCAGCCTTCCAGAATTGCCTGGTGTAGCCTTGCCTTGCCCAGTTCAACCACCTGCTGTCCTGTGTTTGGCCTATGCTACAGACCCTGACCATGCTCTACTTGCTGCCAGCACTGACCCTCGGCCTGAATTCAGTACCTCTCTGATTGATGCCAGTCCTGACCTTAGCCCATTTCTGGAATTTCTCTCTGACTGCCCTCAGGTAAGCCCCCGGAACATAAGGGCTCAACCTACAGGCAATGGAGTTTGCATAGGCAAAGCTCCAGCTTGTCCCAGACCAGGGCATGTTTACCAGCTGTCGATGAGGGGCTAGTAAATTCACCTACTAGGTTCCGTCAACCACATCACAGCAGAAGAGCTTACAATCTTCATGTTAGGATCCTGCCTGTTATGCAGCCTCCCAGCCACCAGACATTCCCATGGAGACACATGTACTCTCACTCCAGTCATAGCCTCCATGATCCCATGAATCAGCCTACTTAACCCTAACTCTTGCACAGCCCAATGCCTTGTCATGGAGTCTCCTCAGCTCTTGCTTTGCCCTGTCCTGCCTTGGACTGGTCTCTGACCTCTGGGCCTTCTAGCCTTGCCCTGTGGCCTTTCGAGCCTTCTGATTAGCTTTGTCTTGCGGTCTCTCAGTCTTTATCCTTAGTTTTCCCTTGTGGCCTGTTATTTAGCCTGCTTCCTTCAGGCATATGTGTTCGTTGTTCTCTGTTTGTCTAGTCTTGTCCTTGTCAATCTTGTCTTGTTGTGTCTCTGTATCTGCCCTTGTCTCTGATCCCAGTCTTGTTTCATTCTCCAGTCCTGCTGAGCTTTATTCTCAGGTCCTGCACAGCTCCAGTTTCCGTAGAGATGTGCTTCGTTTTTTTCTACCGGGTCATTTTTCGGTTTGCATACTTCGTGGTACAATTCGGGTTTTCTCGTTTCGTGTTTTCGAAAAACGAAACAAGGAAATCCGAAACCGGGCCGAAAAACGAATCGGTAAACGAAGCTTAAAAAAACCCACCCCAAGCATTTAAAAACATTTAGAAGCATTTTCGTATATATATACAACCCCCCCATCCCGATCCCTCCCCAAGACTTACGAAGATCCCTGGTGGTCCAGCGGGGTCCCGGGTTCCATTTGCCCTCCGTGCCCGATACTGCAAGCCGTGCGCCTCAAAATGGTGCCGAATAGCCTGAACTACCATGTCACAGGGGCTTTCAGCGCTATTGGTCAGCCCCTGTCACATGGCCATCGGCGCCATCTTGTGCTCCTATCATGTGACAGGAGCTGACCAATGGCGCCGAAAGCCTCTGTGACATAGTATGGGCAAAGGCTATCGGCGCCATTTTGGTTACTGGCAGCCGACAACGAAATCGCTCCCGGACCCCTGCTGGACCCCCAGGGATTATTGGCAAGCCTTGGGGGGGTCAGGAAGAAGTACAGCACTTCTTCTTTAAAAAATTCTGGATATAGTTTGAACTGCAGCTCACACTAGTGCAGAAACCCTTGGTAATGGCTCCTGCTTTCATCAAACTACTCTGGGGGCAAGGGAATAGTAGATGGATAATTTATGTTTACCATAGCTTCTAGCTGGTGGCACTTCTGTTAATACAGTGTATATTCCACTTCTAGCTGTTGATGCTACTTTCTAATAATATGTGTGCAGTCTCTAGCTGTTGACACTTCTGTTGTCATATCTGAGTTATCTAATCATATTGAGTTTGTAGTGTCTGAAATTGCTGAAGCAGGAACTGAATCTGTTGCTGCTGATTCTCCAAAACTATGTTAAAAAACAAAACTTAAATTTTAAATTCAAGGGAAAACCAGTATTAAATTATTTCTCTTTCAGCAAATGCCAGAACTGAAGTAACACGGGATCGCTGGGTAAATGGAATGCAGAGTGTGGTCACCGTTGGGCAGAGGGTTGAAGCTCTGACTGGACTCACATAAACTCCCATTACCAAGATAAAAATAATAACAAAAAATATTTAGCTCAGCTGAGCACTTGCTAACTGTAATATTCTCTCTCTGCTCTGGCAGGAAAAGTTATTTAACTTGTATATATATAAAAAACCAACAACAACAACACATTTCAGTGATACATTTTAGCTATTTTTTGCAGTCAGAGTCAAGCAAAGCTAGGCTAGAATCTTGATGCTCTTGAGCTGTTGGATTTTTAGGGTTGGAACTAGCACCATCCATCACAATCTGATCAGGGAATAGACACAATAGGCATACTTCTCAAACAGCTTTAATTAAAGAAACATGTATCAAGTATAACATCAGTTGCTGTCTTATAGTATGCAGGAGAAACAAAACTATTCAAGACTCAAGAGTGCTTTCTTACCAGGCAAACAAGGAGTGAGATCCGAAACAGCTCAACCAGATTCAGAGCAGCACTTACAGACCCAGTCAAGTGAATTAGGGATTTGTTCTAACAGCAGAGACTCTCTGCTGACTAGGGGTTTAAACAGGTGTGCTATCAAGGGTGGGTCTCCTTTTAGACCAATCAGACTTGGTTGGATGTATCCCTGTCCCCAATACGTGCAGAATAGAGAATAGAGATTATTTTGCTTTCTCAGTTCTCTACAGCTGGCATGGCTCTCCCTGGATGGCTGCAGCCTGCTGCTCTCACAGCCACTGGTTCAAAAGCTGCTGGTTCTGCCCCAAATGATTCCTGGTGATAACACTATCAGTGCTGCTCATGCTTGCCCTAGGTGCATTTTGTCATATCTGCATTTTGGTACACGTGGTATAATGGAATCTTAAACAGATCACTAGTGGCATTGAGAATGGTTTGCTATAATATACAAAAATACAAAAAGATTAGAGGTGTAAGTGAACCATATTAAAAAAAAAAGATCAGTATCAGATAATAATGTATGCTTAATAGGTATAATCTACAGTCTCTCGCTCACAATGGGCCACAAGCAGTGGTCAGACATAAACATTAGATGTCCATATTCAAAAGCTATTTAGACAGATAGCATAATAGTTATCCATCTCAGTAGCTTACCCAGCTATATTTAGCCCTTATCTGGCTAAATCCTAGCCTGGTTATCTGGCTGGAATTTAGCGGGATAAGAAGGTGACATTCCATGAGCGGGGAAGAGGTGATCTGAAGAAGTGCAGCATTAGCTGCATAAGTTAAGTGAGTAACTCTGGTATTTGGCTAACTCTGGTCAGGCCATATGGCTCTCCTCAAGATATTATGTTTCCTCTGTTTTCCATTAGATACTGTTCCTTTTCTCCTCTTCCTATTTTCCCTCTCTTCTCTCACCCCTTCTTTCTTCCTATCTGCTCCCTCTTCCCCCCACCTTGGTTTTTTTCAGAGATGTGCTTCGTTTTTTTCTACCGGTCATTTTTTGACTCGGATTCTTCGTGGTATAATTCGGGTTTTCTCGTTTAGTTTTTTTGAAAAACGAAATGAGGAAACCCGAAACCGGCCCAAAAAACAAAGCGGAAAACGAAGCTAAAAAAAAACCCACCCCCAAGCATTTAAATTCATTTTAATACATTACATACAACCCCCCCCCCACCATCCCGATCCCTCCCCAAGACTTACTAACATCCCTGGGGGTCCAGCGGGGTCCCGGGTTCCATTTGTCCCTCCGTGCCCGGTGTGCTACTGCAAGCCATGCTCCTCAAAATGGTGCCGAATAGCCTCTGAACTACTATGTCACAGGGGCTACCGGCACCATTGGTCAGCCCTTGTCACATGGCCATCGGCGCCATCTTGTGCTCATACCATGTGACAGGGGCTGACCAATGGCGACGGTAGCCCCTGTGACATAGTATGGGCAAAGGCTATCGGCGCCATTTTGATTCCTGGCAGCCGACAACGAAATCGCTCCCGGACCCCAGCTGGACCCCCAGGGATTATTGGCAAGCCTTGGGGGGTGTCAGGAGGTCCCCCCCAAGCTGGCCAAAAGTCCCTGGGGGTCCAGCGGGGGTCCGGGAGCGATCTCCTGCACTCGTGCCATCGGATGCCAGGAATCAAAATGGCGCCGATAGCCTTTGCCCATACTATGTCACAGGGGCTACCGGCGCCATTGGTCAGCCCCTGTCACATGGTATGAGCACAAGATGGCGCCGATGGCCATGTGACAGGGACTGAGCAATGCCACCGGTAGCCCCTGTGACATAGTAGTTCAGAGGCTATTCGGCACCATTTTGAGGAGCACGGCTTGCAGTAGCACACCGGGCACGGATGGACAAATGGAACCCGGGACCCCGCTGGACCCCCAGGGATGTTAGTAAGTCTTGGGGAGGGATCAGGATGGGGGGAGGGTGGTTGTATTATACTTAATCTTAATGTTTGGGGTGGTTTTTAATTAAAAAAAAAATGTGCCCCTCTCCCCACACAAACCCGAAAAACGAAGTTTCCCCGAAGTTCGGGGAAAATCCTTTTCGGGTTTCGGGGCCCCCGAACCACGACAAATTAGGAAATTTCGTTGCAATTGCCTAATTCGTGATAAACGATTGCACATCTCTAGTTTTTTTGTAATTTCCTCCTTCAGTTATATTGTAAACCGGCATAATGTACCCACAAATGTCGATATATAAAAGCTAATAAATAAATAAATATCCAGTTAGACATAACCAGCAAACTTTAAGATAGCCAGATATATTCAGTGGCACAACTGAAAATGGATCCTTAAGATGTCACATCATTTACCGAATCCTTCACATCTCTACAAAATATTTATAACAAAATGTAACTGCACATAAAAATGTTACCAAAAACTAATTACTTATCTTGCACAGTGGCCGATAATGAAGCAAAAGCAACAGCTGTCGTCTTTTTGAGAGAGGAAACAGTTTAAAAAATGCCCAACATAGCCAGTGTTTTGACAGAATAAACTGTCTTCTTCAAGGTTCAAAACTGAAATCCTAAAAAAAAATATAAGAAGTTGACTTTGACCTTCTTTTATGTCAACATGAACAACTTGGATTCATAAACTTTATACTAACCATCCATTTGATTTAAATAAAGAAAGCAAATTGGACATTGTTTACTGTTTTTATTTATTCCCTTTGGTGGAATTATGCTTTTTTATTTTTCTTTATGAATTTTTGTCCTTTAAGCTATGCTTTTGTGTGTATTTATTGGTCTGATATCCTAAAGATATCCTTATTGATTAGCCACAAATAAGGTTTCCCTATTAGTTAACTTTTACTTCTAGTGACATTTTGATTGGTCATAAGAACATAAGAACATGCCATACTGGGTCAGACCAAGGGTCCATCAAGCCCAGCATCCTGTTTCCAACAGTGGCCAATCCAGGCCATAAGAACCTGGCAAATACCCAGAAACTAAGTCTATTCTATGTTACCGTTGCTAGTAATAGCAGTGGCTATTTTCTAAGTCAACTTAATTAATAGCAAGTAATGGACTTCTCCTCCAAGAACTTATCCAATCTTTTTTAAACACCGCTATACTAACTGCACTAACCACATCCTCTGGCAACAAATTCCAGAGTTTAATTGTGCGTTGAGTAAAAAAGAACTTTCTCCGATTAGTTTTAAATGTGCCACATGCTAACTTCATGGAGTGCCCCCTAGTCTTTTTATTCTCCGAAAGAGTAAATAACCGATTCACATCTACCCGTTCTAGACCTCTCATGATTTTAAACACCTCTCAAGAATGTCACTATAAATGCTAATGCAGCTGTTTATAAGAGATATGGTTTGTGTGTTGTGATGGTGCCGCCATTTTCAAGTTCACTTTATACATCTCTATGCAAGTTAGAGGAATAATTTATGTATCTGTGTTTAATTTCATTGTAGATTTGTCACGATTTCACCTCTCAGAGCACTAGTCCTGTCTACTATGACTTCTCTTTGCCTGCAGAAACCCTAAGCGAGCCTCTTCTCCAGCTTTGCTAAGCCTCTCTTCATTGCTCTTGTTATGCCCAAGTCTCAACCCTATGTAACCCTGCCATGCCAGAAACACCATGCCTCTTCATGGCATCACCCTTGTCTCTATAGTCTGGACCCTCTAGTCTCATACCTTGCCTTGAGACCTTTGGGCCATCTGCTCTCTTGCTCCTTGTCTTGTATACTATCTGGGCTGTTATGCTCAGGTTGTGAACCCTTGGGCTGACGGGAGGATGGTGTACCTTAGGAAGTGGATTCGTAGGTTCTCCCATCGGGTGGCGAGGCAGGACAGAAGATGCGACCAGCTGACCCTCGGCACTGGAGACGAGGCGACCGTGGAGGCAGAAGAAGAGTCGTGACCTCGAGGAGCGGAACTGTGTCTTCGCCACTGGAAGTCCACAGTCCCCCCAGGAGGAGCCCGTAGGGACCCGGACTGCTTGAACTTAGATGGCCCTTTGAGAGGTCAAGGAGTCAAGAGTTCGATGCAAGGGCTAACTGGAGTTTCACCCCTGGAAGCCCACGGTCCCCCCAGGAGGAGCCCGTAGGGACCCGGGCCGCTGGGACTTAGGTGGGCCCTTGGAGACGGTGGTCCAGAAGTAGTCCAAGGTCAAGTGCCAGAGGGTCGTTGCTTGCCAGTCCGAGATCACACACCAAGGGATCGCCGCTTGCCAGTCCGAAGTCACACACCAGGAATCACCGCTAGCCAATCCGAAGTCAGGAACCAGGAACAAGGATCTGAAGTACAAGAACTCACCGAAGCAAGCAGACCTGACTACGAAGAACATTGCCAAGTAAAGGAATGAGCAGAGGAAGCCTCCTTTTATACTTCCTCTGCTCTGGCTCATAGGGAACAGCTGTAGGTAGTTAAAGGGATCAGGTCCCTTTAAATCTAATGAGGGGGTGTGGCCTCACGCCTAAAGATGTCGGGGGCCATCTTGGATTTCCTCCGCGGAGGAAAGACTGCTGGCCACCGCGAGGGAGGATCAGGGACGGCTCCCCATCCGGCGGCCATCCCGGCAACCCATGCTGGGATGGCCGCCGGATGGGGCGACCCATGCCGGGGCGACCCATGCCGGGG
The DNA here is from genome assembly GCF_901001135.1 of Rhinatrema bivittatum. Taxonomy (NCBI): domain Eukaryota; kingdom Metazoa; phylum Chordata; class Amphibia; order Gymnophiona; family Rhinatrematidae; genus Rhinatrema; species Rhinatrema bivittatum. The sequence goes on along the minus strand of NC_042615.1, from coordinate 30,462,040 downwards.
CGACGGGCGACCCATGCCGGGGCGACCCATGCCGGGGCGACGGGCACAGAGTCAGGAGCCTCCCCGGAAGCTGCCGTGGTGGGTCGCCACCGCAGGCAAGGTAGGGGGCCGCAGCTGTGGCCGTCCACGGCCGCGGGACACAACATGGGCTTTACCTTGCCTTGTGGCTTCTGGGCCTTCTTGTTCCTTGATCCTTATCTTGTGGCCTAATTAGGCCTTTCCTTGCTTAGTGGAATCTGGGTTTCTGCCTAGCAGCCTTCAAGCCTCCAGCCTTCTGTGATCTTTTCTCTTCATTGTCTTGCCTGCTATTCCAAAATGCATATAACCTAACTTAAAAACATTAGAATAATAAAACTACAATAACAAGATAGACAAGAAATATTAATTGAAGCATGAGGAGTAAAACATAAAGAGAGAAAATAAGAATCATAAAAACAATGTAGAAACAATTATGTGATATTTGTTATATTATTTTCCTGTATAACTTGCCTTAAGTCTTAGATCTTTAAGCAATTTAATATGTATTGGAACAGTTAATTTCATTTGAAATAGGTTAATCCACGCTTATAAATATTACCTATGTAAACTGTGAAGATTTGTGGATTAATAGTTATGAATGTTACTGCTGTAAACCATTGTGATCAGTACATGGAACGTCAGTAAATAAAATATCCAAATAAATAAATAAATAGTCCTTGTCCTGTCCTGTCCTAGTTTTTCTTGTTCAGTCCTGTCTCTGTTTGGTCCTGTTGTGTCCAACCTATTCCTACCATTCTCTCCTTGTCTTACCAGTATCATACTTGCCCCAGCCTCTACTAGTTCCAGTTCCTGTCCAGTATCCTGCCTTGCCTGTGTCTCTCAAGTCTGTACTCAGTACCTTGTAGAGATGTGAATCGTGTGATCGATCGTCTTAACGATCGATTTCGGCTGGGGGGGGGAGGGAATCGGATCGTCGCGGTTTTGTTTTTGTAAATATCATGTAAATCGTAAATCGGGGGAAGGCGGGAAAACCGGCACACTAAAACATCCCTAAAACCCACCCCGACCCTTTAAAATAAATCCCCCACCCTCCCGAACCGCCCCAAAATGTCTTAAATTACCTGGGGTCCAGAGCGGGGGTCCTGGTGTGATCTTTTACTCTCGGGCCTGCGGTGAGTTGTAGAAATGGCACCGGCGCTACCTTTGCCCTGAGGTCAAAGGTAGTGCCGGCGCCATTTTGTTTTTTGTCCCCCGATGTCAGGAGCGTAGGAGATCACTCCCGGACCCCCGCTGGACCCCCAGGGACTTTTGGCCAGCTTGGGGGGGGCCTCCTGACACCCACAAGACTTGCCAAAAGTCCAGCGGGGGTCCGGGAGCAACCTCCTGCATTCAAATCGTTTTGCCGTACAAAATGGCGCCGGCTATACGGCGTATGGCCGGCGCCATTTTGTACGGCAAAACAACGTCAGGAGCGTAGGAGATTGATCCCGGACCCCCGCTGGACCCCCAGGGACTTTTGGCCAGCTTGTCCATCCTTGCTCCAACCTAGCCAGCTTTGATCCAGCCTGTCTAGCCTTGCCCCAGCCAGTCCAGCTCTGTTCCAGCCTGCCTGAACTCACCATGATGTACTGCCACCATAGCAAAGAATTCTACTGGCCCCTAGAACTGAAGAGTTCAACCTGTGGGAGAGGGGACTGGCTAGGCAGAAGACGGGACCTTGTCTAGCCCAGTGTCCTGCCTTGCAGTCTTGCATAGCTCCTGAGGTGGTGTACTCAGATCCCAGTAACTTTGACAATTTTTTAATACAGAGATGCACTGTGGGAATAATTTAGAAAATTATTTAACTGAGTTTTACGCACATAAATGCATTTTTTTGCACATAAGTGGGCTTTTGGAAATTGTTATGATATATGCTACTTTTAAGCACATACATACTTTTGAAAATTACCCTCATAGTATACAAAGGCTGATATGCTAGTTAAAATACAGTCAGTCACCCAGAAGAGTAGACACACATCGCTGATACTGTAGACACACTTTTTAGAAGAAAACACATGCACATGTGCAGAGCAGGAACCAATAGAGGAAGTTATGTCATCATTTATTGTAGAAGAAGTAGAAAGTGGCACCTTGACATAGAATAGACTATGCTGTCAGTTAAGAGAGAAAAAAAATGAGACAAATTTGATAGAAAATAATTTACCTGAATCAGACTATGCAACAAACCTGTGCCTGTTGTTGATCTTGGACTTAAGCCTGGTATAAAAATTGTTGCATTTGAAGTCTTCAGCACTTGGACTTTTAGTCCTATACATAAAATAAGTGGACGGATGTGACTATATGTTAAGGAACTTTACTTAGGGAATAGCCACTGCTATTAATTGCATCAGTAGCATGGGATCTTCTTAGTGTTTGGGTAATTGTCAGGTTCTTGTGGCCTGGTTTTGGCCTCTGTTAGAAACAGGATGCTGGGCTTGATGGACCCTTGGTCTGACCCAGTATGGCAAGTTCTTATGTTCTTATGTTCTTATGAACTACAAACAAAAGAAAAGGAAAAGTTTGTGTCGGCAAAAGTGTTTTCATATGTGCTTCATATAAGTACAAAATTTAAAGAAACTGCTTGTTTTAGTGTTTAATACAAAATCTGTTAAAAAATTTCATCTGGTGGCAGATGATAGACAACTATATTATTTAGTTCTATCTGAGGCAATTTTATATTAATACTTTGACATAAAATAGGCATCTGATTCCCATTTGTTCACATTCTATAAATAAAATGTAAAAGGTTTTAAATTACCAACGCCAGTTAGTATTGCTAACATTTGTTAATGAGATTGGAGGAGAATTTTTCTAATTATCTTCACTATGTGAATCAAAGGCTGAGAAACAAATGGCTGCTGCTGCTGCTGCTGCTGCTGCTGTTCCTGTCAGAGACTGAGCCACTGTGAAACACAGAATCTCTGCGCTGCAGTGCAGATAGAAACAGATATTAGGGATGTGCAGTGGTAAAAAAAAATTGTTTTGTTTTTCATTTTGTTTTCAGGAGGTTTTTTTCCCCACAAATTTTGATTCATTTAATTTTGATTTGTTTCTTTTGTTAAAAAAAAAAATTAATCAAACATAAAAAAAAAAGAACCAAAAAAGTAACAGGGCTTCCCAAGGTTTCCTGACCTCACAACCCATCCAGGAAAAATGTCAGCGGAATCCCCCAAGTTCCCATTTACCCACTCCAGTGGGGATCCGCTGAAGAGACCTACACCCAGGTCAAAGCCTTGGCCTTGCATAGGCCAAGGACACAGTAGGTCACCACAACATCAGCCTAGGTTATACATAAGGCCTAGGCTTGGATGCCTGGTCCAAACATCTTGGCCTAGGCTATACACTGGGGCCTAAAATGGATGCCGAGGCACTGGCCACAACCAGAGCCCGGACCTGACCCAAGATCCAGGTCTGGTGGCTGGGTCCCAATACCTGGGCCTTGGCACAAGACAAAGCCTTGTGCTGGGACCTATTCTGGAGGCTGGGTCTCAACGTCTGGGCCTCAGTCTAGACCAGGGCCTGGGTCCTGGCTCCATGCAGTGGCCTAGCGCAGAGGCCATGTCCCAATGCCAGAACCAAGGCCTGGATCTCAGCCTGGATACAGACCCAGAAGCCGAAGCCCAATACCTGGGTTTTCACCTGGGCCAGGACCCATTCCCAGGCTCGACACTACTTCCTGGCCCAAACTTTGGATCCTATGCCAGGGCCTTGGCCTGAGCCCAGGTCCTAACCTGGGGCCCGGCCTTGAGGTTGGGTAACAATGCCTGGGTTTTCTCCCAACATCAGGCCAGGCTTGGGGCCTGAACCTTGGAGCTTCTCTTTGGTGTCTTCTTTCTTCAGCTCTTTTTCACCAACTGAAACCATCATCTGGGGTCATTGCGCCAGAGTTTCTTAAATGTGGCAAAATCTCCCAAGCAAAGGGCATCATTTTGACGTATGGCATTTGAATTACCTGCTGTACATCAAATTGGCACCTTCCTCTTGGAAGTATGCGATGAAGTTAATTAATTATGACGCTATGATCCCCAGCGGATGGCATGAATTAGAACATAAGAAAGAGCATAAGAACATAATTGCTGAAGAAAAGCTGGAGAATGAAAATGCTGAAGAGGATCTCTGAGGCCTAGACTCTGGGCCTGAGGCTGTGGTGTCAGGACTTGGGCTGGACTGAGGCCCAGCATCAGGGCCTCGCCTCTGGGCCAGGTTGCATCATCGAGCCTGGGTCTGAGCCAGCATAGGCCAAGGCCCAGACATCAGCTCCAGGCCCACAAACCTGGGCCTTGCATAGGGCCTAGGCCGAGGTCTCAGCAACCTACTGCATTCTAGGCCTACACAAGGCCAAGGCTTTGGGACAAACTGGCTTCAAATCCAAGGTCAAGGCTAAAGCCTCAGCCTTGCGTACGCTTAGGCCACAGTATTTATTTATTTATTTATTTATTTAAGGTTTTTCTATACCGGCATTCATGATAAGATCATATCATGCCGGTTTACATATAACAGGGGGTGCAAAAACTGTTCTTTTAACAAGTGCAACGGAAGCAAAAGTTACAATAAAACAAGGTTGTAGAACTGGGAGAGGAAGGAAATAAGGATAGTAGCGTAAAAATTTACAGAGGTAACTTATTTACATTGTGCAGTGATGTCTCTTTATGGATATTAACATTGTGCAGTGAGGTCTCTCAATGGATATTTGACTCCGGAAAGGCTTGCCTGAATAGCCAAGTCTTAAGGTTTTTTTTGAATGTTGGTAAGCAGGGTTCAAGTCTAAGGTCCGGTGGTAAGGTATTCCAAAGAGAGGGACCCGCTGTAGAAAAGGCCCGGTCTCTGAGTGCCTTATGGCACTCAGAGACCGGGCACTCAGAGACCGGACAGTAGGGCATTGTGACCTTGACCTGGGTGCAGCGCAATATACTGGCTTATGCTGAGGCTTAGGCATTGACTGTGGATCCCCCCTGATCCTGGTAAGTGGGATCAGGGAGGATTCTGGCTCTGTCATTTTTCTGAGTGAGTGGAATAGTTGGGAGGCACAGGAAGTCATGACAGGCTCTGTGTTTTTTTTCAATGCATTTTTTTAAAACTAAAACTATGAAATAAACATTACATGAAATTATATTTTTTGGGGAAAAGCCAACAAAAAAATGAAACAAAATATTCCCCTTTCTCACCCCTAATGCTTCAATCTTGTCTTTTAATTTGCAGATACTACTAGCTTCACAGATAACAGTGAGCACAAGCCTGAAACTCTGTCTAATAGTTTAAGTGTGTGCAAAAGGAGTAAGCACACAAACACAGTATAAAAGCACACAAAGCACAGTATAAGCACACAAACACAGTATAAAAAGAATGAAACCTTCGACCCACCCTCTAGACCAAATACCTTCTAAATCTCAGATTCTCATACTAGAATACATCTCCAAATATCTAGCCGATATTATCAATTGTTCCCTCTCACAAGGAATATTCCCGGATGCTCTCAAACTGGCCACACTCAAACCCATACTCAAAAAACAGAACCTGGACCCGGATGACCTCAACAACTATCGCCCCATATCAAATCTCCCGTTTGTAGCTAAGATCATGGAGAAAATTGTAAATAAGCAACTTTCAAATTACCTTGAAGATCATAATATTCTACACCCATCACAATATGGCTTCCGAAAAGAACATAATACCAAAACCCTCCTCATCTCACTCCTGGATCATGTCTACATAGGCTTTGATAAAGGACAGTCCTTCCTCTTAGCTCTCCTTGACATCTCTGCAGCTTTCGATACTGTAAATCATAACACCCTACTAAACCGGCTATCAGATATAGGAATTGCAGGATCAGCTCTTAGATGGTTCGACTCCTTCCTTAGCAATAGAGACTATAAGGTTAAAATCAAGAACAAGGAATCCTCTCACACTAACGCCCCATTCGGAGTCCCCCAGGGCTCTTCCTTATCGCCTACCCTGTTTAACATTTACATACTCCCTCTCTGCCATCTACTCACAAATCTAAAACTTAAGTTCTATATTTATGCAGACGATGTTCAAATTTTAATCCCAATATCCAACTCACTGGACTCAACACTCAAGTTATGGAACTCTCACCTGCAAACGATCAATCATCACCTCTCAAGCCTCAATCTGGTGCTCAACACTTCCAAGACTGAACTATTGCTAATCACTCCAGAAGGTAGTCCCTTCCAACACCAACTGCAAACCAACATACAAATATCCCACGCTAGAGACCTCGGAGTCATTATTGATAGCCACTTGAACCTAAAGCAATTTATAAAAAACACCACAAAGGAGTGCTTCTACAAGTTACAAGTACTCAAAAAATTAAAACCGCTCCTATTCCATTATGATTTCAGATCTGTCCTCCAAGCCATTCTGTTTTCCAAAATCGACTACTGCAACTCCATCTTGCAAGGTCTCCCGGCGTCCACTATAAAACCCCTCCAGCTGTTCAAAAATGCAACGGCGAGAATTTTAACTAATACCAATCAGAGAGCGCATATCTCTCCTATTCTAAAAGATCTTCACTGGCTCCCAGTACACTTCAGGATTCTCCATAAATCACTCACAATTATCCACAAATACATTCACCATCAGACCCCTCTTGATCTGCTACACCCCTTCAAACTGCACTCGATGGCCAGACCTCTAAGGGATGCCTACAAGGGATCCTTACATGTTCCTTCTATAAAAGTTGTGCACCACTCAAATATCAGAGACCGGACATTCTCTATCACAGGTCCCTCCATCTGGAACACCATCCCTCCGGACCTCAGGCAAGAAACTTGTCTCCTAACTTTTAAAAAGAAAATAAAGACATGGCTGTTCTGCCGAGCCTTCCCCACCACTTGTTCAACAGCTTGACTTAGAATTGTGCCAGTAATTATTTAAATTAATAATGTTCCAGCAACTATGTAAATATATAAACGCTAAATCATGTTACAAGTTCATGAGGACGGCTCCTTGCCCCTCTCACATACTCTCTGTATATTGTACTTTATCTTCGTTCCCCCTTTCTTGTTTCCTACTCCCAGTTAAGGCATCCTTGTTATAATGTAACTTTATCCTCCTTCAAATTGTCTCTTGTTGTTTGGTTGGTTATAGTTTCTGCCTAGTTCGATGTAAACCGAGTTGATTTGATTTGTATCAAGAAAGTCGATATATAAAAGCCTTTAATAAATAAATAAATATCTGAGATTTTGCACACTCTTTGTAAGTTCCTGGATTTAACATTGTACTGTAGTACTTTACTTTACTTTATTTTATTGAGATTTATTAATCACCTATAGCCAAGACCATGACGCGAAGCACAATTTACACATATATATTTCAAAGATAAAACAAGTTAATTTCTTAAAAACAGACAGATACAAACTTATTTCCCAAGTCAAACGTCAAAGTACAAATCACAAACCAGATTGAAGAACACAGTTCTAAGCTCTGCCTTGAATTACTTTATACATTAGGGATGTGAATCGTGTCCTCGATCGTCTTAACGATCGATTTCGGTTGGGAGGGGGAGGGAATCGTATTGTTGCCGTTTGGGGGGGTAAAATATCGTGAAAAATAGTGAAAAATCAAAAAAACGTAAAATCGCAAAACCGGCACATTAAAACCCCCTAAAACCCACCCCTGACCCTTTAAATTAAATCCCCCACCCTCCCGAACCCCCCCCCAAATGACTTAAATAACCTGCGGGTCCAGCGGCGGTCTGGAACGGGCTCCTGCTACTGAATCTTGTTGTCTTCAGCCGGCGCCATTTTCCAAAATGGCGCCGAAAAATTGCGGCGGCCATAGACGAACACGATTGGATGGCAGGAGGTCCTTCCGGACCCCCGCTGGACTTTTGGCAAGTCTTGTGGGGGTCAGGAGGCCCCCCCCAAGCTGGCCAAAAGTTCCTGGAGGTCCAGCGGGGGTCAGGGAGCGATTTCCCGCCGCGAATCGTTTTCGTACGGAAAATGGCGCCGGCAGGAGATCGACTGCAGGAGGTCATTCAGCGAGGCGCCGGAACCCTCGCTGAACGACCTCCTGCAGTCGATCTCCTGCCGGCGCCATTTTCCGTACGAAAACGATTCGCGGCGGGAAATCGCTCCCTGACCCCCGCTGGACCTCCAGGAACTTTTGGCCAGCTTGGGGGGGGCCTCCTGACCCCCACAAGACTTGCCAAAAGTCCAGCGGGGGTCCGGAAGGACCTCCTGCCGTCCAATCGTGTTCGTCTATGGCCGCCGCCATTTTTCGGCGCCATTTTGGAAAATGGCGCCGGCTGAAGACAACAAGATTCAGTAGCAGGAGCCCGTTCCGGACCGCTGCCGTTCCGGACCGCCGCTGGACCCGCAGGTTATTTAAGTCATTGGGGGGGGGGGTTCGGGAGGGTGGGGGATTTAATTTAAAGGGTCGGGGTGGGTTTTAGGGGGTTTTAGTGTGCCGGCTCACGATTCTAACGATTTATAACGATAAATCGTTAGAATCTCTATTGTATTGTGTTCCATAACGGTTTAAGACGATATTAAAATTATCGGACGATAATTTTAATCGTCCTAAAATGATTCACATCCCTATTATACATTCCATGCATTGCAAACCTTCAGGCAGAGAGTTCCAGATTATGGGAGATGCTATCGAAAAAGTGCACTCACGTGTATTACAGATGGCATGTCCAGTAGTTGCCACTGTGAAGAATGCAATAAATGAAATGGACTGATATATCCTAAGTAAATAATTTGCCCCTGGATTAGAGTTAGCATTAATTAGCTTGTGAACTGTCATACAAAGTTTACATTATCTTCCAGTGCAAATCAAGCAAAATTGGTGTAATGTGCTCATATCACTTTATGGCAGCAATTAGGGGAGGAGCAGCATTCTCCAGCAACTGTAATGGTCTCATGTTTTAGGCAGAAAGGCCAAGATAAATGGCATTAAAGTAGTCTCACAGAGGAAGGACTGAGAGCTGGACAACCAATCAGAAATCAAATTATTCAAGGAGATATTTAAGCCCACAGAGAACACACAATTTTAAAAAATCTATGCAAATAATGGAGTGGATGTGATGTTTAAAAGTTTGGTTAGCATCAATCCAAACTCCCAAGCTTTTTTTAAGTAAGGGAGTAAAGGAAATGTGATGTTCTCTTCAGTGACAGTAGATGAAAGTCTCGTAGTAATTGGTTCTTGGATAAGAATGAATTCAGTCATTGTTTGATAGTGTTAAGTATATTCTAAGCATTTCATTAGTTTCTGCTCAGGTTGGTTGGATTTTAATCAGAAGCTGAATGTCATCTGCATAGACCTACTAAAACTTGGCAGATCAAAGCTATATAGATATTAAACAGCAATGACAATGTCCCTCAGGTTTTCACATTGTCACACCTGTAGTCATAGAAGTCCATGGCGATCTCTTATCTCTGATTCTGATCTGCTGAGAGTGTTCAGTTAATTAAGAAGTGAAGAAGACTAGAGTTCATTTTCTTTCAACCAATGAATTAAAATTACATGATCTATTATATCTAACGTTAAAATGATACCTAGACATCTCAAAAAAGATATAATTGCGATGGAGAAGGTACAGAGAAGGGCTACCAAAATGATAAGAGGAATGGAACAACTCCCCTATGAGGAAAGACTAAAGAGGTTAGGACTTTTCAGCTTGGAGAAGAGACGACTGAGGGGGGATATGATAGAGGTGTTTAAAATCATGAGAGGTCTAGAATGGGTAGATGTGAATCGGTTATTTACTCTTTCGGATAGTAGAAAGACTAGGGGGCACTCCATGAAGTTAGCATGGGGCACATTTAAAACTAATCGGAGAAAGTTCTTTTTTACTCAACGCACAATTAAACTCTGGAATTTGTTGCCAGAGGATGTGGTTAGTGCAGTTAGTGTAGCTGTGTTTAAAAAAGGATTGGATAAGTTCTTGGAGGAGAAGTCCATTACCTGCTATTAAGTTTACTTAGAGAATAGCCACTGCCATTAGCAATGGTAACATGGAATAGACTTAGTTTTTGGGTACTTGCCAGGTTCTTATGGCCTGGATTGGCCACTGTTGGAAACAGGATGCTGGGCTTGATGGACCCTTGGTCTGACCCAGTATGGCATTTTCTTATGTTCTTATGTTCTTAGAGACACCAGAACATAACTAGTGCCATTATAAAGACCTCTTCTGATTTTATCAGGGATACTAAAAGGGATTCTGTGTTTAGTGTTTTCCTGAAGCCAAACTGAAGGGGTCAAGGACTTGATGTTCTTCATCAAAAGCAGTTAGTTGTTGTAGAGAGTTTGGCTAGAAAAGAAAATGAGGAAATCGGCCTGTAGTTTTTCGGATTAGAAATGTCTAGACCTTACTTCTTCAGTAGGAGTCTAACAGAAGCTCAATACCTGAACCGACTCAGAGGCCGGGTCCCCTCACCGGTTTCTGGACTGGGTCATGGTGTTGAGGATCAGTACAGGCCTGATGCCATGACACAGTCCGGAGACTGGTTCCTTATACTGAGACATTGGCTCGGACCCAGGACCGATCCTGGGATCAGACCCATAGCTCATTCAGAGGATTAGCCCAGGTCCGACACTATGACCCAGTCTGGAAAATGGATCATAATGCCGGGGCCTTGGCCCAGACCCAGGTCCGAAGCTGTGATCTGACCCAGAGGAAGAGTCCTGATGCCAGGGCCTTAGTCTAGGCTGGGACCAGGCTCCAGGCTGGATGCCGTGACCCAACCCAGAGGCCAGGACCAAAACCCAGTTCCTCAGCCTGGAGGCTAGGTCCCAACACCTGGTCCTCAGCCCAGGGTCAATACCAGGCCTCAGAACCCAGGCCTGGGTGCTCCTGTACTTCTTCTTCTTTCTTTAGTGCTTGAAAGCCAAATGACTCGAGAAGAGGAGCTTCCAAGCCTTTGCTCTGAGACCTGGGCATAATCCTGGGCCAAGGCCCAAGCATTGGACATGGCTTATGATTCTTAGCTCTGGTTCCATGCTGAGGCCAAGGCTTAGGCATTGAGACCCATCCTCTAGTTCAGGTCCTGGTATTGGGCCTGAGTTGGACTGAGGGTCTGGCATCAGAATCCGGTTTCTGGACTGCATCATAGCATCGAGCCTTGCCCTTCTCCCTGGCCTAGGCCAAGGCACAGGCATCAGGCCTCTGTGTTGGGTCATGATATCAGTCTGGATCTTGGCCTAGGTCCCGACATCAGGACCCGGTCTCCAGACCAGGTTGTGGCATCAGGCCTGGGCCCAAGCCAATGTCTCTTTGTCGGAACATGGTCTCTGGACTGAGTCATGGTATCAGGTCTGGGCACAGGCCTAGGATTCAGGTTGTGGCCTTTAATACTGAGCCTGCATAGGGCATAGGCTGAAGTCACAGTGACCTTCCATGGCCTAGACCTACCCAAGACCAAGGCTTCAGCCTGGGCCTAGGTGTTTGGACCAAGTAGGTCTCTGTGTTCCTGGCCTATGCCATACGCAAGGCCCAGGCATAAATATAGGCCTAGGCCTTGGCATCGGATCCCTTCCTGACTAGGTATGTGGGAGTCAGGGAGGTTTCTGGCTACAAAATGTTTTCAGGTGGAAGGGATGGGTGTGGGTCTTAGGAGGCCTCAGGAGGCCACATTTCTTTTATTTTTCATATTTAGGAGTTTTTTTGTTTAAATGTATATTTCATTTTTTTAACAAAATAAACATTTAATGAAACAAAATTCATGGAAAAGCAAACCCTCGAAAATGAAATGAATAAGAAAACATTTTTCTTCTACACACCTCTAATAAGTAATGCAAGGGTAGGAGAAATTGCAGTACACAATATTGACATAGCCAGCCAGTTGACATTGTGTGCCAGTGCCAAACATTCTAATTTTGCTTGTTAAGAAGTGCCATTCTTTTTAATGTGCTGCTCTGTATCTATCAGTTGTAATTATTATCATCAGTGCCATTGCCACTGCCACTGCTACTATTGCTGTTGCTGCTTCACCATTCCTCTCTTGGTATATTTGGGTGGTTCCTTATCTGCTCCATATACTTTTTTGGTTCTATCTAAATTCCCTTCCTTTACAGTACTTGCTGACTCTTTGTCTTGCTGTGGCAATTACATGCTTTGAGCACTTGCTGTACCACTCATGGACTCTGTGGCTGTGTTCATTCTACTCCCAGTACCATTTTGCCCTCTTGGACATTTTAAGCCATTCTTCCTCCTGCTTCAGCTCTCGCTGTATATCTTGAGGCCTTCATTCCATTCTTCCTGCTGTGTTGCTCTGCATGTAATATTTGTGATTTTAATTGCCAGTTCCACTGAAACTGCTGTAGCTCCAAGCCTCTTGGTACTTTTGAGTGATTCCTCCACTTCTGCTGTCTTCAAATTTCTTTTCAAATTCCTTTATGGTACATGCCAACAGTTAGGCTTGCCATGGCAATCCAATGCTTTGTACACTTGCTGCACCATTTATGGACCCTTGGGATCTTCATGCCACTCTTAGTACTACCTAACCTCTCTTTTGGAGCCTGGGGCTTTTGATACAATTCTTTTTCTTGCCTCAGCCCATTTATTCTATTCCTCTTGCTGCATTATTGCTTCTACCATTTGAGATTTTAATCACCAGTGCTGCTGCTTCTCCAAGCCTCTCTTGGTATTGTTGGATAGCTCTATCTGCTCCTGCTGTCTTTGAGGTTCTTTTGAAATTCCCATAAGGTATTTGTTGACAATCTAATACTTTGTACAAAACTTACCAAGTTACCTTTAATGGTTTCATGCTCTTTTGGACTATTTCTTCAAACTCATTTCCCTTATGGTTTTAATAACTTTATATCATCCATTATTTAGCTATATTATAGCAAAGGTAAGCATCAGCTCCAAGCCTTTCCCAAATGATACCATAGGAAAACTACATCAGACCTCCTCCAGTGATTTCCTCTGGCTTCTCCCTGTTCATGGATAGTAAGATTCCCATCTTCTGGCTTCTTCATGATTCGATTAATCTTTTTCTCTATATATTATATGCATATCTAAGTTCTAATCTGCACATCAGGACCATGACTGACTTCCTCCGGGGATTTCCTCTGGCTTCTTCCTGCTGTGGGATAACAATTCCTCATCTTCCATCCAGATGATGTTTTTCCTCTTCTAACAACAAAAGGGAGAGGTTTCTTCACTGAGAAGGAACCTGCAGATTTTCAATATCTAAAGGAGGGATGTCTTATAGCCATCTAGAGGAGGAGAAGTAGAGAAGGTAGGAAGGAATTGGAATATACTCCCCAAAATAGGGCCCATGAATATCTACTGAAGATTTGGAGAACAGGAATAACAGGAGTTTCATTGTGATACAGAAAGGGAGAATAGAACAATTGGTACCATTCAGGTACTGTGATGAAACTGGGGATTTCAGAAGTGGATACCATAGATGAGGTAGGAGATAATTGATTATGTAAAATGGATTTCACCTTTACTATTTCACCAGCATTGGGATGGAAGTGTGGTGCTTTCCCTAAACAAGTGAAATGGGAGAAACATCAGATTAAAGACTGAATCAATTGAATTTAACATCTGAAACTATAAGAAGTCACAAATGTATTTAAAGTACTTGTACCGAGAGACCAAGATAGCGCATTAGGGGAAGGATGTGCTGTGTCAAGTTCCGTTTGCTGATTCTAATCTATTGCTTTTGTTCTTTAATATGCCGTATACCAAGCAGAAAGGGAGGATAATGGAGAATTATTTGGCCTTTTCCTAACCTGGACCCATGTAGCAACGAATTGAGAGATTTTTCACCCCAACAGATGGCATATCTTTGTGAGTTGGGTCCGTTGCAGCTGCCAGAGGACAGCGTTCTCCAGCATTGCTGGGCATGCAAATCTCTTTGATCCCCATAGCTCTGATAACTCCCTCCTCTTATGGGCTGGATTGGCCACCTTTGGAAACAAGATGTTGGGCTTGATGGACCCTTAGTCTGACCCAGTATGACATGTTCTTATGTCTTATTTTCCTCCCATGCCTTGACTGTGGGACCCAGGATGCTATCGCAATGGCCGGATTTGGAATTTGATCAGTCAATGACCACTGGGGCAGTTCCCGCTGCTTATGATGTGAACTCCAAGAAATATGGTGACACAAGTCCTTTGCTACTGCCATCAGATCAACAGATCTCAGTGGTAGATGTGGGCCATCATGGACATATAACTCTGGTTTCTACACCTTTGGGAAGGGAAGAACCAGCTGGGTCCAATGCAGTAATGGCTAGGGATGTGAATCGTTTTTCGACGATTAAAATTATCGTCCGATAATTTTAATATCGTCTTAAACCGTTATGGAACACAATACAATAGAGATTCTAACGATTTATCGTTATAAATCGTTAGAATCGTGAGCCGGCACATTAAAACCCCCTAAAACCCACCCCCGACCCTTTAAATTAAATCTCCCACCATCCCGAACCCCCCCCACATGACTTAAATAACCTGGGTGTCCAGCGGCGGTCCGGAACGGCAGCGGTCCGGAACGGGCTCCTGTTATTGAATCTTGTTGTCTTCAGCCGGCGCCATTTTCCAAAATGGCACCGAAAAATGGCGGCGGCCATAGACCAACACAATTCCACGGCAGGAGGTCCTTCCGGACCCCCGCTGGACTTTTGGCAAGTCTTGTGGGGGTCAGGAGGCCCCCCCCCAAGCTGGCCAAAAGTTCCTGGAGGTCCAGCGGGGGTCAGGGAGCGATTTCCCGCCGCGAATCGTTTTCCGTACGGAAAATGGCGCCGGCAGGAGATCGACTGCAGGAGGTCGTTCAGCGAGGGTCGTTCAGCGAGGTCATTCAGCGAGGCGCCGGAACCCTCGCTGAACGACCTCCTGCAGTCGATCTCCTGCCGGCGACATTTTCCGTACGGAAAACGATTTGCGGCGGGAAATCGCTCCCTGACCCCCGCTGGACCTCCAGGAACTTTTGGCCAGCTTGGGGGGGGGCCTCCTGACCCCCACAAGACTTGCCAAAAGTCCAGCGGGGGTCCGGAAGGACCTCCTGCCGTGGAATCGTGTTGGTCTATGGCCGCCGCCATTTTTCGGCGCCATTTTGGAAAATGGCGCCGGCTGAAGACAACAAGATTCAATAGCAGGAGCCCGTTCCGGACCGCTGCCGTTCCGGACCGCCGCTGGACACCCAGGTTATTTAAGTCATTTGGGGGGGTTCGGGATGGTGGGAGATTTAATTTAAAGGGTCGGGGGTGGGTTTTAGGGGGTTTTAATGTGCCGGCTCACGATTTTACGATTTTTCACGATATTTTACCCCCCCAAACGGCAACAATACGATTCCCTCCCCCTCCCAGCTGAAATCGATCGTTAAGACGATCGAGGACACGATTCACATCTCTAGTAATGGCAGCTTTCAGCTGGGAAAGCTTGGCAAGCAGCATTTATAAATCTGAATTGGTCAAGCCTCCAGTGATTACACTTGACTCTGTATGGAATGCACTAGTGTCTTTAGAAAAATTTATTTCTTCACTTGTATCAATAACATTTGATATTCATTATTCACCACAGACTTCACACTTTAGACCCTTTAGTTTCCTCCCATTATTCTAAAATAGCAGAATTATATCAAAAAGTAACTCAGTTACGATCAGTTCAAAGTGACCTACTACAAGGAGACATTGCAAAAGCTAAAAAATTGGAGAATTTGGAAAATACTCTTAGATATTTAAACCTCAGAGTTTTGAATTTTCTTCATGTTAATTTTATATCTCCAAAGGATCAATTTAAAAAATATGCTCAAGATGTTTTAAAAATTTAATTGGAAGCTTTACCTCCTATCTCCAAATTTTATTATACTTCATTTGAGAACAAAGAAGACATGCCTTTGAGCAACCAAGTCTTAGCTACTGCTATTCCTGATCGTTCTACCTTTTGGGAAGCTTCTGGTGATGACCAGGTTGCATATCATGGAACTTTATTTGTGAGTTTTGTTTTTCCATCTGATCGGGATCTTATTTTGAGATTATTTCTTCAAAATAGAGATAGGCAATAATATAGTCAAAGGTTGTGGATCTACCCGGACATTACTATATCTACTCAGCAAAGAAGGAAGAAATTATTAATTATGAGTCAAGAAGGCAGACAACTGGGGGCTCAAATAGTTTATTTATTTATTTTTATTTTATTTAATTAGGTTTTTTATATACTGGCATTCATGAACAGATCACATCATGCCGGTTTGCATTAGAACAAAGGGTGCACAGAACAATAAACTATAACTAGTGCATCAAGGTTGCAGTTACAATGAAACAAAGGTAATAGAACTGGGAGAAAGAGAAAAGAGCAGTATAGGGTTAACATAACTTAATAATTAGTAAATTATTAATAATAATATAATGATAAATAATTATAATAATATAATATTAATTAATAACTAATAATAATATAATAATAATAATAATAATAAATAGTCAATTGTTACCCTTGTAAATGTATTATGAATGTTAATAATACAAAATATATTTTCTTCGAACCATCTCAATTAAGGTTTTATCTTAATTCTCATTCTTCAAATGGGAATGCTGCTCACTAATCTAGATATTGATTTGAAGATTATCTTTTGAATTTTCCTCTCTCTTGCCATTTCTTTTGTATTATATTTTGATGTTATATTTGTTGCGTATATGGACCCTTGAGCCGAGATGAGGTTGACACCACCACCAAGGGAAGGCCCCTAGTGGTCCTCATCATCGGGAGGTGGTACAGGTGGAGAAGTTCCAACAGGAGCTTCACCTTTACCAGCCCGCATTCCCCCCGGTTGAGCCCTTGGGTGCCAGGGCTGGCAGGACTTAGGTGTGGTTTTCTCATGTTGAGGAGTCCAAGGAGAGGGCAACATGGCATCAGGTAGGCAAGGTTGAGGCAGGCGTTGGACAGGCAAAACCAGGAATAGGCCAGGGGTCAGGGCAGGCAGCAAACAGGCAGGACAAAGAGATATGCCGGAGGTCAGGGCAGGAGGAGGTCAAGCATAGATGAAGTACCAGGCAGAAGTCAAAAAATGGGGAGTCAGTCCGAGAGTAGGAACAGGAAAGGAGCCGGGGAAGGAATACAGGAACAGGAAACTGGACCAGAATGCAGGATCAGAAAGACGAGGCTGGAATGCAGGATCAGAAGGCAAGGCTAGAACATGGGATCAGGAAGGCAAGCTGGAACACTGGATCAGGATCAGGAACAAGCAAACGAGGCACTCAAAAGCTGAGCAGGACCCGTTGCTGAGGCCATGATTGAAGGCAGGGCCTGACTTTAAATAGTCCCTGGCTTGATGAGGTCATCAGTAAGGACCATGGGGCTTCAGGGCCCGTCTCCCCTGCTGTTGGCCCTTTCACAGGCCAGGCTGTCCCGTGCACGTGCGCTGAAAGGGGGGAAGGTCAGAGAGAGCTGAGGGCGGCCCGCACAAGGGACGACCTGATGAGAGGACCCACGCACTGCACCAGCCCCGATGTGCGTGGCAGCACAGCATGCTGAACGCCAGTCCTAGTACCGGGACCCGGGACGCCTCACAGGACTGGAGGTGAGTGTGGCGGTCCGTTGGGATAACCCATGGGCCACTGAATGTAACAATATTACTCTCAAAATCCTTGGTCTCTCCATTCATTTCTTGGTACCTAGGTTTGGGTATCATTTCAGTTATTCTATTTAACCTTTTCCTATATACATTTTTTTTTTCCATATGACTCTGTTTTCAGTGACTAGTTTGTTTGCTGTCTATGTTAATGGAAATTCAATAAAAAGTATAAAAAAGGAAAAGAAAAGGAAAGAAAAGAAAACAAAAGTGCTTATACCATCAAAATATGAACCAAAGAACTGTAAAGAACATTTTCATCATTTCAGACTATATCAGTAAACGTGTTCTTGGAAACAAAGTCAGCTTTCATGTGTTTGTACAGCACAGTGACTTTAATGCGCGTCGGTGTTGTTATCATCACCCTTATATATAAGACATTGAACTGGGACTTAAGAGAATGAATTGCCAGGGCCTTGAAAGTAATCTTTTCCCCCCACTCAGGGAACCCTGGAGTTTGAGATATTTTAATGTTACGAGATGTTTACCACCTGAAACTGGGATTTGAGCTGCAGCTTCCTATACCACTATCTGGGTATGAACAGTCCAGAGGTTACACTTAGATACAGACTTGGTGAGTTTAAGTGTTCTTATTTCTTCTGTGTACCCATGAGTTTAATTAGAATTGATTAGAAAAATCGAAATTATGGAGCCCAAAATAGGCTGCATTGTTTCCCTCATTGAGTTTAATGGAAAAAGAATAAATAAATAGAACAAATAAACAAATGGTTTTTTTTTTGTCTGAAATGAACCAAACCAATAATTGTGACCTACAAAATAAATAAATGAACCAAAATAAAATGTTTGTCTTTGCACATCCCTACTGTGCATCTATGTCCAGGAGGGATGTGCATTCATTTCAATAAAAATGGGAAAATGAGCTGAAGTTGATTTTCAGTTTGCTTTGATGCAAACAAATCAGTAGGGATGTGAATCGTTTTCCATATCGTCTTAACGATAGAAATCGTGTTGCAGGGCAAGAAAATCGTCTTAGGCACGATTTTTTAGTTAAAAAATCGTTAAAAATCGTTTTTTCCGATTAGTGCACACTAACTCGAGTTAGTGCGCACTAACGGGAGTTAGTGCGCACTAACTGGGAGTTAGTGCGCACTAACTGAAAATGATACAATTTGACACTTTTCAGGTCAGTTAAGGTCAGTTTAGGAATGAATATGTATTCCTATTGGCTGCCCTCTTATTTATTCATGTTACCAAGTTTCCTACTGACAGTATATGGGGGATGGGAAATGGAAACAGTTGGTAGCTTGACAAAACAAGTAATGTGATCAGTCAATGTGACTAGAACTTGTGCCCTAACCCTGATACCAGGGGTATTGTGATCTTCCTGCACACAGTGCCCTATCCCTATTAATACCAGGAGTGTTGTGATCTTCCTGCACACAGTGCCCTATCCCTAATACCAGGGGTGTTGTGATCTTCCTGCACACAGTGCCCTATTCCTGATACTGGGGGTGTTGTGATCTTCCTGCACACAGTGCCCTATTCCTGATACCGGGGGTGTTGTGATCTTCTTGCACACATCCCGATATCAGGGATAGGGCACTGCATGCAGGAAGATCACAACACTCCTGGTATTAATAGGGATAGGGCACTGCATGCAGGAAGATCACAACACTCCTGGTATTAATAGGGATAGGGCACTGCATGCAGGAAGATCACAACACCCCTGGTATCAGGGATAGGGCACTGTGTGCAGGAAGATCACAATACCCCGGAGGAGTGAGGGTCAGGCAGCTCCCCCCTGTCTGTGAAGCCAGCCTCTCACTAGTAATGCAGGAAGGGAGCTGTCTCAGACTTCACCATCCTCCCCCCCCCCCTTACCTACACACCATTCACTAGCTGGGACATGGGGGAAGTCAGGAGTGAGGGTCAGGCAGCTCCCCCCTGTCTGTGAAGCCAGCCTCTCACTAGTAATGCAGGGAGGGAGCTGTCTCAGAATTCACCATCCACCCCCCCCCCCCTCACCCACACACCATTCACTAGCTGGGACATGGGGGAAGTCAGGAGTGAGGGACAGGCAGCTCCCCCCTGTCTTTGAAGCCAGCCTCTCACTAGTAATGCAGGGAGGGAGCTGTCTCAGACTTCACCATCCTCCCCCCCCCCCTCACCCACACACCCTTCACTAGCCGGGACATGGGGGAAGTCAGGAGTGAGGGTCAGGCAGCTCCCCCCTGTCTGTGAAGCCAGCCTCTCACTAGTAATGCAGGGAGGGAGCTGTCTCAGACTTCACCATCCCCCCCCCCCCCCCTCACCCACACACCATTCACTAGCTGGGACATGGGGGAAGTCAGGAGTGAGGGTCAGGCAGCTCCCACCTGTCTGTGAAGCCAGCCTCTCACTAGTAATGCAGGGAGGGAGCTGTCTCAGACTTCACCATCCTCCCCCCCCCCCTCACCCACACACCATTCACTAGCTGGGACATGGGGGAAGTCAGGAGTGAGGGTCAGGCAGCTCCCCCCTGTCTGTGAAGCCAGCCTCTCACTAGTAATGCAGCTCCCCCCTGTCTGTGAAGCCAGCCTCTCACTAGTAATGCAGGGAGGGAGCTGTCTCAGACTTCACCATCCTCCCCCCCCCCCCTTACCTACACACCATTCACTAGCTGGGACATGGGGGAAGTCAGGAGTGAGGGTCAGGCAGCTCCCCCCTGTCTGTGAAGCCAGCCTCTCACTAGTAATGCAGGGAGGGAGCTGTCTCAGAATTCACCATCCACCCCCCCCCCCCTCACCCACACACCATTCACTAGCTGGGACATGGGGGAAGTCAGGAGTGAGGGACAGGCAGCTCCCCCCTGTCTTTGAAGCCAGCCTCTCACTAGTAATGCAGGGAGGGAGCTGTCTCAGACTTCACCATCCTCCCCCCCCCCCCTCACCCACACACCATTCACTAGCTGGGACATGGGGGAAGTCAGGAGTGAGGGTCAGGCAGCTCCCCCCTGTCTGTGAAGCCAGCCTCTCACTAGTAATGCAGGGAGGGAGCTGTCTCAGACTTCACCATCCTCCCCCCCCCCCCCTCACCCACACACCATTCACTAGCTGGGACATGGGGGAAGTCAGGAGTGAGGGTCAGGCAGCTCCCACCTGTCTGTGAAGCCAGCCTCTCACTAGTAATGCAGGGAGGGAGCTGTCTCAGACTTCACCATCCTCCCCCCCCCCCCTCACCCACACACCATTCACTAGCTGGGACATGGGGGAAGTCAGGAGTGAGGGTCAGGCAGCTCCCCCCTGTCTGTGAAGCCAGCCTCTCACTAGTAATGCAGCTCCCCCCTGTCTGTGAAGCCAGCCTCTCACTAGTAATGCAGGGAGGGAGCTGTCTCAGACTTCACCATCCCCCCCCCCCCCCCCCCTCACCCACACACCATTCACTAGCTGGGACATGGGGGAAGTCAGGAGTGAGGGTCAGGCAGCTCCCCCCTGTCTGTGAAGCCAGCCTCTCACTAGTAATGCAGGAAGGGAGCTGTCTCAGACTTCACCATCCTCCCCCCCCCCTCACCCACACACCATTCACCAGCTGGGACATGGGGGAAGTCAGGAGTGAGGGTCAGGCAGCTCCCCCCTGTCTGTGAAGCCAGCCTCTCACTAGTAATGCAGGGAGGGAGCTGTCTCAGACTGGTATCAGGGTTAGGGCACTGTGTGCAGGAAGATCACAACACTCCTGGTATTAATAGGGATAGGGCACTGTAAGAGATGACTGTAGTAGATTGAATAAAGATCTGATGTTTCTGCTCTCCTCACACCAAACAAAAACAACACACAAGCAGAGAAGCCCTTCTTACAAAGCTGAGCTAGTGAGTTAAGTAGGAGGAAAAGTAAACATACTGGTGCCAGTGTGGCTACTTAAAAAATACACTTACCAACAATCAATTACATATATTTGAACTGTGTACAGTTCCAGCCAGGACCACCTTTCTAAAATGCACAGTGATTGGCAAATTCAACATGCACTAGCATTTCAGGTGCCTGCTAACAAAAATAATAAACAAACAAGTTCTAGTCACGTGAGTGCTGATCATTACATTACTTTTTTTGTCAAGCTTCCAACTGTTTCCATTTCACATCCCCCCAACCATATTGGTAACATCAATAGATAAGAGCACAGCCAGCCAATAGGAATACATACATACATATTCATTCCTAAGTGACCTTTACTGACCTGGGAAGTGTGAACACTTTGTTTCATTTTCTGTTGGTGTTCGTTAGTTTCCAGTTCCATTTCCCATCCCCCCAACCATCACCTCAGTGGTAACCTTGGTAACATCAATAGATAAGAGGGCAGCCAGCCAATAGGAACACATATTCATTCCTAACTGACCTTCAGTGACCTGGAAAGTGTTTATTTGTATCATTTTCAGTTAGTGCGCACTAAATCGTGTTAGTGCGCACTAACGGGGAGTTAGTGCGCACTAACTCGAGTTAGTGCGCACTAACACGATTTAACGATTTTTAACGATAAATCGTTAGAATTTCTATTGTATCGTGTTCTATAACGATTTAAGACGATATAAACATTATCGGACGATAATTTTAATCGTTGAAAAACGATTCACATCCCTACAAATCAGAACAACAAGATACTTGAAAATATCAAAATTTTTTTCAGTTCATGTGATATACTTCTATTCCAGTCTATAGAGGAAACTAAGCAATGCATATATTTTTTTTGACTTCAAGTCAGTGTGGAGCTAGTTGGAGACTGAGCTAGAAAGGACAAGTCCTAGCCCTTGTTTCTGAGAATTGCTTACCTTTCAGTAAAGCAACCAATCCTGGCTCTGGTGAATTGAATAAATCAATATGTGATCCCTGGGTGGGATGGCTCCCATAGACTTAACATCATCATCATCATCCAAAAAGGAAATCGACTATTTTTGAACTTGAAGTGCCACTCACCAGGAGTATATCTGTAAGATTTGTCAAATGTTTATGTTAAATTTTTAAATTTTTTATTGAATTGTTGCCACATCATCAAGCCTGACAGCGTGCCCACCTGACATTCAAAAGGAGGCCGCCCGGTCTTCTAATCATATGCGGTCACAGTCTTTTTTTTTATAAGAAACTGTTCTTTCTTTTGAGATGTGGTCACGGTAATAAATGTATGTTTCTATTTCTTCAACACTCTCAATGATCAAACTCAGCTCACTGTCAGCTTGCTTCATACACAAGGGTTTTAAATCGAATATTATTTCTTCAGCTCAGCTCAACAACCGGCTGATGTTTCACAAAAAACTGCTTCATCAGGAGCTGTAGGTATTAAAGGTCCGTTTTTCAATAATATAAATATATCACACCGCTCCATTCATATTCATTCAAGTTCCTGGTGTCTTCCAACACGACGACCATTGTCTCGAAAAGTGTTCAGACAGAGGGAACAGAGGGCTTAACCCAGGGGCACATAGAAAGAGAGATGGACCCTGGCCTGCTCTCAGTTTCTCTCACATTCTCCACAGATAGCATTCCCCATCTAAGTTCCAAAGCACCCTGAGGGTTAAAGCTTAGCTTAAGGCCCTTCTCTTTTAAACATAATACAAGCTCCTTTTCCTCCAATGTAACCAGCACATATAACAGTCACAGGGCCTCATTTTCTAAAGTATTGCAGGCCTGCGATACTTTAGAAGATGAGGGTTGGGGGGCCGAAACGGGGGGCAGGCCTGCACTAGCCGGCAGCGATCGCACCGTCGCGGTGCGATCGCTGCCGGTTTCGCACCCAATAGTGCCACCATAGGAGGTGTAGCTATTGGGAGCGAAATAGGCAGCAAAAAAGCACCTACCTTTTCGCTGTCCGCGGCGTCAGCACAGAGTCGGCCCCGGTGATGCCCCAACTCCTCCCCGACTCCTCCCCGACTCCTCCCCGACTCCACCCCCATCCTGGTATCGCACACGATAAGGGACTTTTCCCTTGCGAAAGGTCCCTTATTGCATGCGAGCAGCTTGGAAAATGAGGCCCACAGTCTTTTGCATCCAAACATCACACTGATAAGTAATGTGGCTTCCAACGTCTGTAATGATAGTTGAATAGATGACTGAAAAATATTTATAGCACTCAAATCACAAGTTAAGTAAAGTCAAAGAACATATAGGCTGAAGAAAGGATTAATACATTTGTGACTTTACTCTTTTAGTAAAGTCTTTAATTCTCTTTTGGTCGCAATTTCCTTAATCTTGATCTCTGTCTCTCGCAATTTCCTTCCTTGAAATCTGTCTCTCGCAGGTTACTCAGACTGAAGATAGTTCAATCCTCCTTCCACCCCCAAATTTAACACATTTTCTCCCCTCTGCAGAATGGTTAGAATAAGGTCCCAATAATGTATCAGAACAAAAGTCCCAACTCTCATAACTACCAAAATGTTCTTAAGTATTTTAGATCTCCTTAGGAAAGTATCAGTGGGCACTCTCCTCTCGTGTAGCTCACTTGTGTCAAAAGTGAACACAGTCCTCAAACATCTTCTGCTCCTTCCCTGTAGCAAGGGACAAGACTCCACTTCTCACATGTAACATTCAGTCCTCAGGCTCTTCCTAGGTGAATGGAAAAATGGAAACTGATTCCCTGGTACCATGGGGACTCAGCTCCAGAGGGGGAAAAAAATACTTTTTTACTAAAAGGGGAAAAACAAACTAGAGACAGAAAAGGTGGGAAAACTTCCTTGCCTCAAAAATGAATAGATAGCACAAATAACAAGTCCTTCAAAGTTGAAACTCCTGTGCATCAGGCCAAAAACAGGACTGTTCCCTGGAGGACTGACATAACTGCCAGAATCTTCCCTACCTTTGATTTAACCACCCTCAGGAACACTCCAATCCTCTGTGAACAGTTCACATAAGGGTCTCACAATGGAAATTTACAAAAAAAAGGATTAAAAATGCCAAAGCGAGTAGAATTAGGTCAGATTTATGGGTTGACCCACAATGGGAAAAAACAGACAAATCTTCTGCAAAGGACAGGAGGCAGAGATCTCCTGCCTTCAGGAAATGTAAACTAAAAATACCACAACCTAAAATGGTGCCTAGTGGTGAAAAAGGATAAGGCAGCACCATCTCAGCCTCCCACATGGGGGAGCTAAGCCCAAACCTCTCTCTTGAATATACATCTTCCTGAACCTCCCCAGTTCTTCTGGTAAGACAACCATAGGCTCCTTACAAATTTGTACGCACTGCTTCCTGTCAGCTCTGCTTATAACAGGATTTTCACCTCCCAGGAGGAAGCGAGATCCTCACCTGTTCCTGGTGGAGTACAAGGAGGCTTTTAGGGATTTGAAGGATGGTGCCCCAACATTTTAAGAAGTGCAAGGAGGAATAGCTGGCAGGTTAGGGGAGAACAGACCTTAATGGTCTCCTATATATTTTTTTAAAAGTTGACAAGATAGTGGGAGGGATTGGGCTTGATGGTCAGCTTTAATCTTTTTTTAAACTTGCTGTGGAAGATAAGTCTACTATGACCTGCTTTACATTTTTTTTTTTTAAATTTTTAAATGGGTAGGGAATCAGGATAGTAGGCCTGACAGATAATTGTTTTAAATTTTGGGCAAAGGATTGGGAGATCAGGCCACTACAGTCATTAACATTCTTCAATTATTTTTATGTTTTGTAAAGAATCAGACTGCAGCTGGCCACAACATTGTTTTTTCAACTTACTCTAAGGCTGGGATATTCAATGCCAAACAAGTCCAACTTAATATACTCAGTTAAGTTTAAAAGTTATCTGTGTAGAGTTATCCAGAAAACTTTAGACCCACTCTCAATCACAACAAAATGTACCCGGCTAAATGTAATCAGATAATGACTTATCTGGCTAAAACTTATCTTGTGCAAAGGCAGGATATTTAAAATCCCTTGTTTATATATTTATTTTATTAAAAATGTCTTATCAATTGCTTCTCAAAAATCAAAAGATCACCTGAGGTGATATATAAAAGGAACATGCATATTCCAATCAAATCATTCATAAAAGATAAAATCATAGAATAAATACAAAGAATGATATTTCAAAATAACATGAAAAGAAAAACATAAAAGTAGGAATTAAAAATGATAATAAAATACACTGATCTAGCTAGCAAACCATTCAAGACTTACTCCTAGTACCCTAATCACTTTATTTTATTTAACTATTTTATTGAAACCATTTTATTACCCACTATTTCATAATAAAATACACAAATAATAAAAACAAATACATATAATATAAAATATATAAACATAAAATTTAAAAAAGAACAAACAAATGTGTAACCCTTTAACCATTAAAATTATGATGCATCTACCTTCTAGAAAGCACACCATCTTAATTAGGTAAAGCCAGAAAAATAAAATAGTTTTTATTTTCTTTTGAAGCCTTAAATAGTCAGCTTCAATACAAACTTCCAATTGTAAGGACTTCCAAGCAGCCAATGTTGCAACTGAGAAAGTTCTTTTGTGTTTCCTATAAATGTTATATGCTTATGTTTTAAATTGTTTAGTCTTATTTTTTATATGTGTAAGAATTTTGCTTGTAATCCATTCTCCACTGAACATTCAATTGATTGTAGGTAGCAGAATATAAACCTTTGAATAAATAAATACATATTCTGCTCAGGATAGAATAACTAATAGCTTTAAGAAGCTGATTGCAAAGAACAAGTTAGTACATTCCTGTAGATTATCTACCAATCAAAATTAATTGGAAAATAGGGATGTGCAGCAGGGACGGATTTGTCCCATTCGGTATTCATATTTGTGGGGGCCCAAATCCGTTGCATCTCTTCTCGGGGGACCCCAATCCATTCATTAGTTATATATGTATTTGTTTCCCAAAAAAACCCCATCCCAACCCTTTAAATTTAATTAACTACAACTCCCACCCTCCTGACCCCCCCCCCCCAACACTTGCCAAAAGTCCCTGGTGGTCCAGCAGGAGTCCCGGAGCGATCTCCTGCACTTGGGCTGTTGGCTGCCGGTTTTCAAAATGGCACCGATAGCCTTTGCCCTTACTATGTCACAGGGGTACCGGTGCCATTGGTCGGCCCCTGTCACATGGTAGGAGCAATGGACGTCCGGCACCATCTTGTGCTCCTACCATGTGACAGGGGCCGACCAATCGCACTGATAGCCCCTGTGACATAGTAAGGGCAAAGGCTATCGGCACCATTTTGAATACCTGTAGCCAACGGCCCGAGTGCAGGAGATCGCTCCAGGACCCCCGCTGGACCACCAGGGACATTTGGTAAGTCTTGGGGGAGTCAGGAGGGTAGGGGTTTATTCGTTAGTGATACGTTGTATTCGTGGGGGTTTGCCATACGTTTCGTGACCCCCACGAATACAACAAATATGGCATATATGTTGCGGATTGCCAATACGTTGCAAACGAATGCACACCCCTAGAAAATAATGCTTTATGTTATGAGTTAGCACCAACATCTTAAAAACTATTCTTTATGAAATGTACAACCAATTGTTAACACAATGATCTTAAATTGCACACATTCTGTAATAGGTAGCCAATTTAATGCATGCAACATTAATGAAATAGATGATCTGAGAGAAATCTACATAAGTAATCGAGCAACCATATTTTTGAACCATTTGAAGCCTGTGCACAAATCTTTCTGGAAGGCCCGTGAGCAGGACATTAGTGCAGTCCAAATTAGAAGTTAGCAGTTTCTGACTCACTGTCTTAAAAGCCAAAATTTCCATAAAAAGGACAAAGTATCTCAACCATTTTTAGTTTTAAAATATACAGTATGATCAAAAACTAAAACATATGAAACTCTAAAGAAAGTTCAGAATCTAATTTAACTCCCAGATATTTTACAACTGCCAATGTTATAATGATCTCTGAACCTACTTCAATTGCTATGAGAAGGAAATTCATTCCAGGACTCTCAATCCTCCAACGTTCAGTTCCTTTTAGAATTCAAAATCAATTTATTTTTCAAATAGCAGTTAGTAATTACTGTAAAATTTATTTTCAGTTCTGATACAGGTCTTAATCTATCAGAACCAATAGGGACAACAATTTGTATCTCAACTACATACATATACAGTGTGTGCTCAGATTGAGTGCACAAAAAAATGCTTCTAATGGTTGCAGAAAATATTAAATAAAAGAGGGATAATGGAGATCCCTGTGAGACAGCACAGTTTAAAATTCTTACTGGATAATCTCAGTTCAGAGCATCAATCCAAATGTGGAAGATAGGTCCATCAGGATAAAAAGGAACCTGTTGACCCTATCTAAACAGTGGAAAACCATATCATCACAGACAGAGGCAATTTGTCCCTCTACTGTGCCATGTCCAGAAACCTAGCTGATTAGAATCCAGTTCACCAGATTCCTCCAAATACAAAATTAATTGCTGGATGATTACTACCTTATCCAGAGTCGTCACTAATAAAGAAATATTTACCACTGGTCTATAATTACAGCACATAGACATATCTAAAGAAGATTTCTTCAATAATGGAATAACAGAATTCTGAAAGGCTGAAAGGACCACACCCTCTACCAAATTAATAATTATCTTGAAAAGAAACATCAATATGTCATCAAGAAAACCTTTGTCCAATTTAGGTACATAAGAGTCTAAATAACAAGAAGTAGCTTCCATACCTTACAATAACTGCTTAAATTCAAAAAGTGTGAGAGATCTGCATGCTTCAGGCTCTATAAGACCAAATCCATTACTTTAACCCTTACCCAGTCAGATGTACTCAGCTTACTCTCTCCCAAAATGACACTAGTGTACCTAATTCAGTAAGTAAAGTGCCAATTTTAGAAGACAAATTTGTGGCAGAGACCAATATTAGCGATAACATTCTTACCTTTTCCCTCAATAACTTCACTCCAGAACAATCTCCTAGCAATAGGAAACATCTTTCTCAGTTTATTCTCTGCTTTATTAATGGTTGCAGTAAAAACAAATATATATTTTTTACCTTAAAATCTCCATATAATCACTGTTAACCATAATATAGGAATCAAAATGGCACCGGTGGCCCTTTGCCCTTACCATGTGACAGGGGCTACTGGTGCCTATTACCATAAAACACGCCCCTTTCCCTGTCACTTGGTAGGAGCAATGGATGGCCAGTGCCATCTTGGAAAATGGCGTGGGCCATCCATTGCTCCTTCCATGTGACAGGGGCCGACCAATGGCACCGGTAGCCCCTGTCACATGGTAAGGGCAAAGGGCCACCGGTGCCATTTTGATTCCTGGCAGGCCAGACAGCCTGAGAGCAGAAGATTGCTCCTGGTACCCCCGCTGGACTACCAGGGCTTTCAGTAAGTCTTAGGGAGGGGGATCAGTATGGGGGGGGGGGTTATAATTAAGTAAATTTGAAGGGCTGTGACACTTTTTTTTTTTTTTGGTCCATTTCTGAAAGTGAAACGAAAAAAGTTTATGGGTTCGGGGAGTGAACAGAAATTGTCCACCCCCAAACCCAAAAATGAACCAAAAAAAAAATGTGCACATCTCTAATACCTACTAGGGATGTGAATCGTGTCCTCGATCGTCTTAACGATCGATTTCGGCTGGGAGGGGGAGGGAATCGTATTGTTGCCGTTTGGGGGGGTAAAATATCGTGAAAAATCGTGAAAAATCGTGAAAAATCTAAAAATCTAAAAATCGCAAAACCGGCAGATTAAAACCCCCTAAAACCCACCCCCGACCCTTTAAATTAAATCCCCCACCCTCCCGAACCCCCCCAAATGAGTTAAATAACCTGCGGGTCCAGCGGCGGTCCGGAACGGCAGCGGTCCGGAACGGGCTCCTGCTCCTGAATCTTGTTGTCTTCAGCCGGCGCCATTTTCCAAAATGGCACCGAAAAATGGCGGCGGCCATAGACGAACACGATTGGACGGCAGGAGGTCCTTCCGGACCCCCGCTGGACTTTTGGCAAGTCTCGTGGGGGTCAGGAGGCCCCCCACAAGCTGGCCAAAAGTTCCTGGAGGTCCAGCGGGGGTCAGGGAGCGATTTCCCGCCGCGAATCGTTTTCGTACGGAAAATGGCGCCGGCAGGAGATCGACTGCAGGAGGTCGTTCAGCGAGGCGCCGGAACCCTCGCTGAATGACCTCCTGCAGTCGATCTCCTGCCGGCGCCATTTTCTGTACGAAAACGATTCGCGGCGGGAAATCGCTCCCTGACCCCCGCTGGACCTCCAGGAACTTT
This sequence comes from Rhinatrema bivittatum, assembly GCF_901001135.1. Lineage (NCBI taxonomy): Eukaryota > Metazoa > Chordata > Amphibia > Gymnophiona > Rhinatrematidae > Rhinatrema > Rhinatrema bivittatum. Next base: position 30,432,317 of record NC_042615.1, on the reverse strand, counting down.
TGGCCAGCTTGTGGGGGGCCTCCTGACCCCCACGAGATTTGCCAAAAGTCCAGCGGGGGTCCGGAAGGACCTCCTGCCGTCCAATCGTGTTCGTCTATGGCCGCCGCCATTTTTCGGCGCCATTTTGGAAAATGGCGCTGGCTGAAGACAACAAGATTCAGGAGCAGGAGCCCGTTCCGGACCGCTGCCGTTCCGGACCGCCGCTGGACCCGCAGGTTATTTAACTCATTTGGGGGGGGGGTTCGGGAGGGTGGGGGATTTAATTTAAAGGGTCGGGGGTGGGTTTTAGGGGGTTTTAGTGTGCCGGCTCACAATTCTAACGATTTATAACGATAAATCGTTAGAATCTCTATTGTATTGTGTTCCATAATGGTTTAAGACGATATTAAAATTATCGGACGATAATTTTAATCATCCTAAAACGATTCACATCCCTAATACCTACCTAGTATGAGGGCCTTATAGCTAGGCTCACTCGCTCTCTCTCTCTCATGAGGGCCCTGATAGCTAGGCTGGCTCTCCAGCAGCTTAAAATACTAAAAATGGTATTTTCAAAAACATCACAAAGTGCAATAAAGCCATATTGCATGACTTAATGAAAAATGTGTAGTTAAAAGCTGTGCGATATGGCTTTGCAAATTATGAAGCCAGCCCACTTGGCCACAAATCCTGTCCCAAAACGCCATATAGCACTTTGATAAATGACCCCCCCTTAGCTAGATAACTGTTATTTGGCTAAGTCGAGAATGCTCAATAGCCCAATATTGCCACTTAGCCAGGTAAGTAGTGCCATCCCAATTTGCCCGCCCTCCATTTATTCAGCTAAATTTTGGCCCCAGACTGTAAAGGACCAAGCATCTAGCCTGGTCCAGCTTGAAGCCTATAGAGAGAGAGGGCACTGTGGGCGGGACCTTGCTGAGCAGGATAAGAAGCTGAGCCCTGCTGGGAACAAAGTGCCCCTGAGTCTCCAGGAGAAGGCAGCTCCTGAAACCTTTGTATCATGAGGGAAAGCTGTGAGTACACTGCAGGAGGTTAACAGTCTACTATTGTGTGTGGTAACTGTTGTTAAATAATAAAGCTAGAATCTTTAAGAAGAAAGGCTGGAGTCCTGTTTGGATTGTGTCTCCATCTCCACCCTGAAAGTTACTCAGCTATCCCGCAAAAACCAATTATCTTTAGAAATATTAGCTAGTAGCTACTCTGTCTCCTTGTTTCCCCGCCCGAGATGGAGAAAAAATTGATAATCATCAATTATAATCAATAGGACAAATCTGAGATAAAATAACATCACCCACTACCAACATCCAGGTTTTAGTGATAAACAAACTACAACTATTTCTCTACAATTAGATCTTGAATTTTCAAAGTCTTCTTTTGCACTAAACAAGCATTCAAAAGAAGCATAATAAAAAAGTGATCAAATAACTCTGAAACCTTTATCTACTGAAATATGAGAAAGATGTTGTCTAAAGCTTTGTGTCTGAGCCTTCCTAGAACCAGAATAACAATCAGCATAAAGCCGTTACCCCTTAATTGTCAAAATAAAACTAAGCCTTCACATAGATGTCTCCACCAACTTCTCTCCTTGGCTCACAAAGAGGCTTTCTAATGGCTCACTAATAGGTGCTCACCCTTGCCACCACAGCTTAGGAGAGCCACCAATGGTATGCTGCCCAATGCAGGTGATATCAGCAGTTGGATCAGTGGTCAGGACCTTCCATGTCATTTTGAGGGGTGGAATTTGAGCCCCTAGTAGCTGGCTCACTTCAAGCAGAGAGTTAGCAATCACCCAGAATGGCTCAGCATCACAGTCATTTCTAGAAGTAAAGCAGCAGCAGTAGATATTCTCACAGCAGCAGAGGCAGTTCTTAAAGATTATGGGTGGGAGCTTCCACATCACTTTGAGGTGCAGACTTTGAGTCCTTGGTAGCTGGATCATTTCAGGCTATCACCCAGAATGGTTACTGATGGTAGGGGCAGCCAACAATACTCTACAGCCACCTCCAGCGGAATTACAAGTGAGCAAGTTTGTCTAGTTAAGTCCCTAACTTAAGCTGTATAAATCCTTTGAATATCGATGGAGGAAGAAGGTCTCATAATGGGAGAGCACCAACCAGGTGTAGCAGGAAAGGATCCTGTAGCAAGGACCTGCTCTCTAGGTGATGCATTGTCCTTTCGCACTGAGGATATCTCCCCAAGGCCTACTGCCCAGGAGGTAAGGGTTAGGTCGGCCGTCATAGTTGGTGATTCGATTATTAGGAATGTAGATAGCTGGGTGGCGGGTGGGCGTGAGGATCGCCTGGTAACATGCCTACCTGGTGCGAAGGTGGCGGACCTCACGCGTCACCTAGATAGGATTTTAGACAGTGCTGGGGAGGAGCCGGCTGTCATGGTACACGTGGGCACCAACGACATAGGAAAATGTGGGAGGGAGGTTCTGGAAGCCAAATTTAGGCTCTTAGGTAGAAAGATTAAATCCAGAACCTCCAGGGTAGCATTCTCTGAAATGCTCCCTGTTCCACGCGCAGGTCACCAGAGGCAGGCAGAGCTCCGGAGTCTCAATGCGTGGATGAGACGATGGTGCAAGGAAGAGGGATTCAGTTTTGTTAGGAACTGGGGAACCTTTTGGGGAAGGGGGAGTCTCTTCCAAAGGGATGGGCTCCACCTTAACCAGGGTGGAACCAGACTGCTGGCGCTAACCTTTAAAAAGGAGATAGAGCAGCTTTTAAACTAGAACAAAGGGGAAAGCCGACAGTCGCTCAGCAGCGCATGGTTCGGAGAGATGTATCTTTAAAGGATACTAATGATGCATTAGAATTAGGGCATCCCGACAGTGAGGTTCCAATAATTAGAAAAGTAGTCCAAGTGCCTGTAACTAAAAACTCACCTGAGCTAAAAAATTCTAACTTATCCCTATCAATTAAAAAGCAGAATAAAAATACAAACAAAAAACAAACTTTGAAATGTTTGTATGCTAATGCCAGAAGTCTAAGAAGTAAGATGGGAGAATTAGAATGTATAGCAGTAAATGATGACATAGACTTAATTGGCATCTCAGAGACATGGTGGAAAGAGGATAACCAATGGGACAGTGCTATACCAGGGTACAAATTATATCGCAATGACAGAAAGGAGCAGTCGGGAGGAGGTGTGGCGCTTTATGTCCAGGATGGCATAGAGTCCAACAGGATAACCATCCTGCATGAGACTAAATACAAAATTGAATCTTTATGGGTAGAAATCCCTTGTGTATCAGGGAAGACTACAGTGATAGGGGTATACTACCGTCCACCTGGTCAAGATGGTGAGATGGACAGTGAAATGCTAAGAGAAATTAGGGAAGCTAACCAAATTGGTAGTGCAGTAATAATGGGAGACTTCAATTACCCCAATATAGACTGGGTAAATGTATCATCGGGTCACGCTAGAGAGATAACGTTCCTGGATGGAATAAATGATAGCTTTATGGAGCAAATGGTTCAGGAACCGACGAGAGAGAGAGCAATTTTAGATCTAATTCTCAGTGGAGCACAGGACTTGGTAAGAGAGGTAACGGTGGTGGGGCCGCTTGGCAATAGTGATCATAATATGATCAAATTTGATTTAATGACTGGAAAAGGAACAGTGTGCAAATCCAAGGCTCTCGTGCTAAACTTTCAAAAGGGAAACTTTGATAAAATGAGAAAAATTGTTAGAAAAAAACTGAAAGGAGCAGCTACAAAAGTAAAAAATGTCCAAGAGGCGTGGTCATTGTTAAAAAATACCATTCTAGAAGCACAGTCCAGATGTATTCCACACATTAAGAAAGGTGGAAAGAAGGCAAAACGATTACCGGCATGGTTAAAAGGGGAGGTGAAAGAAGCTATTTTAGCCAAAAGATCTTCATTCAAAAATTGGAAGAAGGATCCAACAGAAGAAAATAGGATAAAGCATAAACATTGGCAAGTTAAATGTAAGACATTGATAAGACAGGCTAAGAGAGAATTTGAAAAGAAGTTGGCTGTCGAGGCAAAAACTCACAGTAAAAACTTTTTTAAATATATTCGAAGCAGAAAGCCTGTGAGGGAGTCAGTTGGACCGTTAGATGATCGAGGGGTTAAAGGGGCACTTAGAGAAGATAAGGCCATCACGGAAAGATTAAATGATTTCTTTGCTTCGGTGTTTACTGAAGAGGATGTTGGGGAGGTACCTGTAATGGAGAAGGTTTTCATGGGTAATGATTCAGATGGACTGAATCAAATCACGGTGAACCTAGAAGATGTGGTAGGCCTGATTGACAAACTGAAGAGTAGTAAATCACCTGGATCGGATGGTATACACCCCAGAGTTCTGAAGGAACTAAAAAATGAAATTTCAGATCTATTAGTAAAAATTTGTAACTTATCATTAAAATCATCCATTGTTCCTGAAGACTGGAGGATAGCAAATGTAACCCCAATATTTAAAAAGGGCTCCAGGGGCAATCCTGGAAACTACAGACCGGTTAGCCTGACTTCAGTGCCAGGAAAAATAGTGGAAAGTGTTCTAAACATCAAAATCACAGAACATATAGAAAGACATGGTTTAATGGAACAAAGTCAGCATGGCTTTACCCAGGGCAAGTCTTGCCTCACAAATCTGCTTCACTTTTTTGAAGGAGTTAATAAACATGTGGATAAAGGTGAACCGGTAGATATAGTATACTTGGATTTTCAGAAGGCGTTTGACAAAGTTCCTCATGAGAGGCTTCTAGGAAAAGTAAAAAGTCATGGGATAGGTGGCGATGTCCTTTTATGTATTGCAAACTGGCTAAAAGACAGGAAACAGAGAGTAGGATTAAATGGGCAATTTTCTCAGTGGAAGGGAGTGGACAGTGGAGTGCCTCAGGGATCTGTATTGGGACCCTTACTGTTCAATATATTTATAAATGATCTGGAAAGAAATACGATGAGTGAGATAATCAAATTTGCAGATGACACAAAATTGTTCAGAGTAGTTAAATCACAAGCAGATTGTGATAAATTGCAGGAAGACCTTGTGAGACTGGAAAATTGGGCATCCAAATGGCAGATGAAATTTAATGTGGATAAGTGCAAGGTGATGCATATAGGGAAAAATAATCCATGCTATAATTACACGATGTTGGGTTCCATATTAGGTGCTACAACCCAAGAAAGAGATCTAGGTGTCATAGTGGATAACACATTGAAATTGTCGGTTCAGTGTGCTGCGGCAGTCAAAAAAGCAAACAGAATGTTGGGAATTATTAGAAAAGGAATGATGAATAAAACGGAAAATGTCATAATGCCTCTGTATCGCTCCATGGTGAGACCGCACCTTGAATACTGTGTACAATTCTGGTCGCCGCACCTCAAAAAAGATATAATTGCGATGGAGAAGGTACAGAGAAGGGCTACCAAAATGATAAGGGGAATGGCACAACTCCCCTATGAGGAAAGACTAAAGAGGTTAGGGCTTTTCAGCTTGGAGAAGAGACGACTGAGATGGGATATGATAGAGGTGTTTAAAATCATGAGAGGTCTAGAATGGGTAGATGTGAATCGGTTATTTACTCTTTCGGATAGTAGAAAGACTAGGGGACACTCCATGAAGTTAGCATGGGGCACATTTAAAACTAATCGGAGAAAGTTCTTTTTTACTCAACGCACAATTAAACTCTGGAATTTGTTGCCAGAGAATGTGGTTCGTGCAGTTAGTATAGCTGTGTTTAAAAAAGGATTGGATAAGTTCTTGGAGGAGAAGTCCATTACCTGCTATTAAGTTCACTTAGAGAATAGCCACTGCCATTAGCAATGGTTACATGGAATAGACTTAGTTTTTGGGTACTTGCCAGGTTCTTATGGCCTGGATTGGCCACTGTTGGAAACAGGATGCTGGGCTTGATGGACCCTTGGTCTGACCCAGTATGGCATTTTCTTATGTTCTTATGTTCTCATAAGGTTTGCACATAGTTTGCCTCTATTGATCTATTTATAGCCCTCAACTGTCTGTGATCAGCTTGTTTCTTAAGTTGCTTAACATTTTCTTTCCATCTAAAAAAATGAATTTCCAGAATTTCCTTTTTGCATATGATCTATTCAGTAGCGCAGACATTTCACTATCTGCTTCTGAATTGCTCACTATACTGCCATAATACATTTGGCCAGACTTCCATATGCTCAAATTTTTACTGGAAGTGATTCAAATTCTGATGCATGATTTCCTTAGACTAGAGAAAATATCTATCTGCAGTGGTTGAAGATGATTGCTGAATACAGTTATGTCAGTATATCTTCTGGACTATCATCTTGTGACACCCCCTCCACTTCTAATATATTTCATCCAATATTGACTAGCACCTGCTGAAACACCCATATAAGCAGGATATGGGGCAGAGTATGTCAAATTTGCCATTTAGATAGATAATTGTTGAGTTATCTATCTAAAAGGCTTTTGAATATGTGTCTCCATGCCAATTTTGCAAGTGAAACCCCTTCCAAAATCCATTCATGTGCAGTTATGCCCTCCAAAGAGGAGATGTAACTTTATAAGAGTGAATGCATGAACTTATTAAGCCAATTACCCAAGTGTTTTCAAAGTCAACTTAACATGGATGTTTGCTTTCAAAATCCTCAGTAAAGTCTGCTGTGTGGGCTGCCTGACATAAAAATATATGTGCAAGTTCCCCCCAAATCTGCCGCCTCTCCCCATTTCCAGTAATACAGACAAAAACTGGGTTTCGAGCATACTTCTACATACAGCCCTGATCTATTTTATGACAGATGTTTAAATGTGTAAAGCCATGCCAAGATGGCTTCGATAATCAGGATCTAAGTTTCAATAGCCCACATTATTGTGAAGTATTTGACTACTTTTGTACCTATGAAACATATCAAATTTTCAAAGGGAATATTGCTAATAAGGTAAGTGAGCAAAATAAATGCCTGCATACTCTGTAAATTCTATTTATGGGGGTAGTGAATTAGGGGATGCAAACAGATGCATATTTAAAAATCAATAAAAAGTATGTGCATTGTTTGCTGCCGCAGTCTAAACCCAAAGGCAGGTACACACCTGCTAGAAGTGAGTACCTTGTGATACCCACTTGCAGTAGTTTTGTTCCCTTTTTCCCTCAGTCCCACTGGACTCACTTGCCTATCAGCTGCAGAGTGTTCGGATCGCTGATACTGGTGTCACAAGTCGAGGAAACAGAAGAGTAGCCAGTGACTTCCACCGGGATGCAGGGTGAAGGGAAGAGAATGCAGCAAACCAGTACAGCATAAGCAAAAAGCAGTGGCCCCATCCACTGTGCATCCCCTGGAGATACAGGCATGCAAGGTGCCCTCAGGCAGACTAGTCAGGCAATGAGAATGGCTACACCCTTATCCTGGATTTACGTGAGCATGGAATGTGTATGCCAATTGTAAAGATAGGAGCAAAGGAGTCTCAAAGAATCAGAGGAGTGCATTTGACCCATCCAGCATAGACATTTTTCTACCAAACTAATCAGAATGCAAGGCCATCTTATATTTTAGCCAATATGACTGTATTGGTCATTGATAGAGATAAGAAACTTTCCTGGTAGTCTATAAAATGTAAATTATTTAAGAGATGAAAGCCCTAAAACTGTGCATTTTCTAAAATTAAAAAGGAGAATTGTTGGCTTGAAAATCACAGGCAGGAACCTAATCTGAAGACTACTTAAAATAAAGAAATAGACACTGGAAGATCTTAGGGGTGAATGCTAAACCAGTGAAAGTGCAACAAAAATAGCAACAGGAAAATATATTGCTCATTTCATGGCACACATTATTGTTTGTAAAAAGATGCCCTCATTCTGATAGCATTTATTCCATTCTTCTGAAAGTGCAGTGAATGCTTTCGGAAGCTGTATGCTATTGCACTTGGATCCTTGGAGGTTTGACTTACAAAGTTGCAAAACTTCTCCCCAAAGCTACATGCTGGGAAGTGCAGTGTTAGATCACTTCTTTCAGCAACTTTGTAGATGGCTTGATATGGTTCACATTGATTTACAGAATTGTCAGACAGATACACAAGCATCAATCCCTAATTTGTACCTGGGGAGAAGATTTAATTTTCTTTTGTGCTCGGTATGTGCTGCTGTGAAGTATATTGCTCATCTCGTCCCCTGTCCCCCCTCCCCCTGCCCCCACTCCACCTGGGATTTTTTTTTTTTTAAGGCCATTCACAGTCACAAAAAGTAAGACAAGGTGATTAGCTTCAAGACAGAAAGCGATACAATTTACAATTAAATAACTTGCCATGATGAGGTAGGCATTCTGAACCCAAAGCATAAAAGTTTGAGGACCTGAGCTCAAAGCTGTCCAGTTTTATTTCATTTCGAAAAGGGCTCCATCTGTTTGTTTGCCTTTTCCTGTCCCCCTTAAACACTGTGTCTGAGATTTTTTTTTTTTCCTTTTACACTGTAGTTAACTTCTATTCTTCCAGGTGCTTTTGATCAAGAATCAAAGCAGTCCTTTAGGCACTGTTTGTTGGTAATTGATTTTTTTGAGACTCACTTGCTTCGGGTTTTGGAAACAAAGAGGTGACCCCTTAATAGTTCACTCAATGCTAAAGCAAAGTAATTGAGACTCGGATATACCTTTCAGAAAGCTCCCCATAAATATTGCACAACAAATCTCATGATGGGTTTGTGCTTCCAGGTTTCAGAAGTTGCTATAATGGAGCAAAAATAAAAACTCGAAACATTTGCATCGGAAACACATTTCGCAGAAAGAAGACTTTGATGAAAGGAAAATAACACTATTATTTAGTAAGAAAATAAGAAATGCCCATTCGTTTTTTACTTCAAAGGATTAGCTTTTCATGATTGCCCCACCACATCGATCATTAAGCAGTCTCCATATTCTGCAGGCCACGCATATTGAGTATATTTCATAGAGCATAGACAATTTCTATTTATAAGGGATTCTCATAAGGATGCATAAAGCCACCAAGAAAATAGTTTTTGCATGGCTATCAAATGGGTGAATTCTTTAACCTCTCCTGGGAAACAGAAGTGATTTATTTCCTAATGTCTTCTCTTTTGTCAGCATCTATTTTCTATAATATATAAATCAGAGACCCCGGTTCCTTTTGATTCCATGGCTTTGGCAACTGCCTCACAGGGAGGCTATGCAATACATGTTGGTGTGCATGTTAAGATCCATGTGTGCAAGCTGAAAATAACACGCTATGCAGAAAGACCTTACTGTGCATGAAAAAAGGGGTCCAAAAAGACATCTGCATGAGCATGCTCCAACATCCGTGGCTGTGCATGCAAATGAAGGAGCGTCAGCTGAAAATGAGAGCTTAGTCTGTGCTTGGCAAACAACATGATATGCTCACCCTACGTGTTTAGTTTAATGCTTGATAAATTGAAGTTACCAGTTGGCTAAGGAGCCATAATTTGGAACTGAATACAAAAGGTCCAAGATGTTATGGATTTGCCGGTTGGCCAGGGTATGGGCAAAACTATCTAAAAGTGGAAGGTGTAATTTCCTTAAATGGTAGTGCATAGTCTTTGGGTGTTTGTTAATAGACCAGCAAATAAACCATGGAACCACAAATAGCAGCTGTTAAAGCTACTTTCTGTATCTTGAGAAAAATCAGACATTTCAACTCATCCGGCTGCAGGAATTCATACTGTTGTAATATGTAGACTGGATTATTGTAACTCCCTTTATCTGGGTTTATCTGAGAGAATGATATAGTGACAACAACGTCTTCATTTCAGGTTCTTGAGCCAGGGAACATGTGACTCCCATTCTGAGCGAATTGCATTGACTTCTGGCAGCACAAAGAGCCAAATTTAAGATCCTTCCATTTGTTTACAGAAATTTGAATCAAGTGGGCTGCCCCCTATCCACTCCTGCATACAGTTCAAGAGCCTCTTTCTCACCTACAAATGCCTTCACTCTGCAGCGCCTCACTACCTCTCCTCTCTTATCTCTCTCTACACCCCTCCTTGTGCACTCTGCTCATTGGATAAGTCACTCCTATCTGTGCTCTTCTCCTCTACTGCCAATTCCAGACTCTGTGCTTTCCAACTAGCTGTGCCATGTGCTTGGAATAGTCTTCCTGAGCTGGTGCGTCAGGCTCCCTCTCTTGCCGTGTTTAAATCCCATCTAAAGATCCACTTTTTTGAGGCTGCTTTTAAATCTTAGGCCTGATTGTCTGCTTCTAATCTTGTTAACTAACTTTCTTTTCTTTTTAACCATTATCTTGCTTTATACCCCAAGTCTCTTGTCCTGTAAGTTAGTCATATTGGATTGTAAGCTCTATTGAGCAGGGGCTGCCTTTTTGTACGTTTGTACAGCGCTGCATATCTCGTGTAGTGCTATAGAAATGTTAAGTAGTAGTAATAGTAGGAATTGTTATCCTCGTGTAGGCCTTTTAGGACTTTGAATTTAGCAAAGCAACTTCTTCATATTCCTCCTCTTTCTCGGGTGAATTTGGAAATCACTTATAGGACTGCATTTATTTATGTTGCTGCTGTTCTGTGAAACATGGTCCCTTATAGGTGTTGGAATGGGCTGGACCACAGGCTCCAGGTAACAGGATTCACTGCACTTGGAAAATGGGGTTGGCTGAGCAGGAGCCAGGAGCCACACATAACATTAACTGCTCTGTGATGTTATATGGCATGGGGTTAAGAACATAAGGCTTGCCACATTGGGTCAGACCAAGGGTCCATCAAACCCTGTATACCATTTCTAATAGTGGCTAAGTCAGGTCACATGTACCTGGCAGGATCCCAAGGGGTAAATGCATTCCATGCAGTGGATTTCTGCAACTCTACCTTAATAATGATTAATGGACTTTCCCATTAGGAACTTGTCCAAACCTTTTTTAAAAGAAGCTACACTAATAGCTTTTACCATTTTCTCTGGCAATGAATTCCAAAGCTTAATTATGCATTGAGCAAACAAATATTCTCACTTATTAGTTTTAAATATATTACCTAGTAACTTCATTGTGTCCACTGGTCTTTGTACTTTTCGAAAGAATTAAACAATTGATTAATGTTTACATATTCCATTCTACTCATTATTTTATAAATATCACACCTCACCTCAGCTATCTCTTCTCCAACCTGAAGAGTCCTAACCTCTTTAGCCTTTCTTCATAGGAGAATTGTTCCATCCCCTTTATCATTTTTGGTCACCCTTCTCTGTACCTTTTCTCATTCTGCTATATCGTTTTTGAGATGTGGTGACCAGAACTGCACACAAGTGTCAAGATGAGGTTGCACCATGGAAAGATACAGAGGCATCATGATATTCTCTGCTTTATTCTCCATTTCTTTCCTAATAATCCCTAGCATTATAATAACTTTTTTGGCTGCTGCTGCACATTGAGCAGAAGATTTCAATGTATTTTCAATGATGACACCTAGATCCTTTTCCTGAGTGGTGACTCCTAATGTGGAACCTTGCATTTTGTAGCCATAATTTTGGTTACTTTTCCCTAAGTGCATCACTTTGCAGTTGTCCACATTAAATTTCTGTTGCTATTTGCATGCCAGTCTCCCAGTTTTGCAAGATCCTATTGCAATTTCTCTCATTTCTCTTGTAATTTAACAACTTTGAATAATTTTGTGTCATTCAAAAATTTGATCAATTCACTTGTTGTTTCCATTTCCAGGTCATTTATAAATATATTAAAAAGTTGTTGTCCTTGAGGCACTCTACTATTCACCTTTCTCCACTGGGAAAAGTTACCATTGAGCCCTAGGGATGTGTATTAGTTTCAAATGAATTTCAAAAACACAATAAACAAGGGCAATTTGTTTCATTCAGGAAATTGGGAACCCCCACATGAAATGAACCTTATTCATTGCATTGGTTTGAAATGAATGTATCAGCCCTAAGCCTAGGCCTGAACCACGGCACATGGCTAAGGCATAGGCTGAGGCCCAAAGCACTGGCTGTGGCCTACACTCTAGTGTGACACCAGTACCTTGGCCTAGCCTAGGTCCAAAGCCGGGGCCTCACTAGAGCATATGATGTGGCCCAAAGTAGGGGCTACAACCTAGGCTTGAGTGCAATGTGGTGTTATAGGTCTAGGCCCAGCCCCAGCCCACCTTCGGGGCCTTGGATGGTAAGTGAACAAGTTTTTACCTGATCTATTGGGAACCTGATGGCAAGACCAGGCATCAGGTACCAATGCCTGGGCCTCAGCTTAGGCTAGAGCCCAGGCCCATGCGATGAATTTGTCCATAAGCTGAGTCCTGATGCTGGGGCCTCAGCTCAGATCCAGGCCTGGGGCCACAACCCTATCTGGAGGCTGGGTCATAACACCTGAGCTTCAGCTTAGGCCAGTGCGCTCACACCCAGGTAAGATGCCATGCCCATGCCAGAGGCCGGGTTCTAATACTGTGGCCTCGGCCTGAATCCAGTCCCAATGCTAGGGCCTAGCTGGGAGGCTGAGTCTTGATGCCTGGGCCTCAGCCTAGGGTCAGGCCCAGGCTGTGCAACTCCTCTTGTTTCATCCTTTTCTTTCTTCCTATGCCATGTGCTGGGCTTGCACCAGAGTTAATTAACCACATTTACCCCAGCGGCTAGCACCATTTTGATGAACAGCAGGAGAACTGTTTTATTTCACACTGCATAACCGGTCTCTGCTTTTTCAGTGAAACCTTTTTCTTAAGGGTTCCTCAGACTGCTGGTGAAGTGGGAGGCAGGAAGCAACAAGGAAAGGATACTTCTTAAGTGGGGCTTCCCATTCTTGCACTCTGGGAAACTCAGTAAAGAGCTGAATTTCAAAACTACAATGTTAGCTTCACACATTTATCCCGCAAACATTGCACGGAGTAACATTCATATGCAAAAGGAGAAGGGGCCATCCATTGCTCCTTCCATGTGACAGGGGCCGACCAATGGCATGGTAAGGGCAAAAGGCCACCTGCGCCATTTTGATTCCTGGCAGGCCCGACAGCCCGACGGCTCGAGAGGGAGACATTGCTCACGGGACCCCGCTGGACCATCAGGACTTTTAGCAAGTCTTGGGGAGGGATTGGGATGGTGGTGGGGGTTATAGTAAAGTAAATTTGAAGGGTTGGAAATGTCATGTATAAACTCCGATTACCTTCAACTCTTAAAATCATGTATCTCTTCTTAAACCCACAATTCTGTCCTGGCCTACTAGAAAGCCAAAACAATCTTCAACTACAATATTTGATGAAGACACACAATATGAAGTAAAGTAGATCTTGAATGTTAGGCAAGGAAGAAAGCAACTACAATATTGATTTCCTGGAAAGGCTATGGCTGGTAGGAGAACTCTTGGGAGCCCGCCAGTAACATTCAAGCTCCTTAATTAATCCATGAATTCCATTAACATTTTTCTCTCAAGCCTAGGCCAAGGAGGAGGAAAGGGGGACCTTGAGGGGGAGGTACTGTTAAGAAGCAAGACAGATCTTGCCTCTGGCAATACCATGGTGCAACAATGGCCACCATTGGCAGCGGCATCCTTGGAAAGGAGCGTGAAAGGATATATGCTATATCGTGGCTCCTCCCCATGTCACGTCGAGCATGTTCACTGAAAGTTCCCACACTAGAGCGGGAACTTTGGAGATTTAAACACCATGTCTGCAGCATTTCCCTGCCTCGGCAACATGCTTGCTTGTGCTGGTACATTGCTGTTCATCTCTTCGTGTCTGCCTCGATCCCTACCTGGACTTTGGATTTGGAATGGCAGCTGCCTGCCTCGACTCCTGCTTGGACTTTGGATTTGGATTGTCTGCTGCCTGTCTTGATCTCTGCCTAGACTAGGGTTGGTTGGTCTCTCGTCTGTCTCACACCCTTTCAGGATCATGGATTGGTCAGTTGTCAAACCCTGACATCACTCTTCAGTCTCCATTCATCTCTCAGCATGAAGGTAAGACTGTTATATTCCATTGGGATTCACATATTGCAACATATTGCTATCTAACTTGATCTTTCTGAAATATTAACCTTTTCTTCCTTGCTTTTCATATTCTTCTTCAGAAATCCTTAATGGCCTCATTTTTCTCTTACCTTTATTTACTTTTCTAAAAAAAAAGATTAGTTGCCCTAATGATATTTCTTTTTAGTTTTGCTCACTGCTCTTCTAATTCCCCAAGATTTTCTCATCCATCTAATGATTCTTTGAGGTACTGCACCATTTTAACAAAGTTATGGCTAGATTCATCAAAATGCTATACATTTAGTGGAAATAGCTCCCATGAGAAAATAAATGGATATGATTAGGATAATTTCCAGTGTATCGTGTTGCTGAGGAAATCATCAGATCACTCATTGCGTCAGCATGTCACTTGTCATTTTATGTTGCACACATTATTTTATATATATATATATATATATATATACTGGCTTCCTGCAGCTGCCTCTTTGAGGGTGTGTCAGACATTGGAGAGAGAGGTAGTGAATTGTTGGGTAGTGATTGGAGTAGGAGTTTAGCAAGCAATTTATTTTTTTTTTAATTTATATTTTATTAAAGATTTTAACAAAAAGATTTTATCATCCCATTACCTGTGCCAAAGAGTTTTTGATTAGGTCCACAGGATTGAATGGGGCATTTTAAATAAGCAATAACTATTCTTCCTAATGAAATCAGCAAGTTATGAATATCCTGTCAGAAATTCTTGCCAATGACAGAATGAGCTGAGAGCTGTGCTGGGAGAGTGATAGCGAACTGTGTTACTTGTTTCTGTCACAAAGGCTCAATTAATGTGAAAAAAGCACAAAAAACAGTCAACACTGATTTGGTGTGAAAGTGTGTATGTTATGGTAGTAAAAAAACCTGCAAAGGTAAGAAAAATGTTAGTCAGTTTAAAGTTAAAAAATAGATGAATCATGGAAATGTATCCGCTTAATTAGACAGCTGAATGTAAGAAAAGCTGAATAAAAGGATTTTGGTGATCTAACCTGAAGTGGACACCTGTTCCGAACTATTATGAAGTGGACCCTTATGCTAAAAGAAAGTGACCCAGGACGTGTGTTAGAATTCTTCCTTCAGGAGGCGAGACTGGACAATACTGAAACCCAAATACACTTCACCAAAACCAACCCTCGTTCCCTTAAGTTGAGCCCTTGGGTGCCAGGGTCGGCTGGACTTACGTGGTATCTCAGATTGAAGACCGGACTCAGCACAGACATACGGAGATATTCAAAGTAGTCAGCGAAGATCGATGGATGTCAGCAAAAATCAAAGAATTTATTAAAAATAATCACTGGTATTAACAACAAGAATTAGAAAATAGAGGGAAAAAATCTGTAAATTACAGCAAGCCAAAGATATCACAGGAAAACCCAGAAATTCAGGAGTACAGGAGATTAAAAACAAAGAACCTGGCTCTTAAAAAAAACAAACGTTGCCAAGGCACTAGTGCAGTACAGGGACTAACCTTATATAGTCCCTGCACTGTGATGTCATTAACAAGAGCTCGAGATTAAAAACACTGGCTCTTTAAATCTGAAAATAGATTAACCGCGCGGAAACCCGAGCCCGAGGAAGACAGCCGAAGGAACCCAAATCAGCTGCGCCACCCCGATCGCGTGCCCAGCAGCAGCCAACCACCAGCCGAACCTGGCAATAAACCCCTGCCTTCATCCCGAGGACGGGCGCGTTCCTCATAGACGCGCAGGGAAAGAAACTGCAGCAAGCCCTGCGCGCGCCGACAGCAAACCGCCTCCGCGACCAGGCCCAGCCCGCCCAAACCGACCGCCGCCGTGACCAGGCCCAGCCCACCCAGACCGACCACCGCTGCCACTGCAACCAGGCCGAGCCTGACTGCCACTGGAAAGCGGAAACGCAACAACACCAAATAATAAAAATTCTATTACACCTAAATTATGGAGTA
Source organism: Rhinatrema bivittatum (assembly GCF_901001135.1). Classification (NCBI taxonomy): domain Eukaryota; kingdom Metazoa; phylum Chordata; class Amphibia; order Gymnophiona; family Rhinatrematidae; genus Rhinatrema; species Rhinatrema bivittatum. Next base: position 30,416,470 of record NC_042615.1, on the reverse strand, counting down.
TTTAGATTTCCATTAAAAGCCTGATAACTTTTAATTACACAACCTGCAGATAAAGGATGATGCTCCTTTACAGGAGTACCCTGGATATATATATAGTGCCCTGGAATATATTGTGAATGAATATGAAGTATTGGTGCTGAATTTGTCTTTAAGGCTTTTATTTTAAGAGGTGATAAATATAACTAAATACTGATTCAAGGCACATAAACACATATAATCTTTGGTATTACCACTGAAACATTATCTTTGGAGGAAAAAGGATTAATTGAAAGGAAACAAAATATTTAATTTCCTAGAAGATATAGAGCATACCAGACCAGTTATTCCTGATTTGTTCTTGTGAGAGTGAAAGTGTATTAATCAGAAAACAAACAGTACACTGATCACTGATCTTCACTCTGATCTTTAAAATATGCTTACTGTATACATCATTTCCAACATCTCATTCACAATCAGTCCCTTATTTTGTTTAGTTACAGATATAATAATTACCTTTTGATTTTAAGTGGCTAACTGAAATAGTTTAATAAGATGGCTAGACACAAACCCATTTTAGTCTGCAGAATATTGGTGGTCACAGGGAGACAGGTTTTTCTTGCTATTTTGTTTAAATACATTGTAATAGGAGATAATACAGCTGCATCCAGAGACATCATGGTCAAGAATGATGGTCCAGGACCACTTGCAGCAATATCCAGCAAGAACGCTAGCCTCATCTACAAGCCAAAATGCTTCCCATAATCCCTGAAATTCTGATTCAACACTCCCTATTGGCACTCACAAGCTCTTCCTCTAGCAGCTACTTCAGTGAAATAGGAGATAAGTGCACCAATGTACTGTTGCAAAAGTGTGAGAAGAAAAACTTAATAGAACTTAATAGTAAACATTGTTCAGTACAAGTGAGAATAGTGATAAAAGACACACAGAAGATAATAAAGTCAAGCATGTTAATAAGAGATTAAACGTAAACTTTCAACATTATTTCCCGTATTATTTTTTTGAGTTTCTAAAGTATCCGGAAGAGACCTGAAACAAATGAAAAAAAGCACAAAGAATCAATTCTTATATTGAAGATTAAAATGAGCAACAAGTTACACTGAGTAAAAGAGAGAGAACATAATTTGATTTATACTTATGTGAAATTGTTTGCAAGGTAAAGCCCTTTCTGGATACTGGTTTCTGTCAAATATTTCTGCATCTGAAAATATCAAAGTAATATTGCTAAGTACTTGTGAAAGTGAAACAAATATTTCAAATGTATAATGCTTGCATTGTGAAATGTTTTACTTGTGAAATAACAGAAATTGTTTCAGTTGTGGAAACCTAGAACTTACCCATCTGCTAACTGAATAAAATATGTTATTTGTATACAGAATTGTCCTTTATTGATAATTGGTTTATTTTTAACGATAAAGATAAACTAACTAGTCTAATAAACTATTTCACTTAACAACTATAAAGTAAAAAATCCCTTTGGCTTAAACTATCTGGCAACCTATGTGACAGTGCCAGAAATAGGTATATCACTCAGGGTATTTACATTAAATTAAGCCATGCAACTCCCCAGTTCCCTAAATCCCCCTCCCTACATGGAAACCCCTCCCAGAGAAGACCTTACCTCCTGTGACAGGGCTGTTCTGGCAGCCAGTTGGTCTTCTTACTGATACATGTGGGCTGTGCTGACTCTAAAGCTGCTGTTTGCTCTTGCCTCAGTAAGTTCCTATCAATGTTCCATCAGTGCTAGGTAGATGTGCATAGTTTTTCTGCTGGTCCAGATGTTGCTGGTGAAGTGCATGCTACTCCCCTCTGCCTTGACCAGCTGTGCTTACATGAGACAATGCAATGATTGTTCAGGTTAGGGATAACCTGACTACTAAATGTAATCCCAAATGTTTCTTTGAAATTGGGGGCTGATCATCCAGGGCAATCATTTTCCTGATGCACCTCATCAATACTTTGAATATTGTCTATCTCTTACCCCAGGACAATGTTATAGAACACCATGCTATTTCCTCTATGATGTTTGCCAACTGCAGACTCATGGCAGGGGCTGATGACCTTCCACTTGACTGGAGGAAGTGGCTGTGGGGGGTTGGCTTGGAGAAAATATCCCACTTTTCAACTTCTCTGCTATGGCTTTGGTTCTATTTATTTATTTATTTATTTTTGGTTTTTATATACCGGAAGTTCCTGTATAATATACATATCACTCCGGTTCACAGATAACAGAGATAACTATCGCCGGGATGGCGGTTTACATGGAACATATCGAACAGTTAATCTATTATAAAGTAGAATACAAACTAAGATCTACTAAGAACACATAAATAAAGCAAATAAACATTACAAAATTGCTGTGGGATGGGAGGGTTGTTGTTCTTCCTGCTCTTAGCTCTCTGGGAAAGCTTGTAGGAAGAGCCAAGTCTTGAGTTTCACTTTAAACGTGGAATGGCACGGCTCAAGGCGGAGGTCTGGTGGTAGTGAGTTCCAGAGCGAAGGGCTCGCTGTGGATAGTGCGCGTTTCCTCAGGGAGGATTTTGCTGGTTGGGTGATCATTCTGTTCTGATATGCCCTTCTGGTTGGCTTTTTAGAAGTGTGTAGTTGGAGCTGGAAGGTTAAGTTGAGTGGAGAGATGCTATGTAGGGCCTTATGAATCATCATGCTGGTTTTGAACTGTATCCTGTATTTAATGGGGAGTAGGGGTGTGCATTCGTTTTGAACTTAAATGGAAAACGCAACTTTTTTTTTTTTTAACTTAAAAAAATGATGAGGCGTAAACGATCGGATTTCCAACTTATTCAACATAGCTATGTTGAATACGTTGGAAATCGCGATTGTTGATCTAAATAAAAATTTAAACCCCTCACCCTCCTTAATCCCCCTCCCCAAGACTTACCAAAACTCCCCAAGCTGGCCAAAAGTTCCGTGAGGGTCCGGGAGCGGACGCGTGGGGAATCACGTGACATCAGCGTCACTCCGACGTGACGCCGACGTCACGTGGTCCATCGCGGTTCCGCTCCCGGACCCCTCGTTGGACCCAAACGGCACTTTTGGCCAGCTTGGGGGGGCCTCTTGACGTCGGCACTTTTGGCCAGCTTGGGGGGGCCTCCTGACGTCGGCGTCACGTCGGCGTCACGTCGGAGTGACGCCGACGTCACGTGATTCCCCTCGGGTTCGCTCCCGGAACCCTCGTTGGGCCCAAAAGGCACTTTTGAGCCCAATGAGGGGTCCCGGAGCGAACCCGAGGGGAATCACGTGACGCCGTGTCACTCTGACGTGACGCCAACGTCACGTGATTCCCCTCGGGTTCGCTCCTGGAACCCTCGTTGGGCCCAAAAGGCACTTTTGGCCAGCTTGGGGGGGTCAGGAGGCCCCCCCCAAGCTGGCCAAAAGTTCCTTTTGGGCCCAACGAGGGGTCCGGGAGCGAACCCGAGGGGAATCACATGACGCCGCGTCACGCCGACGTCATGTGATTCCCCTCGGGTTCACTCCCGGACCCCTCGTTGGGCCCAAAAGGCACTTTTGGCCAGCTTGGGGGGATCAGGAGGCCCCTCCAAGCTGGCCAAAAGTTCCTTTTGGGCCCAACGAGGGGTCCGGGAGCGAACCCGAGGGGAATCATGTGACGCCGCGTCACTCCGACGTGTCGCCGACGTCACGTGCTCCTTGCAAAGGAGTTCAGGAATGGCGTTCTGACCCCGCTGGACCACCAGGGAGTTTTGGTAAGTCTTGGGGGGGGGGGGGCGGGATTAAGGTGGGTGAGGGGTTTAAATTTTTATTTGCACATATGGACATAGACTCAACTTATGGAATTCTCCATATGTCCATATTGACCGCAAATGGGACCCCCTTTCGACTTATGGACTTATGAACTTAAACTTTTGGTCTGCACATCCCTAATGGGGAGCCAGTGGAGATGCTGGAGGATCGGGGTGATATGGTCCCTTTTTTTGGCGTTGGTGAGAATTCTTGCTGTGGCATTCAAGACCATCTGGAGGGGTTTGGTGGTGCAAGCGGGAAGGCCCAGCAGGAGTGAATTGCAGTAGTCCAATTTCGGGAGAATGATGGCCTGGAGTACTGTGCGGAAATCCCTGTAGAGGAGGAGTGGCTTTAGTTTCTTTAAAACTTGTAATTTAAAGAAGCATTCTTTTGTGGTGTTATTTACGAATTTGTTGAGGCTGAGTCTGTTGTCTAGGAGTACACCCAGATCTCTGACTTGAGGTGAGGTGGTGTATCCTGAGGTGTCTAGAGGATTGCAGGCGGTGGTTGGGGCAGATTGTTCCGGTGCTATTATAAGAATTTCCGTTTTGTTTGTGTTTAGAACTAAGTTGAGACTGGCTAGTAGATCGTTGATGGTTGAGAGGCATTTATTCCAGTAATCCATGGTTTTGTGTATAGTATCCGTTATAGGGATGAGTATTTGTATGTCATCCGCGTATAGAAAATGGATTAGATTGAGGTTAGTAAGTAGATGACAGAGTGGGAGGAGATAAATGTTGAAGAGGGTGGGGGAGAGTGAGGATCCTTGTGGTACCCCCATTTTGGATTGAATGGGGTGAGACTCCTTGTTGTTTATCTTGACTTTGTATGTTCTGTTCTCAAGGAAGGATTTAAACCAGTTGAAAGCTGCTCCTGTTATGCTGATGTCTGTTAGCCGTTGTAGTAGGCTAGAGTGGTTCACGGTGTCGAACGCTGAGGAGAGATCCAGAAGTGCGAGGAGGCAAGGTTGGCCTTTTTCCAGATTGAAGATAATGTTGTCCGATAGTGTGGCTAGCAGAGATTCGGTGTTCTTTGTCTTCCGGAATCCAAATTGGTTAGTGGTGAGGATATTGTTGTCATCAAGGAATTCTGAGAGTTGTCTGTTAACCACTTTCTCCATAATTTTAGCTAACATAGGAAGGTTTGCTATAGGTCTGTAGTTAGCAGGATCCGAAGTGGGAAGGTTGGGTTTTTTGAGGAGAGGTTTGAGCATTGCCAACTTGAGTTGGTCGGGAACTTGGCCTTGGGCAAGGGAACGGTTTATGATGTCTGCAACTGGCTTGGCAATGATGTCGGGGATTGAACTCAGCAGGTTTGATGGAATATGATCTAGCGGGTGAGAGGATGGTTTTATCTTCTTAAGGATGTTCGCTATTTCTAAGGTGGACGTGGGTTCAAGAGTTTCGAGTGCTGCTGTGTATGTGTTGGGTTGAGGAATTTGTGGGCTGTGGTTGCTTGCGTAGCTTGTGTGCAGAGATGGCCCTTTGAGAGGGGCTACGAGTGAGGTGATTTTGTTGTCAAAGAATTCGGCTAGTTCATTAGCTTTTTTAAGAGCTTGGTCATCTGGGATGCTAGGTCCAGGAGGTTTGGTGAGTGCTGAGACATAAGAGAAGAGGGCTCTTGAATCGAATGAGAAGTGGTGTATCTTTTTGGAGAATAATTCTTTCTTGGTTTTGTTGATTTTGTTTCTATATGAATTGAGGCATGCTTTGTAGGTGAGGAGGGTTGTTGCAGATGGGCTTTTTCGCCATTGGTTTTCCTTGCATCTGAGCTCGTGTTTAAGTGACTTCAGCTCTGTGGTGAACCATGGCTTCCTGTTGTCTTTGTCCGGATTGATAGATTTTGTTGTCATGGGACACACTTGATCTGCTATCTTGTTAGTTATGTTAATCCATGAAGATGTTGCTGAGTTGGCGTCAGCGAGGTCCAGATTCATAAGTTCCTTGGTTAGGTGTTTACTGAGGTGATCTCCTGAGCACTGTTTCCTGACTGATATGGTGATATTTTGATTTGTTTGGGGAGGAGATTTAAAGATCTCTAACATTGATAAGATGATACAGTGGTCGGTCCACGGTACCGCAAGGTAGGTTGGGGTGGTGTGGGATGAGAGTCCTTCGTTTATAAAGATAAGGTCTAAAGTATGACCAGCTTTGTGGGTGGGTTCTTTCACAATTTGTCTGAAGCCCATATGGTTGAGGGAGGAGAGAAGAGTTTTGCAGTTGGAGGAATGAAGTTGTACATCCACGTGGAGGTTGAAATCTCCCATCAAGATGCTCGGTTTTCCAGAGTTTAAGTGTTTTGCTGTTAGTTCTATGATTGGTGAAGGGTCTGATTACAGAAGGCCGGGGGGAGCGTAGATTAGTGCGATGGTCAGATGTTTAGAGTTGAATAATGCAAATTCGATATTTGCTGTGGTATTGGATGTCTGTAATGTTAAACCTAGCGTTTTTTTGGCTGCTAGGAGGAGGCCTCCTCCTCTTTTCTTGCGTCTGGGTATGGACAGTATGTCGTAGGTCTGGATGGGAAGCTGGTTGATTAAGGCTGTGTCGGTGGGTTTTAACCAGGTTTCTGTGATGGCACAGATGTCCGGTTTTGAGTCGGATAGTAAGTCATTGAGTATATGCGTTTTCTTGGATATGGATTGCGCATTGAGCAGCGTGAGTGAGAAAAGGGCAAGACCGAGGCATTGGGTGACGGGTGTCAGCATGATGGGCCTGAGTCTCTGCTGGCGGTTATGGTGGGGTGTGGGGAGCTTAGGTGCCCTCCACCTTTGGTTGTGGATGATGGGGATAGTTAGGGGGTGCATGGTGGAAAGAGGAGCGAGCGTGTAGCCAGTAGGCAAAGGGAACCCTAGGCTAGTGGTATCCAGATGAGGGAGCGATTCCCGATGTGGGTCTACTACCGTGTGCGCAACAAGCAACAAAGGGTTAGGCCCACTGGAAGGGCTTTGCCTTAAATAAGCTGTGAGGCTGTGTTGGGCTTACCCAAGAAGCCGATTGGGATGGAGGCCTGGTTACTGGGCTGCTCTGCGGGGCTGCACTAAGGAGCGCGACAAAGGGGCAGCCCCTTTGTCGCGCGCCTTTGGCGCGCGACGCCCGGCGCGCGATGCCTGGATATCGCGCCGGGATTTAAATCCCCTCCCGGTCGCGTCTCTGTGACGTCATCGGGTGCGCGCCTGGATGGGGGTCGGAGCTCGCGGGTCGGAGCTTGTGCGCTGAAGTAAGTAATCTTTTTTGGCCTCGTGGCCGGCGGTGGGCTGTTGGTGGTAGGGCGAGCGTTACAGGCCTTACCCCGATAGGTCCTGGCGCCGGCTGCATGGCCCTGGCTCCCAGCTCCTACGTCGCGGGCGTCGGTGGAAGGAGACGCGTGGTCGGCTGGAGGCCGCGAAGAGAGAGCCTGGAGATCGCGCCGGGATTTAAATCCCCTCCCGGTCGCGTCTCTGTGACGTCATCGGGTGCGCGCCTGGATGGGGGTCGGAGCTCGCGGGTCGGAGCTTGTGCGTTGAGGTAAGTAATCTTTTTTGGCCTCGTGGCCGGCGGTGGGCTGTCGGTGATAGGACGAGCGTTACAGGCCTTACCCCGATAGGTCCCGGCACCGGCTGCGCAGCCCTGGCTCCCAGCTCCTACGTCGCGGGCGTCAGTGGAAGGAGACGCGTGGTCGGCTGGAGGCCGACGCCCGTGACGTAGGAGCTGGGCGTCGGCTGGAGGCCAACGCCCAGCTCTTATCGTTAAAAATAAACCAATAAACCAATTGTTAATTGGTTTATTTTTAACGATAAAGATAAACTAACTAGTCTAATAAACTATTTCACTTAACAACTATAAAGTAAAAAATCCCTTTGGCTTAAACTATCTGGCAACCTATGTGACAGTGCCAGAAATAGGTATATCACTCAGGGTATTTACATTAAATTAAGCCATGCAACTCCCCAGTTCCCTAAATCCCCCTCCCTACATGGAAACCCCTCCCAGAGAAGACCTTACCTCCTGTGACAGGGCTGTTCTGGCAGCCAGTTGGTCTTCTTACTGATACATGTGGGCTGTGCTGACTCTAAAGCTGCTGCTTGCTCTTGCCTCAGTAAGTTCCTATCAATGTTCCATCAGTGCTAGGTAGATGTGCATAGTTTTTCTGCTGGTCCAGATGTTGCTGGTGAAGTGCATGCTACTCCCCTCTGCCTTGACCAGCTGTGCTTACATGAGACAATGCAATGATTGTTCAGGTTAGGGATAACCTGACTACTAAATGTAATCCCAAATGTTTCTTTGAAATTGGGAGCTGATCATCCAGGGCAATCATTTTCCTGATGCACCTCATCAATACTTTGAATATTGTCTATCTCTTACCCCAGGACAATGTTATAGAACACCATGCCATTTCCTCTATGATGTTTGCCAACTGCAGACTCATGGCAGGGGCTGATGACCTTCCACTTAACTGGAGGAAGTGGCTGTGGGGGTTGGCTTGGAGAAAATATCCCACTTTTCAACTCCTCTGCTATGGCTTTGGTTCTAAGTGGCAGAAGGTGCCCCCAGGCTAGTAATGTTACCCTCCTCTGTTGCTGATACAAGTGAGTGGTGTTTCTGCAAGTGATACTGCATACCATAATTTGACAGATGCCTCAGAACCTTCCCTTATCTAATGCACTTACTACATTTAATATAGTGAGCAAAGTCAGGTCTTCCCTAACTTTAAAGTGTCTCCACCCAGGGATGCCTTGTGTGATCTTCTCACTGCATCCTTGATGTCTGACACTGCTGCTGGCACTGGAATTGAGGTTGAATGTTGACCATGAGGTAAAAGGCCAAAGGCATCACTCATCCTCTCTACCTGCACTGCTTGCTCTTCCTGGGGCTTGCGCTCAACAACTGTCAATATCATCTTCCTCCCCAGCTCCTCCCTGAAGGTTAAAATGCTTCTGATTAGAGCCTCAATATTCTTTCTGGTTACAAGCCGTTCAATATATTTTTGATTCAGAAAACTCCAGATATGATTATTCCACAGAATCAGTTCTTGAAAATACTGCCTCCATTCCCTCAGAAGCAGTAATTATGGTGAAGTGTGCTACTGATTTTGGGTGTTGAATTTCTGCTGCCTTTTTCCATGCCTCTACCCCACTAATGCCAGCCTTGGAAGGCTATCCTGCCTTTTGTCCTGCTCCAAAACAAGAGGGAGAAGAAAAGTCAAAGGGATGTACATTTACTAGAAATTAAAGTGTAATCTGAAACAAATGGTACCCTATTTGCTTTATTTGTAGGGCCCCCAAAGCAAACAGAGACCCACAAATTAAGCAAATCCTATTTGTTTTGTTTGTTTCTTTCCCCATTCATTTTTATGGGCCAATTAATTTTATGGCCATAGAAATCAATGGGGAAGACAAGTAGAAATAAGCATAGTAACCAGCTCTTCCCTTTGAGTCATGTATGACTTTACTGCCTTGTCACTCACTGGATAGGACATGTTAACATGGAGACCACAGAAATGAAATATTGCTGTGAAGTATTTTTCAAACCAGCCTATTGCTGATCTCTGGATCCAGTGACACTGATATTGTATCTGAGCATCCATGAGAAATACTATTCATTTCTTCTGTAGACTTTGTCTTTGACGGACACAGTTTTTTGAACTTTCACAGAATTTTCAAAAATACTTCATTCAACTTTAGAGAAAAGCTTTTTGGATGCTTTTATCTCTGTTGCACTGGTCTCACCCACTGAGCAGAGAATGGAAATCAGTGCCAGGCTGCCAAAAGTGGCACTTAGCTGCTCATTTTTTCTCTCTTGGTCGGGGGCGGGGTGCTGGCAGGGTCTGAGTGTGGGTGAGAGAGAGAGAGGGGAGAGTTTCAGCAGACCACCAGGGCTACTGAGTGATTTTTCTCTCTGTCTGGTTGGATAGAATCAGTCCAGTCCAGAGAGGTCATCATTACTGCAGTGCAGAGTGTCAGAGACTGCAGCTAGAAGCATACTAGCCAAGCTACCAGTGTGGTTTTGTGGATCCTGTCAGCAGTCAATCTTAGCTGTGTACTAGTGCACAGCATGACACTGCAATTTATGTGTGTATGTGTAGTTCTCCATACACACAGCGTAGCATAGACAGTGGGCGTACACTCATTCATTTATGGTATAACTAATAAAGAAAAAATCCTATTATTATCCAAATCCCCAATAGACAGTAATACATTCCATCATGTCAGGGAAATCTAGAGGCCAAGGAAGGAATATCATTAGCAGAGGAGGCAATAAAACAGGGAACTTCACTCATAAATTGAAAAGGGACCTTTTCAAATCCAAAATGGCAGGAGAGGCAGGTAGCTCCAGACTGAAGAATTTGAAATTTGAAGAGGATGTGCCACCACCACCTATTTTCCTTACTGTTGTGTTGGAGGTGAGGGAAAGACAGAACCATACAGGGCAATGAGTAGTAAGGCAGCAGTAGCAGACATGCAAGACCCAAAACCAACAGCACTCTCTTCCCTAGTTACAACTGAAGTGGAAGTGCAGGCACTGTTCATCTGATGCTGATGGATAATCTTCTTGTATGGAATTTCCTTCATTGGAACTTTTTTCATCTGCATATCAGTAGCACATGCTTTCCCAATTTCAATTTATTCTGACTTGAGCTTTCTTCTGCTCCTGTGACTAAAACATCTCTTTGAAGTTTAGGAACAAGACTGCTTTCTTACTCATTGATTGTATTTCTCACAGGTTGGGCTGGCTCCGCAGCAACATCCAGTTCTCTGCCCCTGCCATTTGTCTGCCCGTTGTCATTCTCTCCTCTCCTCTTTGCTCACAGTGACATGTCAGAATTGGAAATGCCTACTGGGTTTTTGATATCACAATATATTTTATTGATGTACTTACCACTCACCAATAGCGCTCTAGTACTGAATGAGTATGTCTGTCAAACATACTCAATCAACTTCACAGATGACTTCAGTGCTTTAGCAAGCACAGATCCAACTTGCCAAGTATGGTTAGCAGCTTGCTATTGCTAGTGGCACAAATGTTGTCTCTGTCTTTCTAGGGCTATCCCTCACAGTGTGTGCAAAAATGTCTATTTTTCACACCCACACACACACACACTTATAGAGTATATGTCACACACTTATAGAGTATATGTGTGGGCAGTGCTAACTGACTTATTTTTCACACAAAGAAAAAACTGTGAGAAAATACCCAGAAGACTGGAAAGGCTGTGTTTCTCGTCACTTAAGTCTGACTGCAGAAAGATAACTGGAGTTCGGTGTACACTGTGCTTCTCAGTGCGCTGTGTTAGACAGACAAACAGATTTAGTCTGCTTTAATCTCCAGTCCTACCTTGCCCCCTTTCCTCTATCACTCTGTCACAATCACTGAGAGCACTGTAACACAGACTTACTGCAGCAGTGAAGATCTGGCAATGGCAATGCCTTATTTTAAAAGATTTTCTTCTACTCCAAGGGGCCGATGTAATAAAACCTGCACTAAAACGGAAGCTAAATTTTAGCGCAGCTTTTATTTAATGAGTATGTTAGAACAAGGGGACCCTGTGGATGGAATAAGCTAATGGGATGCAAATCAAATCCTCGATAAATGAAAAACGTGCACTAAAACTTGAGATTAACTGAAAAAATACACACTAGTGCAGAAAAGTGCCTTAAAACAGGAGCTAGGGGGTAGGTGTTTGAATTCAGAATGAGTAGAAAAAATGGCTTTGCAAGCAAGATTGGACTGGTCATCCTGGTTTGGTTACAATCTTGCATGCAAGCCCATTTTGGTCACACTCCTTCCATTCCAACTTTCTGAGACAGGCACAGTCTCAAGTTTTCTTTGTTTTCCAGAACAGCTGGACAGCACACACACATGCAGTGCTAAAGTGTGAACTGTTCAGTTGTTGGTACCCACCCAGACAGCCTATGCTTGCTTACATAGCTGTAGGTGTGTTCCCAGAGAGCTTATGTTTTGATTTTACTTGCCATGCCTTGTCCAAATGGCCTTAAATGAGAGAATGTGCTCACAAATTGAGATGCACAGCACTAGTCTCACATGCAATGCCATTTTGGCAAGGCATGGGAAGATCAAAGCGTAAGCTCTCTAGTGTTGGTACCGTCTGCTGAATAGTACGCACTTTAGAGCTGTGCATCGAAATTTGGCATCCTGTTCAGCCCCACCAGAGAGTTTATTCCTTATTAAGCTATCTGTAGTAGAACTTCTCAGTGAGTTTATGCCTTGATTTCACTGCCACTCCCTATCAAAAGGGCCTTGGATGCAAGTATTTGCTCTTTGGAGTGTGCACTTAAAGCTCGCTGAAAAAAGTGTAAGCTCCCTGGGGTGGGCATTTAAGTTAAAGAGTTCGCCAAAATTGGATGCACAGTGCTGATGTACTGTTCAACTGGAGGTGCCCTATAGGAGCATAGGAAATTAAACTTCTATATTGAAGATGGACTATATTCACATTTCTGTGGCCAAAGTTATCCTATTGCTGTGTCCAGTGTGGTAGAAGCAACTAGACTCATTGGGAACAATAATAGTATGTCTTTGGCCACCAGAAATGTGAGTTAAATTTTACTCCTGCTCTGACCTAGGTATTAATTTTCCGGCATTAAGGAAATGGCTTTAAGTAGTCTACCCTTTAAAGCACCTCTCTGCATTGCAAGGAATAGCTAAAGCCTTCTTTTACATGGGATTTGCATGCACCTGTGCTAGTGTTTTATGCCTGTTTTAGTGTGCATTTTTTAGGAGTTAAAACCCCTGTTACAAACCAGAGTTAACTGATGTCAGAAAAATACATGACAAAACAGGAGTAAAAACTTGCACCAATGTTAGCACTCCTTATTACATTGACCCCCTAAGAGAGCTTCTGAATTCACAACCTTTCTCTACAAAATCCAACAGAGCAAATGGAGAATCTTTGCACATGCAAAGACATTTCGGTGGGAGGATGTCATCCTCACCTGATCCAGATGGCAGTTACAGTACAGGCTAGTAAAAAATATTGCTTCACCTTGATTGGTCCTCCATTCCATCTATTCCTCTAGGTCTCCTGCCTTGGCATCGGCCAGCTCATATGTGACACAGGCCAGTTATCAATTAATTCCTGCAACTTTCTGACCGAAGCATTTTAGAAGGGCTATGCTCTTGAAATGGAAACATAAACAAATGAGAGAAAAATTTTCATTTAAATTTGTGGGCACCCTCCATACATTTTGGAGGTCCACAAATGAAATTTCAATGGTCTCATTTGTTGCTTTTTACCCATTTGTTTCAAACCAATGCATATCCCCACTGCATGGTTGCAAGGTTTACACGAACCTTTGTACATGCATGCCTTGCAGCTAATTTTCAAAGAGAATTTACTGAATGAAGTAATTTCTCCATGACATTTAGTTGCAAGTACATGCACACAGGGAGGATAACTTTCAGACGCATGTGTAGCAGACCCTACATTCACACTACCAATAAGTCCTGGGAGTTAAGTATCAGCTAGCTAGTGAGGGATGGTTTAGTGGGGAGGATCCATTCAGATAAAGCCCCTCCTTCTGTATGGTCTGGAATGACTGTCCCCCTGGTGATGCTATATAGCAATTCCCTTGATACAGCTTGGGAGACAGTCCTTTGAGTTTGGAAAAAAGTTCAGAGGTAGAGAGGAACTTAGCTTTTGTTGTTTTGCTGGCCCACTCAGAATAGCCAAGGAAACCCTGTTTGGTGGGGCTGACTAGGGTTGGAAGGGGTTTGTCCTTTCCAGTCCACTCATTGACTGGTCTGGAGTTTCCCCTCTGGGTATATTTTTTGGAATTTAAGCTTTTAAGTGGTAGGAGCCTTACTGGAGCCTGTTCAGCTCCTGGGCCTAGGGAACAGGGAACCCTAGGTCTAGGCCTGGACAGGTTAGGGATCACCTGCCCTCCATACCCTCAATGAGGAAGGGGGTGTCAGTGATCTGCTGGAAGGGTATACTCCGCTATTATCTTCAGTTTTTGAAAAGATTAATTTCAAGACCAAGAAGTTAGTTCTGACTGCCCTTCCTACCTGTGTAGAGCCCAGAGGGTCCTGCTTCAGGTGATCCTGCCCATCAGGGATCATGTCAGAGCAAAGAGAGAACAAGGACTGCATCATAAACTGAGAAATATTGAGACCCCCATCGGTGCTTCTAACCCCTGGGGAGAGAAAGTGTTTATCTCTCTGTGCAGAGACAGTAATATTGCATCCTTGGAAGGGGTCTATCTACCCAGTCTAAGGACACCATTTCCACCTGGGGATTCTATTTTTCCAAAGCCTTGGAGGGTAGATATCTCTAGAGCCAATATTCCTGCACAGACTGAAGAGAAGATTCTGTGATGCTGTGGAT